>NC_053389.1:840466432-840775303 GCF_905171765.1 Bufo bufo | reverse complement strand
TCAGGTCTGCTCAATTAGGTGCGGATTTTCTAACTGAATCAGCGTTTCAACAACTTAAGCTGTCTTCTAAGTCCATGGCCCTTTCCGTAGCCAGTAGAAGACCCCTCTGGCTTAGACCCTGGAAGGCAGACAATGCCTCCAAATACAATCTTTGTGGTCTCCCTTATGAACCTGGTAGACTATTTGGGTCCGAGCTGAATAAGATAATGGAGGGACTCTCCAATAAAAAAGGAATGTGTATCCCTCAGCAATCCTCTAAAGGGAGAAGTAGGCAATTTAGAGGATCCGGATCCCAATCCTACCGTAGATCTTGCAGGGGACAAGGCTTTCGCGGCAGAGGGAATCCGTGCACCCAGGAGCCTAGAGAAAAAAAGCCTTTGACGCCATCTCTACTCCTCTGCCAGACCTTATTGTAGACCCGTATTTCCCCCCCGGCTTGATCACTCCGGTAGGCGGACGTCTCCGCCACTTCCAAGGAGATTGGGAACATAAAACTTCGTACCCATGGGTCCTTCAGGTCATAAGAGAGGGATACAGAACAAGCTTCTCAGATCCTCCCCCTTCAAGATTCCTGAGAACCTCACTCCTTTCCCTGCTAAAACAAGCATGTTTAGAGCAGGCCATCCTTCTTTACATACAGAAGGAAGCGCTTCAGGAGGTATCCTCTACAGAGAGAGGCTTCGGAGTGTATTCACCAGTGTTTCTTTTTCCCAAACCGGACGGGAGTTGGTGAATGATTATAGACCTCCGCTATCTGAACCAGTTTGTAACTCAAAAGCAGTTCAGGATGGAGACCATTCGCTCGGTCATACAAAGTCTGCAACCAGGGCATCTCATACTCACTATAGACCTTAAAGATGCGTATCTTCATATACCTGTGCATCCAGAGTTCAGAAGATACATACACACATTGCTGTCTCCCTCAGGGGCACTGTCAGACATTTTCAGTTTGCTGTCCTGCCCATTGGAATCTCTTCTGCCCCCCACACCTTCACAAAGGTTGTGGTTGCGGTAGTGGCAGTTCTGAGGTTAGAAGGGTTAGAGATCATACCGTACCTAGATAACTGGCTACTAAAGGCCGCGTCTCTAGAGGTCTTGCAGAACCATCTTCATCGAGCTCTTACTTGTCTCCAGCAGTTAGGCTGGATAATAAATTGGGGGAAATCCGAGATCGTGCCGGCAACATCAAGAAGATTTTTGGAGTTCATAATAGACTCCTTTTCGGATGACTCTTTTCCTAACTCCGGAGAGGCGCCGAAAGGTAATCAGAGCCGCAGAGTTTCTATTGGTCCCCCGTGTGGTTTCCATAAGAACCTTGATGAAGATGTTGGGCCACATGTCAGCAACTGCAGAGGCAGTCCCTTGGGCCCTAGCACACTTCAGTCAGAAGTGTTGGGCCTGTGGAACCGCAACCCTATGGGGTTGGAAAATAAATGCACCCTGTCTCCTCGAAGTCGCCGCTCCCTCGGGTGATGGAAACAGCTAAAAGATGGGAGGTCCTTGATTCCACCCCGGTGGATCCTGTTGACTACAGATGCATCTCTTCTAGGTTGGGGAGTCCATCTGGAAGAAGTTCCAGTACAAGGTACTTGGACTCCCCAAGAGAGCTAGATGTCGTTGAATTTAAGAGAATTGAGAGCGGTCCGGTTGGCACTCCTGCAATTCGCGTCGCTAAGCAGTGAAGGTTCACTCGGACAATATGACTACAGTGTGTTACATAAACCGACAGGGAGGAACGAGGTCCCAATCTCTCCTCCAAGAAGTAGGATGGATCCTAGCTTGGGCAGAGAAGAATCTTACCGACCTGAACGCAGTTCACATCAGAGGAACGCTCAATGTGGTGACGGATCGCCCCCATCTAGAATTTAGATGGTTTTCGGCAGGGGTCCTGAGGACTTTATCTCATTCCAGAGCTGAGTCTAACAACAGAGCCTTTTCCAGAATCTGAAGGATTTTTTGGCAGTGGTGTGACCTAAATATGGTGTCGTCTGGGGATCCCCCTGTGTTGTCCATACTCCAGTTTCTACAGGATGGATTAGATAAAGGTCTCAGACCATCGACCTTAAGGGTACATACCTCAGCTCTGTCTGCAAATTTTGGAAAACCGTTTTCTCAGGAACCTCTAGTCAAAAAGTTCCTTAAGGTAGCCGAAATAATACATCCCAGGATCCTGATCCCTATACCTCAGTGGGATCTGTCAGTTGTGCTCAGGGGTTATGCTCTCCACCCTTTGAGCCCTTTCAGAGCGTGGATTTAAAGTTCCTATCCTGGAAAACCAGTTTTTTGCTGGCTATTATGTCAGCAAAGAGTATCTGAGAATTGCAGGCCTTGGCCACGGTGGAGCCATACACACTCTTCTTACCGGATAGAGTCCTCCTACGTTTTCTCCAGAACCTTTGTTCCTAAAGTTCCTTCCTTCCACAACGTAAACCAGGTCATTTCTTTACCAGTTTTCCCTCCAGCTCCAGTATCGGAGCAACAACAGGTGCTTCAGACCCTAGATGTTGCCAGAAGCATGAAGGTATATTTAGAAAGAACTAAGGACTTTCGGAGATCCGATAATTTGTTCATTCTCTTTGCCGGAGGTAACAGAGGTCTTAAAGCTTCCAAACCGACATTAAGCCGCTGGATCAAGGAGGCAATCAGAGTAGCTTTTGTCGCTCAGGGAGTGACTCCCCCGGCTTTTGTCCACGCTCACTCTAGGAGAGCCGTCGCTACCTCAGTGGCTGAGAGAAGCCTAGTACCATTGGAGCACATTTGCGCTGTGGCCTGATGGAGTTCTCATGCTACATTTGTAAGCCATTATAGGCTTGATCTAAGAAGTTCAGAACATGCTGCCTTTGGCAGGTCTGTCCTGAGTTCAATTCAGCTGGAAGACCCTCCTTCATAGGGTTTCTTCTTGCTAAATCCCCAGTTATGCTGCTGTTTGGAAGTAAGGAAATCATTAATTTCTAACGATAATTTGTTTTCCCTTAGTCCTAACAGCAGCACACGTATATCCCTCCCTCTAGATTTTTGTTGTTGTTAGTACTTACTATTTTGCACAGTCTGTTTGTTGGGGGTGGGCTTTATAGGGGGTACTACTGGTTAATTACCACTTTGTTTTGCCTTAATTAATAAAAGTTCCACCTGTCCTGATTGTTTAAAGGGGTAGTAATACCCCTGGTTGTACTGCTGTTAGGACTAAGGGAAAATAAATTTTGGTTAGAAATTAACGAAAGTCCTACTACTAGGTGGTCACATGGAAGCCAGAGTCCTAAAGCACTAAGTTATCAGATGAAAGTCCTACAATACTAGGAGGTCACGTGGAAGCCAGAGTCCTAAAATAGTACATCATCAGTTGAAAGTCCTACACTACTACAAGGTCACACGGAAGCCAGAGTCCTATGTACTAAGTTATCAGATGGAAGTCCTACAATACTAGGTGGTCAAATGGAAGCTAGAGTCCTAAAGTACTATGTGATCACATGGAAACCAGACTCCTACACTACTAGGTGGTCACATGGAAGCCAGAGTCCTAAAGAAGTACATCATCAGATGAAAGTCCTACACTAGTAGGTAGTCACATGGAACCGACAGTCCTTAAGTACTAAGTGATAAGATGGAACTCCTACATTACTAGGTGGTCACATGGAAGCCAGAGTCTTAAAGTACTAAGTGATGAGATGGAAGTCCTACACTACTAGATGATCATATGAAAGGCAGAGTTTTTAAGTTGTACGTCATCAGATGGAAGTCCTACACTACTAAGTGGTCACACGGAAGCCATAGTCCTAATGTACTGAGTCATCAGATTAAATTCCAACACTATTAGGTGGTCACATGGAAGCCAGAGTCCTAAAGTAGTACATCATCAGTTGAAAGTCCTTTACTACTAGGTGGTCACATGGAAGCCAGAGTCCTAAAGTAGTACGTCATCAGATGAAAGTCCTACACTACTTGGTGGTCACATGGAAGCCAGAGTCCTAAAGTAGTACATCATCAGTTGAAAATCCTACAATACTAGGTGGTCACATGGAAGCCAGAGTCCTAAAGAAGTACGTCATCAGATGAAAGTCTTACACTAGTAGGTGGTCACATGGAACCGACAGTCTTAAAGTACTAAGTGATAAGATGGAACTCCTACACTACTAGGTGATCACATGGAAGCCAGAGTCCTAAAGTACTGAGTCATCCGATGAAAGTCCTACACTACTTGGTGGTCACATTGAAGTCAGGGTCCTAAAGTAGTACGTCATCAGATGAAAGTCCTACACTACTAGGTGGTCAAATGGAAGCTAGAGTCCTAAAGTACTATGTGATCAGATGGAAACCAGACTTCTACGCTACTAGGTGGTCACATGGAAGCCAGAGTCCTAAAGTACTGAGTCATCAGATGACAGTCCTACACTACTAGGAGGTTACACGGAATCCAGAGTCCTATGTACTAAGTTATCAGATGAAAGTCCTACATTACTAGTTGGTCACATGGAAGCCAGAGTCCTAAAGTACTAAGTGATCAGATGAAAGTCCTACACTACTAGGTGGTCACATGGAAGCCAGAGTCCTAAAGTAGTACTTCATCAGATGAAAGTCCTACACTAGTAGGTGGTCACATGGAACTGACAGTCCTAAAGTACTAAGTGATAAGATGGAACTCCTACACTACTAGGTGGTCACATGGAAGCTAGGGTCCTAAAATACTAAGTCATCATATGAAAGACCTACACTACTAAGTGGTCACATGGAAGCCAGAGTCCTAAAGTACTGAGTCATCAGATTAAATTCCTACACTACTAGGTGGTCACATGGAAGCCAGAGTCCTAAAGTAGTACTTCATCAGATGAAAGTCGACACTACCAGGTGGTCAAATGGAGGGCAGAGTCCTATAGTACTACGTGATGAGATGGAAACCAGAGTCCTACGCTACTAGGTGGTTACATGGAAGCCAGAGTTCTAAAGTACTGAGTCATCCGATGAAAGTCCTACACTACTTGGTGGTCACATGGAAGCCAGAGTCCTAAAGTAGTACGTCATCAGATGAAAGTCCTACACTACTAGGTGTAATGCCACCGACGGGGCGGCCTCTTGTTTGTCTGCCGCGGTCCTCTGCGTCCCACCGTGGAACGCGGAAGACGCGCGAACTCCGGGTTGTGACGCAGCGGCTGCGTTCCACGGTGGAACGCGGAAGTCGTCCGGACCAATCAGCGATCCCTTCTCACTTCCTGGCCCTACTTAAGGGCACTGATGAGGCAGCATGGCGTGCTGTGATTGTTGTCTGAACGCCTGCTGCCTCACGAACCTGTGTATGGGACTATCACCAACCGGACCCTTCTCATCCCTCGGCTGCCATCTGGAAGACGGACCCGCTCTGTCCTGATACTAGAGTCACCTGGGAGTCTCAGCCATCACACAGCTACTGCCAATCGCAAGTACCCTATCGGAGAGAGAGCACCTCTCCTCTGCCTGCATGCAGGCTGCAATAACTGTGTATTAGACTTACTGAGTACCCGATCTTAACCCTGCCGCAGCCACTGCATTATAGTGTTTCAACTACCAACCCACCGGCTATGAAGCAATAGTACTGTGTTGATTTGTGTTGGTTTTTCCTTTGATCACGTGATGGTAGAATCTCAAACTCACCGTTGAGATTGTGAGTGACGCCTGAGATTCCTATCTGATTGATCTTATTACTCCGCAGTTGAGATCCACTATTGTAGAAACTGCAGACGGGACAGAATCACAGCACCCGATAAAGATGGATCCAGCGGAACTCACTAGACATATGGTTACTTTATCCCAGAGAGTCGAGACCCTATCCACCTCTATGCAGGACCTACACGTAGAGAACCAAAGATTGCGTACTTTGGTTAACCAGAACACAGGAGCTACACCTCCCAGAGAGGGACCTGAACCCAAGGTCTGTGCCCCCGAACCTTTTTCCGGGGATAGGAAAATCTTTCGTCAATTCTTGAGTTCGTGTAGACTCATGTTCGACCTACGCCCACGCACTTATTACAATGATCGTATAAAGGTACTCACACTCATCTCCTACCTTAAAGGGGAACCCCGAGCCTGGGCCGAGACCTACTTTGATGAAGAGGATGAGGTCCTAGATTCTTTCCCCAGATTCATGGAGGCCATGGCACTCCTCTATGATGATAATTTGCTTCACAGTATTTCCACCTCGCCAGTGCGGCTAGCGGCTTCACTAATTCCACCCCGGTCAATTGTAATCCACCCGGATCCTTACAGTGAAAGGTCGGTTCCACTTCCCTCTCAGCGTTGGGCTCCAGTGATCCTCCAACTTCCGGTCTCCGTCGGACCGGAAGCGGAGCGGCACGAAGGGTTAAGGAGTTCGTTATCCTTAGTTCCAGCTAACTGGTAGCTAGGAGCTTTTACACATTTAGTCAGCTGTAGGCACTTTTTTTCTTTCTTTCTCTGTATTTGGAACTTTGAAGCGGCAGTAAAAGTTGGCTCCTCCCCTCTCTTAAGTAGGCCTTCCCTTCACCTGTCTCTAAGCCACCCTTGTGCTGAGAGTTGCTAACATTGGTGCAGTCTAGTGAGTACTACAGGCGGTTTCTCCCCGCTAGATTGTCCTTACACCTCTGCTGCTGTAAGCGTCCAACTAATATTTTCTGCAATTGCCTACTCCAGGCTCTGGCGAAATGCCCTCTTCGGGATGCAAAACTTCTTCCAAACACAGACACCTGTCATGTTGGGAATGTGACACTCCGCTGCCTGACGATTATCTATATAATAAGTGTCAGAGTTGTTGCCCCTCTCCTGAGACTGAGACCTAGTCTCTGGATATGATATCCTGGGTAAAGGAATTTGTAGGGAAGTCCATAGCTGATGTATTGGGCCACAGGAGACCTAGACACAAATGATGTCCATTCCTCTGCTTTGGATAGTGAGGAAGAGGAGAACACTACCACCCAGATATTTACGGTGGAAAAGGTGCAGCGACTTTTAAGATCCATCAGGTCAAGGGACCAGAATGTTGATCACGGGGAAGCTTCTCCATCCAGCTCTAGGGGGCCTATGGCCTTCAAGGTGGAAAAGTTGCTCAGGAGTCTGATGACAACTGAATGGAAGCATCCTGAGAAGGGACCGGTGATATCTAAGATATTCAAAACCTTATACCCCTTAATCCAGGACCAACTGGATGACTGGGGTCCGCCTCCTAAAGTGGATCTAGCCATAGCCAAGCTGTCGAGACACACTGTGGTCCTCTCTGAGGATGGGTCTAATCTCCAGGATCCACTAGATAGAAGAGTGGAATACACTTTACGAAGAGTCTATTCTGCCGTTTCCGCCTCAGTTTCGGTTGCATCATCAGAGGCTGCTAATTTTCTAAGAAAGAAGCTCCTGGAAATTCAGGCAGATTTAGACTCTTGCGTAGCTAGAACTGACATAAGTTCCCAGTTCAGGTCTGCTCAATTAGGTGCGGATTTTCTAACTGAATCAGCGTTTCAACAACTTAAGCTGTCTTCTAAGTCCATGGCCCTTTCCGTAGCCAGTAGAAGACCCCTCTGGCTTAGACCCTGGAAGGCAGACAATGCCTCCAAATACAATCTTTGTGGTCTCCCTTATGAACCTGGTAGACTATTTGGGTCCGAGCTGAATAAGATAATGGAGGGACTCTCCAATAAAAAAGGAATGTGTATCCCTCAGCAATCCTCTAAAGGGAGAAGTAGGCAATTTAGAGGATCCGGATCCCAATCCTACCGTAGATCTTGCAGGGGACAAGGCTTTCGCGGCAGAGGGAATCCGTGCACCCAGGAGCCTAGAGAAAAAAAGCCTTTGACGCCATCTCTACTCCTCTGCCAGACCTTATTGTAGACCCGTATTTCCCCCCCGGCTTGATCACTCCGGTAGGCGGACGTCTCCGCCACTTCCAAGGAGATTGGGAACATAAAACTTCGTACCCATGGGTCCTTCAGGTCATAAGAGAGGGATACAGAACAAGCTTCTCAGATCCTCCCCCTTCAAGATTCCTGAGAACCTCACTCCTTTCCCTGCTAAAACAAGCATGTTTAGAGCAGGCCATCCTTCTTTACATACAGAAGGAAGCGCTTCAGGAGGTATCCTCTACAGAGAGAGGCTTCGGAGTGTATTCACCAGTGTTTCTTTTTCCCAAACCGGACGGGAGTTGGTGAATGATTATAGACCTCCGCTATCTGAACCAGTTTGTAACTCAAAAGCAGTTCAGGATGGAGACCATTCGCTCGGTCATACAAAGTCTGCAACCAGGGCATCTCATACTCACTATAGACCTTAAAGATGCGTATCTTCATATACCTGTGCATCCAGAGTTCAGAAGATACATACACACATTGCTGTCTCCCTCAGGGGCACTGTCAGACATTTTCAGTTTGCTGTCCTGCCCATTGGAATCTCTTCTGCCCCCCACACCTTCACAAAGGTTGTGGTTGCGGTAGTGGCAGTTCTGAGGTTAGAAGGGTTAGAGATCATACCGTACCTAGATAACTGGCTACTAAAGGCCGCGTCTCTAGAGGTCTTGCAGAACCATCTTCATCGAGCTCTTACTTGTCTCCAGCAGTTAGGCTGGATAATAAATTGGGGGAAATCCGAGATCGTGCCGGCAACATCAAGAAGATTTTTGGAGTTCATAATAGACTCCTTTTCGGATGACTCTTTTCCTAACTCCGGAGAGGCGCCGAAAGGTAATCAGAGCCGCAGAGTTTCTATTGGTCCCCCGTGTGGTTTCCATAAGAACCTTGATGAAGATGTTGGGCCACATGTCAGCAACTGCAGAGGCAGTCCCTTGGGCCCTAGCACACTTCAGTCAGAAGTGTTGGGCCTGTGGAACCGCAACCCTATGGGGTTGGAAAATAAATGCACCCTGTCTCCTCGAAGTCGCCGCTCCCTCGGGTGATGGAAACAGCTAAAAGATGGGAGGTCCTTGATTCCACCCCGGTGGATCCTGTTGACTACAGATGCATCTCTTCTAGGTTGGGGAGTCCATCTGGAAGAAGTTCCAGTACAAGGTACTTGGACTCCCCAAGAGAGCTAGATGTCGTTGAATTTAAGAGAATTGAGAGCGGTCCGGTTGGCACTCCTGCAATTCGCGTCGCTAAGCAGTGAAGGTTCACTCGGACAATATGACTACAGTGTGTTACATAAACCGACAGGGAGGAACGAGGTCCCAATCTCTCCTCCAAGAAGTAGGATGGATCCTAGCTTGGGCAGAGAAGAATCTTACCGACCTGAACGCAGTTCACATCAGAGGAACGCTCAATGTGGTGACGGATCGCCCCCATCTAGAATTTAGATGGTTTTCGGCAGGGGTCCTGAGGACTTTATCTCATTCCAGAGCTGAGTCTAACAACAGAGCCTTTTCCAGAATCTGAAGGATTTTTTGGCAGTGGTGTGACCTAAATATGGTGTCGTCTGGGGATCCCCCTGTGTTGTCCATACTCCAGTTTCTACAGGATGGATTAGATAAAGGTCTCAGACCATCGACCTTAAGGGTACATACCTCAGCTCTGTCTGCAAATTTTGGAAAACCGTTTTCTCAGGAACCTCTAGTCAAAAAGTTCCTTAAGGTAGCCGAAATAATACATCCCAGGATCCTGATCCCTATACCTCAGTGGGATCTGTCAGTTGTGCTCAGGGGTTATGCTCTCCACCCTTTGAGCCCTTTCAGAGCGTGGATTTAAAGTTCCTATCCTGGAAAACCAGTTTTTTGCTGGCTATTATGTCAGCAAAGAGTATCTGAGAATTGCAGGCCTTGGCCACGGTGGAGCCATACACACTCTTCTTACCGGATAGAGTCCTCCTACGTTTTCTCCAGAACCTTTGTTCCTAAAGTTCCTTCCTTCCACAACGTAAACCAGGTCATTTCTTTACCAGTTTTCCCTCCAGCTCCAGTATCGGAGCAACAACAGGTGCTTCAGACCCTAGATGTTGCCAGAAGCATGAAGGTATATTTAGAAAGAACTAAGGACTTTCGGAGATCCGATAATTTGTTCATTCTCTTTGCCGGAGGTAACAGAGGTCTTAAAGCTTCCAAACCGACATTAAGCCGCTGGATCAAGGAGGCAATCAGAGTAGCTTTTGTCGCTCAGGGAGTGACTCCCCCGGCTTTTGTCCACGCTCACTCTAGGAGAGCCGTCGCTACCTCAGTGGCTGAGAGAAGCCTAGTACCATTGGAGCACATTTGCGCTGTGGCCTGATGGAGTTCTCATGCTACATTTGTAAGCCATTATAGGCTTGATCTAAGAAGTTCAGAACATGCTGCCTTTGGCAGGTCTGTCCTGAGTTCAATTCAGCTGGAAGACCCTCCTTCATAGGGTTTCTTCTTGCTAAATCCCCAGTTATGCTGCTGTTTGGAAGTAAGGAAATCATTAATTTCTAACGATAATTTGTTTTCCCTTAGTCCTAACAGCAGCACACGTATATCCCTCCCTCTAGATTTTTGTTGTTGTTAGTACTTACTATTTTGCACAGTCTGTTTGTTGGGGGTGGGCTTTATAGGGGGTACTACTGGTTAATTACCACTTTGTTTTGCCTTAATTAATAAAAGTTCCACCTGTCCTGATTGTTTAAAGGGGTAGTAATACCCCTGGTTGTACTGCTGTTAGGACTAAGGGAAAATAAATTTTGGTTAGAAATTAACGAAAGTCCTACTACTAGGTGGTCACATGGAAGCCAGAGTCCTAAAGCACTAAGTTATCAGATGAAAGTCCTACAATACTAGGAGGTCACGTGGAAGCCAGAGTCCTAAAATAGTACATCATCAGTTGAAAGTCCTACACTACTACAAGGTCACACGGAAGCCAGAGTCCTATGTACTAAGTTATCAGATGGAAGTCCTACAATACTAGGTGGTCAAATGGAAGCTAGAGTCCTAAAGTACTATGTGATCAGATGGAAACCAGACTCCTACACTACTAGGTGGTCACATGGAAGCCAGAGTCCTAAAGAAGTACATCATCAGATGAAAGTCCTACACTAGTAGGTAGTCACATGGAACCGACAGTCCTTAAGTACTAAGTGATAAGATGGAACTCCTACATTACTAGGTGGTCACATGGAAGCCAGAGTCTTAAAGTACTAAGTGATGAGATGGAAGTCCTACACTACTAGATGATCATATGAAAGGCAGAGTTTTTAAGTTGTACGTCATCAGATGGAAGTCCTACACTACTAAGTGGTCACACGGAAGCCATAGTCCTAATGTACTGAGTCATCAGATTAAATTCCAACACTATTAGGTGGTCACATGGAAGCCAGAGTCCTAAAGTAGTACATCATCAGTTGAAAGTCCTTTACTACTAGGTGGTCACATGGAAGCCAGAGTCCTAAAGTAGTACGTCATCAGATGAAAGTCCTACACTACTTGGTGGTCACATGGAAGCCAGAGTCCTAAAGTAGTACATCATCAGTTGAAAATCCTACAATACTAGGTGGTCACATGGAAGCCAGAGTCCTAAAGAAGTACGTCATCAGATGAAAGTCTTACACTAGTAGGTGGTCACATGGAACCGACAGTCTTAAAGTACTAAGTGATAAGATGGAACTCCTACACTACTAGGTGATCACATGGAAGCCAGAGTCCTAAAGTACTGAGTCATCCGATGAAAGTCCTACACTACTTGGTGGTCACATTGAAGTCAGGGTCCTAAAGTAGTACGTCATCAGATGAAAGTCCTACACTACTAGGTGGTCAAATGGAAGCTAGAGTCCTAAAGTACTATGTGATCAGATGGAAACCAGACTTCTACGCTACTAGGTGGTCACATGGAAGCCAGAGTCCTAAAGTACTGAGTCATCAGATGACAGTCCTACACTACTAGGAGGTTACACGGAATCCAGAGTCCTATGTACTAAGTTATCAGATGAAAGTCCTACATTACTAGTTGGTCACATGGAAGCCAGAGTCCTAAAGTACTAATTGATGAGATGAAAGTCCTACACTTCTAGGTGGTCACATGGAAGCCAGAGTCCTAAAGTAGTACTTCATCAGATGAAAGTCCTACACTAGTAGGTGGTCACATGGAACTGACAGTCCTAAAGTACTAAGTGATAAGATGGAACTCCTACACTACTAGGTGGTCACATGGAAGCTAGGGTCCTAAAATACTAAGTCATCATATGAAAGACCTACACTACTAAGTGGTCACACGGAAGCCAGAGTCCTAAAGTACTGAGTCATCAGATTAAATTCCTACACTACTAGGTGGTCACATGGAAGCCAGAGTCCTAAAGTAGTACTTCATCAGATGAAAGTCGACACTACCAGGTGGTCAAATGGAGGGCAGAGTCCTATAGTACTACGTGATGAGATGGAAACCAGAGTCCTACGCTACTAGGTGGTTACATGGAAGCCAGAGTTCTAAAGTACTGAGTCATCCGATGAAAGTCCTACACTACTTGGTGGTCACATGGAAGCCAGAGTCCTAAAGTAGTACGTCATCAGATGAAAGTCCTACACTACTAGGTGTAATGCCACCGACGGGGCGGCCTCTTGTTTGTCTGCCGCGGTCCTCTGCGTCCCACCGTGGAACGCGGAAGACGCGCGAACTCCGGGTTGTGACGCAGCGGCTGCGTTCCACGGTGGAACGCGGAAGTCGTCCGGACCAATCAGCGATCCCTTCTCACTTCCTGGCCCTACTTAAGGGCACTGATGAGGCAGCATGGCGTGCTGTGATTGTTGTCTGAACGCCTGCTGCCTCACGAACCTGTGTATGGGACTATCACCAACCGGACCCTTCTCATCCCTCGGCTGCCATCTGGAAGACGGACCCGCTCTGTCCTGATACTAGAGTCACCTGGGAGTCTCAGCCATCACACAGCTACTGCCAATCGCAAGTACCCTATCGGAGAGAGAGCACCTCTCCTCTGCCTGCATGCAGGCTGCAATAACTGTGTATTAGACTTACTGAGTACCCGATCTTAACCCTGCCGCAGCCACTGCATTATAGTGTTTCAACTACCAACCCACCGGCTATGAAGCAATAGTACTGTGTTGATTTGTGTTGGTTTTTCCTTTGATCACGTGATGGTAGAATCTCAAACTCACCGTTGAGATTGTGAGTGACGCCTGAGATTCCTATCTGATTGATCTTATTACTCCGCAGTTGAGATCCACTATTGTAGAAACTGCAGACGGGACAGAATCACAGCACCCGATAAAGATGGATCCAGCGGAACTCACTAGACATATGGTTACTTTATCCCAGAGAGTCGAGACCCTATCCACCTCTATGCAGGACCTACAGGTAGAGAACCAAAGATTGCGTACTTTGGTTAACCAGAACACAGGAGCTACACCTCCCAGAGAGGGACCTGAACCCAAGGTCTGTGCCCCCGAACCTTTTTCCGGGGATAGGAAAATCTTTCGTCAATTCTTGAGTTCGTGTAGACTCATGTTCGACCTACGCCCACGCACTTATTACAATGATCGTATAAAGGTACTCACACTCATCTCCTACCTTAAAGGGGAACCCCGAGCCTGGGCCGAGACCTACTTTGATGAAGAGGATGAGGTCCTAGATTCTTTCCCCAGATTCATGGAGGCCATGGCACTCCTCTATGATGACTCTAGTAAACAATTGACCGCTGAGACTACCATCAGAGGACTCAAACAAGGCCGACGACCAGTCGAAGATTATATTGCCGAATTTAAGCGGTGGGCTAGGGAGACGGAGTGGAATAATCTCAGTCTCCGTAACCAATTCCGCCTCGGCCTTTCGGAGCCCTTGAAAGATGAGATTGCCCGTGATGAATTACCTTCCACCTTAGATAAGCTAATCCAACGCTCTGTCACGATTGACCGCCGCCTCCGTGAACGGAGAGCAGAAAGGGTCTTCACCCCCACACCAGCCCCAAGAGGAGCCAGACCTCCCCCTAAGGAGGAGCCAATGGAGCTAGGAACCATGCGGGGACCCCTCACGCCGACTGAAAAGGCCAGGAGACGCACGTTGAACCTATGTCTCTACTGTGCCTCCCCCGACCACGTAGTGGACGACTGCCCGGCGGTTAAAAAGAAGACCGGAGGTAGGGAAATGCATATCTGCAAATTGACACGTAGTCTCTGCCACCGCAATTCTTACATATATATTTCTCTCATCCTACAGTGGGATACCGAGAGGATCATCGCTAAGGCCATGATAGACACCGGAGCCTGTGGCAACTTTATAGATTCACAGCTGGTTAAGTCCAATAAAATACCCCACACATTGAAGCAAAAACCGGTCACAATTACTTTTTTAGATGGGTCCACATCCCCTTCAGGCCCAATCTCTCACCACACCCAACCACTGCTGGTGGCCTGTGGAGAGGGTCACATCGAACACCTTATGTTTGATGTCATCTCCTCTCCCATGTTCCCTGTAGTGCTCGGGCTTCCATGGATCAGACTTCACCAACCTTCTCTTCTCTGGCCTAAAGGGGAGGTACAGTTGGATTCCCACTACTGTACCACCACTTGTTATCCAAACACTGCACTCATGCAGATCGCACCCACGGGGCTACCTCCCCATCTTGTTGAATTCGAAGACGTTTTCAGCCAATGTGGAGCAGCCACACTCCCCCCACATAGACCCTATGACTGCCCTATTGATCTTATTCCGGGCAGTCCTGTCCCTACGGGGCGTATCTATCCGCTTTCCCAACCTGAATTAGCCCACCTGAAGGCTTACTTAGACGAGAACTTAAAAAAGGGATTCATAAGGCCGTCAACCTCGCCTGCTAGCGCAGGGATCTTCTTTGTAAAAAAACAAAGATGGCGGATTAAGGCCAATAATTGACTATAGAGGACTCAACAAAATTACTGTAAAAAACCGCTACCCACTTCCACTTATCCCCGAACTGATCGAGAGGTTACAAACATCCCGTATTTTCACCAAACTTGACCTCAGAAGCGCATATAACTTGATCAGGATGCGGGAAGGGGATGAGTAGAAGACGGCATTCAGAACCAGATACGGGCTGTTCGAGTACATGGTAATGCCTTTCGGGTTGTGCAATGCCCCAGCGACGTTCCAGCATTTCGTTAACGATATTTTTCGAGATCTGCTGGACGTCTGCGTGGTGATCTATTTGGACGACATTCTGGTGTACTCGGACAGTCCTACCGACCACAGGAGGCACCTGAGATGGGTGTTGTCCCGTCTTCGGGTCCACTCCCTTTACGCAAAATTAGAGAAATGCATCTTCGAACAGCCTTCCATTTCCTTCCTGGGATATAACATCTCCCCCCAAGGGATTCAGATGGATCAGTCCAAAGTGGAATGCATCCAGGTTTGGCCTGTGCCTCACACACGCAAAGCACTCCAACGATTTTTAGGCTTTTCCAACTATTACCGGAAATTCATAAAAAATTTCTCGGCGATAGTAAAACCCTTGACAAGACTAACCAGTACTAAAATACCCTATACATGGTCCTCCGAGGCCCAAGAGGCTTTCGAAATACTCAAACAGAGATATACCTCAGCTCCCATACTCCAATTGCCCAACCCCGAATTCCATTTTGTTCTAGAGGTTGATGCTTCCCACCTCGCCATAGGGGCAGTTCTATCTCAACAACCATCCTCTTCTGAACCTCTGCACCCAGTTGCATACTACTCCCGGACTCTTAATACTGCCGAAAAGAACTACCCCATTGGGGAAAAAGAGCTGTTGGCTATTAGGGATGCTCTGGGCAACTGGAGACATCTCTTGGAAGGAGCCAAACATCCCATTATGATTTTCACTGACCACCGTAATTTACAGTTCCTCAAGACTTGCAAAACCATGTCGGCAAGGCAAGTACAGGGGAGCCTTTTTTTTGATCGTTTTGACTTTCACATATCCTATAGACCAGGTTCTAAAAACACAAAGGCTGACTCCCTCTCCCGGTTATACGAAGAGAGCGCTGTCGCAGAGCCTCCTGCCTTACTGCTCCCGGCAAACCGGTTTGTGGGACTCGCCACGGGATTCAAGGAGCTCTTAAAACATGCTCTCTCTGAAGGGGATCCTCCTGTTCCTCCTGGGTTGACATCAACCGAAGGATTCTTTCTCAAAAACGACAAACTTTACATCCCTCCTAGAATGCAACCTTCTGTCATTCGACTCATGCATGACACACCCCTAGCGGGCCACCCGGGCATCACCAAAACGTTGGAGCTTGTACGCAGAAAATTCTGGTGGCCAAACATGACCAAATCAATCCACGAATATGTCTCCACCTGTGATATCTGTGCCTCTACCAAAACCGATAGAAAGCCTCCCTATGGGTTACTGATGTCATTAGAAACACCCACCAGACCTTGGGAGATTGTCTCTGTCGATTTTATAGTCGACCTCCCTCGCTCAGAGGGTTGCAACACCATCATGGTTACTGTCGACCTACTAACCAAGATGGCTCACTTCTCCCCACTTAAAAAATTACCATCATCAAAAGAAACCGTCCAGACCTTCCTCAGCCAAGTCCTCCGATTACACGGTTTACCCTCCGGGATTATTTCCGACAGGGGCAGTCAATTTGTATCAAGATTTTGGAAGGCACTTTGCACAGCCCTCCAAATTGACCACAGGATGTCGACCGCATATCATCCACAAACTAACGGCCAGACAGAGCGAGTAAATCAGTGTTTAGAACAGTACATTCGATGCTATTGCAGCCATCTCCAAGATGACTGGTTTGATCTACTGCCTCTAGCCGAGTTTGCATACAACAATTCAATGAATTCCTCCACTCAATACTCTCCTTTCTATGCAAACTACGGTTTCCACCCGACCAACCTGCCACCTGATTACTTACCCGGTAACGTTCCTGCAGTTCAGGACTACCTCGAATGTCTAAAAGAAACTTCCCTCGCAATACAAGACAACCTAAAGACCGCGAAAGAACGACAAAAAAGACATTATGACACTCGACACTCTAGTCCCCCCACATACTGTGTATGAGACAAGGTGTGGTTGTCTACGAGAAATCTCCGCCTTAACGTGCCCACTAGGAAACTCTGTCGTCAGTACATAGGCCCATTTCCCATCGAGAAAGTCCTGAATCAAAATGCGGTACGCCTAACTCTTCCTCCCAACTGGAGAATCCATCCCTCCTTCCATGTGTCCTTGCTCAAACCGTACAAACCTAACCGGCTCCCTCTTAGGGCCTCTCCTCCTGCCCCTCCAATTGAGGTCCAGGGTGAGGTTGAGTACGAAGTCGACAAAATACTCGACTCCCGAAAAAGGGGATCATCTATACAGTATCTCATACGATGGAAAGGTTATGCTCCTGCGGATGACTCTTGGGAAGACTCACAGGATGTACATGCTCCTAGGTTGACCCGTTTGTTCCATCGTAGGTATCCGGATCGGCCTACTCCCAGGGGGAACTCCGGAGGTGTTCCTTTGAGGGGGGGATACTGTAATGCCACCGACGGGGCGGCCTCTTGTTTGTCTGCCGCGGTCCTCTGCGTCCCACCGTGGAACGCGGAAGACGCGCGAACTCCGGGTTGTGACGCGGCGGCTGCGTTCCACGGTGGAACGCGGAAGTCGTCCGGACCAATCAGCGATCCCTTCTCACTTCCTGGCCCTACTTAAGGGCACTGATGAGGCAGCATGGCGTGCTGTGATTGTTGTCTGAACGCCTGCTGCCTCACGAACCTGTGTATGGGACTATCACCAACCGGACCCTTCTCATCCCTCGGCTGCCATCTGGAAGACGGACCCGCTCTGTCCTGATACTAGAGTCACCTGGGAGTCTCAGCCATCACACAGCTACTGCCAATCGCAAGTACCCTATCGGAGAGAGAGCACCTCTCCTCTGCCTGCATGCAGGCTGCAATAACTGTGTATTAGACTTACTGAGTACCCGATCTTAACCCTGCCGCAGCCACTGCATTATAGTGTTTCAACTACCAACCCACCGGCTATGAAGCAATAGTACTGTGTTGATTTGTGTTGGTTTTTCCTTTGATCACGTGATGGTAGAATCTCAAACTCACCGTTGAGATTGTGAGTGACGCCTGAGATTCCTATCTGATTGATCTTATTACTCCGCAGTTGAGATCCACTATTGTAGAAACTGCAGACGGGACACTAGGTGGTCACATGGAAGCCATGGTCCTAAAGTAGTACGTCATCAGATGAAAGTCCTACACTACTAGTTGGTCAAATGGAAGCTAGAGTCCTAAAGTACTATGTGATCAGATGGAAACCAGACTTCTTCACTACTTGGTGGTCACATGGATGCCAAAGTCCTAAAGAAGTACGTCATCAGATGAAAGTCCTACACTAGTAGGTGGTCACATGGAACCGACAGTCCTAAAGTACTAAGTGATAAGATGGAACTCCTACACTACTAGGTGGTCACATGGAAGCCAGAGTCCTAAAGTAGTACTTCATCAGATGAAAGTCCTACACTAGTAGGTGGTCACATGGAACCGACAGTCCTAAAGTACTAAGTGATAAGATGGAACTCCTACACTACTAGGTGATCACATGGAAGCCAGAGTCCTAAAGTACTGAGTCATCCAATGAAAGTCCTACACTACTTGGTGGTCACATTGAAGTCAGGGTTCTAAAGTAGTACGTCATCAGATGAAAGTCCTACACTACTAGGTGGTCACATGGAAGTCAGAGTCCTAAAGTGGTACGTCATCAGATGAAAGTCCTACAGTAGTAGGTGGTCAAATGGAAGCTAGAGTCCTAAAGTACTGTGATCAGATGGAAACCAGACTCCTACACTACTAGGTGGTCACATGGAAGCCAGAGTCCTAAAGTACTGAGTCATCAGATGACAGTCCTACACTACTAGGAGGTCACACGGAAGCCAGAGTCCTATGTACTAAGTTATCAGATGGAAGTCCTACATTACTAGTTGGTCACATGGAAGCCAGAGTCCTAAAGTACTAATTGATGAGATGAAAGTCCTACACTACTAGGTGGTCACATGGAAGCCAGAGTCCTAAAGTAGTACTTCATCAGATGAAAGTCCTACACCAGTAGGTGGTCACATGGAACTGACAGTCCTAAAGTACTTAGTGATAAGATGGAACTCCTACACTACTAGGTGGTCACATGGAAGCTAGGGTTCTAAAGTACTAAGTCATCATATGAAAGTCCTACACTACTAAGTGGTCACACGGAAGCCAGAGTCCTAAAGTCCTGAGTCATCAGATGAAATTCTTACACTACTAGGTGGTCACATGGAAGACAGGATCCTAAAGTACTAAGTCATTATATGAAAGTCCTACACTACTAGGTGTTCAGATGGAAGCCAGAGTACTAAAGTAGTACATCATCAGTTGAAAGCCAGAGTCCTAAAGTAGTACATCATCAGTTGAAAGTTCTTCACTACTAGGTGTTCACACGGAAGCCAGAGTCCTAAAGTACTGAGTCATCAGATGACATTCCTACACTACTAGGTGGTCTCATGGAAGACAGGGTCCTAAAGTACTAAGTCATCAAATGAAAGTCCTACACTAGTAGGTGGACACATGGAAGCCAGAGTCCTAAAGTAGTACATCATCAGTTGAAAGTCCTTCACTACTAGGTGGTCACACGGAAGCCAGAGTCCTACAGTACTGTCATCAAATTGAAGTCCTACACTACTAGGTAATCACATGGAAGCCAGGGTCCTAAAGTAGTACTTCATCAGATGAAAGTCCTACACTACTAGGTGGTCACATGGAACTGACAGTCCTAAAGTACTAAGTTATCAGATGGAAGTCCTACATTATTAGGTGGTCACATGGAAGCCAGAGTCCTAAAGTACTATGCCATCAGATGAAAGTCCTACACTAATGTGTGGTCACATGGAAGTCAGAATCCTAAAGTACTAAGTCATCTGATGAAAGTCCTACACTACTAGGTGGTCACATGGAAGCCACAGTCCTAAAGTACTACGTCATCAGATGTAAACCAGAGTCCTACACTACTAGGCGGTCACATGGAAGCCAGAGTCCTAAAGTACTAAGTCATCAGATGGAAATCCTACAGTACGAGGTAGTCACATGGAAGCTAGGGTCCTAAGGTCCTAAGTCATCAGATTGAAATGCTACACTACTAATTGGTTACATAGAAGCCAGGGTCTTAAAGTACTAGGTAATCATGGGTAAGCCAGGGTCCTACACTACTAGGTGGTCACATGGAAGCCATGTTCCTAAAGTAGTAGATCATCAGATGGAAGCCTGGGTCCCTGACTTCTAGGGGGTCAGATGGAAGTCAGGGTCAACTTAACTAGTTGGTCAGATGAAAACCAGGATTCTTTACTATAAGGTGGTCAGATGGAAGCCAGGATTCCTCACTATCAGATGGTCAGATGGAAGGCACAGTCTTATACAATAGATGGGAGCCAAATTCCTAAAGTACTAGGTGGTCAGATGAAAGGCACAGTCCTATACCATATGTACTCAGATGGAAGCCAAAGTACTACATTTCTAGGTGGTCAGATGGAAGCCATAGTCCTATACCGTAGATAGTCAGATGGAAGCCAGGGTTCAGTGCTATGTGGTCAGATGGAGGCCATGGTTCTGCAATGCAAGGTGGTCAGATGGAAGGCAGGGTCCTACACTGCTATGTGGTCAGATGGAAAGCAGGGTGCTACCCTGCTAGGTGGTCACATGAAAGTCAGGGCCCTACACTGCTAGGTGGTCAGATGCAAGCCAGGATCCGACACTAGTAGGTGGGCTGTTGTATGGTTTTTATGAATACGTCGGCTGATTCTATACCTTTTGCTACTTTCACACCTGCATTCGGGTGTCCGCTTGTGAGCTCCGTTTGAAGGGTCTCATAAGCGGCCCTGAACTGATCCGTACTGCCCTAATGCATTCTGAGTGGATGCGGATCCGCTCAGAATGCATCAGTCTGGCAGCGTTCAGCCTCCGCTCCGCTCAGCAAGCGGACACCTGAACGCTGCTTGCAGCGTTCGGGTGTCCGCCTGGCCGTGCGGAGGCAAGCGGATCCGTCCAGACTTACAATGTAAGTCAATGGGGACGGATCCGTTTGAAGATGACACTATATGGCTCAATCTTCAAACGGATCCGTCCCCCATTGACTTTCAATGTAAAGTCTGGACGGATCCGTCTGAAGCTACTTTCACACTTAGAAATTTTTTTCAACTATAATGCAGACGGATCCGTTCTGAACGGATCCAAACGTCTGCATTATAGGAGCGGATCCGTCTGAGCAGACATCAGACAGACCCGCTCTGAACGCTAGTGTGAAAGTAGACTTAATTTACCTGATTGTTTGATTCTGACCCTACTAGTTCTTAAAGTCTAAAAGTCTGCCATGGAATATACAGCTCCTTTTATAATCCAATTTGACTCAAGGCTAAAAGTGGAGTCGCTGTGGAACTGCAGACACGGGGCCCCTTCCCAGCATGCCTCCAAGATCTTTTATTGCATACCAGAATCTGAGTGAATGTATCATAAGTAAAAGTCCGGGTTCGGTGTTCGGCGCTTTCTTGGCGCTTTTTGAAAGGCTGCAAAGCAGCCAATCAACAAGCATCATACTACTTGCCCCAAGAGGCCAGCACAAGCTATCACCAAGTCCATTTAACCATCAATAGTGTGGTTATTTTTTGGCCATATACTACATCAGGGGCAAGCTGTCACCAAGTCCATTTAACCATCAATAGTGTGGTTATTATTTGCTATATCCTACATCAGGGGCAAGCTGTCACCAAGTCCATTTAACCATCAATAGTGTGGTTATTTTTTGGCTATATCCTACATCAAGGGCAAGCTGTCACCAAGTCCATTTAACCATCAATAGTGTGGTTATTTTTTGGCCATATACTACATCAGGGGCAAGCTGAGCCTGTCACCAAGTGCATTTAACCATCAATAGTGTGGTTATTTTTTGCTATATCCTACATCAGGGGCAAGCTGAGCCTGTCACCCAAGTGCATTTAACCATCAATAGTGTGGTTATTTTTTGGCTATAGCCTACATCAGGGTCAAGCTGTCACCAAGTGCATTTAACCATCAATAGTGTGGTTATTTTTTGGCTATATCCTACATCAGGGTCAAGCTGTCATCAAGTGCATTTAACCATTAATAGTGTGGTTATTTTTGGGCCATATACTACATCAGGGGCAAGCTGAGCCTGTCACCAAGTGCATTTAACCATCAATAGTGTGGTTACTTTTTGGCCATATACTACATCAGGGGCAAGCTGAGCCTGTCACCCAAGTGCATTTAACCATCAATAGTGTGGTTATTTTTTGCTATATCCTACATCAGGGTCAAGCTGTCATCAAGTGCATTTAACCATCAATAGTGTGGTTATTTTTTGCTATATCCTACATCAGGGTCAAGCTGTCATCAAGTGCATTTAACCATCAATAGTGTGGTTATTTTTTGGCCATATACTACATCAGGGGCAAGCTGAGCCTGTCACCCAGTGCATTTAACCATCAATAGTGTGGTTATTTTTTGGCCATATACTACATCAGGGGCAAGCTGAGCCTGTCACCAAGTGCATTTAACCATCAATAGTGTGGTTATTTTTTGCTATAGCCTACATCAGGGTCAAGCTGTCATCAAGTGCATTTAACCATCAATAGTGTGGTTATTTTTTGGCCATATACTACATCAGGGGCAAGCTGAGCCTGTCACCCAAGTGCATTTAACCATCAATAGTGTGGTTATTATTTGCTATATCCTACATCAGGGTCAAGCTGTCATCAAGTGCATTTAACCATCAATAGTGTGGTTATTTTTTGGGCATATACTACATCAGGGGCAAGCTGAGCCTGTCACCAAGTGCATTTAACCATCAATAGTGTGGTTATTTTTTGGCCATATACTACATCAGGGGCAAGCTGAGCCTGTCACCCAAGTGCATTTAACCATCAATAGTGTGGTTATTTTTTGCTATATCCTACATCAGGGTCAAGCTGTCATCAAGTGCATTTAACCATCAATAGTGTGGTTATTTTTTGGCCATATACTACATCAGGGTCAAGCTGAGCCTGTCACCAAGTTATTCTCAATAACTTCCCACACACGCTACAGTGCAGATCCAAGTCTAATTCTGTGATTAAACGTATACCTGTCACCCAGCGCCTAAAAAATAGGCCTCACATTTATATTCATCCAAATCTGTCATTACTGCTTTAGCTGGTCAAGTTATTTAGAGTCCGACAAAGCACAGTTTTTGTTCTGGGTTGAAATACAATTCCCAATTTTGCAATTCTCTAAATTAGTGGTTTCTGCTGTATCAGGCCTACTTTAAATCTATCCCTAAAAGGGTATATTAGATTCAAGGTGCTGATAGGGTAATTCTCAAGAACTTCACACACACGCTACAGTGCAGATCCAAGTCCAATTCTGTCCGTAAATGTATACCTGTCACCCAGCGCCTAAAAAATAGGCCTCAAATTTATATTCATCCAAATCTGTCATTACTTGTGTGCCTGTATTAGTGTAATACGGTACCTAAATAGATAGCCAGATAGTGTTAGGTGTCTGTAAAAAAAAAGGCCTGAATTTGAATTCAATACATTGGGCCAAATAATATTTTTCTTATTGTGGTGAACGGTAACAATGAGGAAAACATCTAGTAAGGGACGTGGACATGGTCGTGGTGGTGTTAGTGGACCCTCTGGTGCTGGGAGAGGACGTGGCCGTTCTGCCACAGCCACACGTCCTAGTGTACCAACTACCTCAGGTCCCAGTAGCCGCCAGAATTTACAGGGATATTTGGTGGGGCCCAATGCCGTTCTAAGGATGGTAAGGCCTGAGCAGGTACAGGCATTAGTCAATTGGGTGGCCGACAGTGGATCCAGCACGTTCACATTATCTCCCACCCAGTCTTCTGCAGAAAGCGCACAGATGGCGCCTGAAAACCAAGCCCATCAGTCTGTCACATCACCCCCATGCATATCAGGGAAACTGTCTGAGCCTCAAGTTATGCAGCAGTCTCTTATGCTGTTTGAAGACTCTGCTGGCAGGGTTTCCCAAGGGCATCCACCTAGCCCTTCCCCAGGGGTGGAAGAGATAGAATGCACTAACGCACAACCACTTATGTTTCCTGATGATGAGGACATGGGAATACCACCTCAGCACGTCTCTGATGATGACGAAACACAGGTGCCAACTGCTGCGTCTTTCTGCAGTGTGCAGACTGAACAGGAGGTCAGGGATCAAGACTGGGTGGAAGACGATTCAGGGGACGATGAGATCCTAGACCCCACATGGAATGAAGGTCGTGCCACTGACTTTCACAGTTCGGAGGAAGAGTCAGTGGTGAGACCGAGCCAACAGCGTAGCAAAAGACAAAGAGGGAGCAGTGGGCAAAATCAGAACACCCGCCGCCAAGAGACTCCGCCTGCTACTGACCGCCGCCATCTGGGACCGAGCACCCCAAAGGCAGCTTCAAGGAGTTCCCTGGCATGGCACTTCTTCAAACAATGTGCTGACGACAAGACCCGAGTGGTTTGCACGCTGTGCCATCAGAGCCTGAAGCGAGGCATTAACGTTCTGAACCTTAGCACAATCTGCATGACCAGGCACCTGCATGCAAAGCATGAACTGCAGTGGAATAAACACCTTAAAAACAAGGAAGTCACTCAGGCTCCCCCTGCTACCTCTTCTGCTGCTGCCGCCTCGGCCTCTTCTGCTGCTGCCGCCGCCTCGGCCTCTTCTGCTGCTGCTGCTGCCGCCTCGGCCTCTTCCTCCGCCTCTGGAGGAACGTTGGCACCTGCCGCCCAGCAAACATGGGATGTACCACCACCACCACCACCTGCGTCACCAAGCATCTCAACCATGTCACACGGCAGCGTTCAGCTCTCCATCTCACAAACATTTGAGAGAAAGCGTAAATTCCCACCTAGCCACCCTCGATCCCTGGCCCTGAATGCCAGCATTTCTAAACTACTGGCCTATGAAATGCTGTCATTCAGGCTGGTGGACACAGACAGCTTCAAACAGCTCATGTCGCTTGCTGTCCCACAGTATGTTGTTCCCAGCCGCCACTACTTCTCCAAGAGAGCCGTGCCTTCCCTGCACAACCAAGTGTCCGATAAAATCAAGTGTGCACTGCGCAACGCCATCTGTGGCAAGGTCCACCTAACCACAGATACGTGGACCAGTAAGCACGGCCAGGGACGCTATATCTCCCTAACTGCACACTGGGTAAATGTAGTGGCGGCTGGGCCCCAGGCGGAGAGCTGTTTGGCGCACGTCCTTCCGCCGCCAAGGATCGCAGGGCAACATTCTTTGCCTCCTGTCTCCTCCTCCTCCTACTCAGCTTCCTCCTCCTCTTCTTCCACCTGCTCATCCAGTCAGCCACACACCTTCACCACCAACTTCAGCACAGCACGGGGTAAACGTCAGCAGGCCATTCTGAAACTCATATGTTTGGGGGACAGGCCCCACACCGCACAGGAGTTGTGGCGGGGTATAGAACAACAGACCGACGAGTGGTTGCTGCCGGTGAGCCTCAAGCCCGGCCTGGTGGTGTGCGATAATGGGCGAAATCTCGTTGCAGCTCTGGGACTAGCCGATTTGACGCACATCCCTTGTCTGGCGCATGTGCTGAATTTGGTGGTGCAGAAGTTCATTTGCAACTACCCCGACAAGTCAGAGCTGCTGCATAAAGTGTGGGCCGTCTGTTCGCGCTTCCGGCGTTCTCATCCTGCTGCTGCTCGCCTGTCTGCGCTACAGCGTAACTTCGGCCTTCCCGCTCACCGCCTCATATGCGACGTACCCACCAGGTGGAACTCCACCTTGCACATGCTGGACAGACTGTGCGAGCAGCAGCAGGCCATAGTGGAGTTTCAGCTGCTGCACGCACGGGTCAGTCGCACTGCGGAACAGCACCACTTCACCACCAATGACTGGGCCTCCATGCGAGACCTGTGTGCCCTGTTGCGCTGTTTCGAGTACTCCACCAACATGGCCAGTGGCGATGACGCCGTTATCAGCGTTACAATACCACTTCTATGTCTCCTTGAGAAAACACTTAGGGCGATGATGGAAGAGGAGGTGGCCCAGGAGGAGGAGGAGGAAGAGGGGTCATTTTTAGCACTTTCAGGCCAGTCTCTTCGAAGTGACTCAGAGGGAGGTTTTTTTGCAACAGCAGAGGCCAGGTACAAATGTGGCCAGACAGGGCCCACTACTGGAGGACGAGGAGGAGGTGGAGGAGGATGAGGATGAAGCATGTTCACAGCGGGGTGGCACCCAAAGCAGCTCGGGCCCATCACTGGTGCATGGCTGGGGGGAAACACAGGACGATGACGATACACCTCCCACAGAGGACAGCTTGTCCTTACCTCTGGGCAGCCTGGCACACATGAGCGACTACATGCTGCAGTGCCTGCGCAACGACAGCAGAGTTGCCCACATTTTAACGTGTGTGGACTACTGGGTTGCCACCCTGCTGGATCCCCGGTAAAAAGACAATGTGCCCACCTTACTTCCTACACTGGAGCGTGATAGGAAGATGCGCGAGTACAAGCGCACATTGGTAGACGCGCTACTGAGAGCATTCCCAAATCTCACAGGGGAACCAGTGGAAGCCCAAGGCGAAGGCAGAGGAGGAGCAAGAGGTCGCCAACGCAGCTGTGTCACGGCCAGCTCCTCTGAGGGCAGGGTTAGCATGGCAGAGATGTGGAAAAGTTTTGTCACCACGCCACAGCTAACTGCACCACCACCTGATACGGAACGTGTTAGCAGGAGGCAACATTTCACTAACATGGTGGAACAGTACCTGTGCACACCCCTCCACGTACTGACTGATGGTTCGGCCCCATTCAACTTCTGGGTCTCCAAATTGTCCACGTGGCCAGAGCTAGCCTTTTATGCCTTGGGGGTGCTGGCCTGCCCGGCGGCAAGCGTTTCCCCTGAACGTGTATTCAGCACGGCAGGGGGCGTCATTACAGACAAACGCAGCCGCCTGTCTACAGCCAATGTGGACAAGCTGACGTTCATAAAAATGAACCAGGCATGGATCCCACAGGACCTGTCCATCCCTTGTGCAGATTAGATATTAACTACCTCCCCTTAACAATATATTATTCTACTCCAGGGCACTTCCTCATTCAATACTATTTTTATTTTCATTTTACCATTATATTGCGGGGCAACCCAAAGTTGAATGAACCTCTCCTCTGTCTGGGTGCCGGGGCCTAAATATGTGACAGTGGCCTGTTCCAGTGGTGGGTGACGTGAAGCCTGATTCTCTGCTATGACATGAAGACTGATTCTCTGTTGACATGAAGCCTGATTCTCTGCTATGACATGAAGCCTAATTCTCTGCTGACATGAAGCCAGATTCTCTGTTACGCGACCTCTCTCCTCTGTCTGGGTGGCGGGGCCTAAATATCTGACAATGGACTGTTCCAGTGTTGGGTGACGTGAAGCCTGATTCTCTGCTATGACATGAAGAGACTGATTCTCTGCTGACATGAAGCCAGATTCTCTGCTATGGGACCTCTCTCCAATTGATATTGGTTAATTTTTATTTATTTTATTTTTATTTTTATTCATTTCTCTATCCACATTTGTTTGCAGGGGATTTACCTACATGTTGCTGCCTTTTGCAGCCCTCTAGCTCTTTCCTGGGCTGTTTTACAGCCTTTTTAGTGCCCAAAAGTTCAGGTCCCCATTGACTTCAATGGGGTTCGGGTTCGGGACGAAGTTCGGGTCGGGTTCTGTTATGTCCCCTGGACACTCTGTGTCTCTCAGGTGCTGCTGGCAATGCTGCCAGTATCTGCTCAGCAAGTTACACACACAGGCCGATGTACTACTTAACCAGAGCAAGGTTTATTACTCGGAACATTATGGCATTCTTACATGGAGGAGTCTTATTCCAAACAGCTTCTGTCCTTATCAGATGCAATCCCTTCTCAGCCTCATGTGTCTGCTTCCGGTTCCCCTCACACACTGTCTGACTTCCTGGTACAGCTCCTCCTCCCCCATCATGCATCAGGAGAAAGAGGGTAAAGGTCACAGTGATCTATCACAAACATCACACCTCCTTTCCTTCCCAAAAAAAAAATAAAAAATAACAAGAGAACAAAATGTTGAACACATAACATAACAAGGCAAGCGAGATCAGTTCAGCAAGTAGTATCTCCAACTCAGTTCTGTGATTTCCGCAGCACTTCATGAGCCCTTTGTCTCTGTTCCCTGACCTCCAATGTGTCCCGTAATATTTCAGCACTTTGCCAGCGAGGCGTTTGACGTCTTTGACGGGTAGACTTACGCAGAGGCACAGCACTGGGAGGGATAGAGTCAGTCAAAGGTTCTGGAGATGTCAGTGGGCGTCCCACAGACAAATCAGTCTCTGTAACTCCAGGCACATGTCCGGGCTCCTCAGGAATCTGGTCACCAACCGGTTCAGGGTTTGGTTGTAAACTTGTGGGATCATGCCAGACACCATGCCATATGTCACCAGCAGAGTTCAGAGTAGACTCTGGTGGGTGGTTAGAAAGAGGGGTCGGTTTTGTCACTAGTGGCCGGCAAATGCGTTTCCTCAATTGTGAAAGGTGTCGCCGAACACAAATGCCTTCCTCCAGGCGGACAAGGTACATTCTTCTGCCAAACGTTCCATCAATAACGCCAGGAAGCCAAGGAGGCAAAGCTCTGTAATTCCGAGACCATACAAGATCACCGGCACGGAATCCCAGACGGCCCGGCGGAGGAGGTGTTGGTGACTGTTCCTGCGGACGAACTAAATCAAGTTTGGTGCGGAGATGCCTGCCAAACATAAGAAAAGCCGGTGACAGCCCAGTAGTAGCGTGTTTCGTGTTACGGTACATGATCAAGAATTCCAGCAGCTTCTCTTCTGACAGTCCAACCTGGTCCAGAGTGGACAGTAAGTGCTTCTTAAATGTCTGCACAAATCGTTCTGCCAGCCCATTTGAAGCTGGATGATAAGGAGCTGTTTTGTAGTGTTGGACGCCCAAGCCACTAAGGAAGGATTGAAACTCATGCGATGTAAATTGAGTTCCATTGTCGGAGACTATGGCTGTTGGCAAGCCATATTGAGCAAAGAGCTTCCTTAAGACTAGAATGGTAGCAGCTGAGGTAATAGAAGGCATTTGAAAAACCTCCGGCCATTTTGAATGCGCATCTACCACGATCAAATACATTTTACCCTGGATGGGGCCAGCAAAATCAAGATGGAGTCTGGACCACGGTTCTGTTGGCCATGGCCAAGGTTGCAGGGTTCCTCTCTTTTGGGGTCGCTGGGCTTGACAGCACCCAGGACATTGAGCAACATAATCTTCAATTGCTGTATCCATTTGTGGCCACCAAACATAGCTCCGGGCTCGCTGCTTCATGCGCACCACACCAGGATGGCCTTCATGCAGTATCCTTAGCATGGTTGATTGCAAGTACTGGGGTACAATCACTCTATTGCCCCATTGTAGGCAACCAGCATTAGTCACAAGCTCACATTTTCTGGCAAAGTACGGACGAAATTCACCTGAAACTCTCTCTGGCCATCCAGTCTGAACATAAGAGAATATCTGAGACAGGAAAGGATCTGTGGCTGTATGTCTGGCAATCAGGGAGGTGGACATGCAAGATTGTGGCCTGTGTACTTCCACTACACGTACCTCTCTTAGTGGGTGGTCATCTCTTAGTGGCAATCTGGAAAATGCATCTGCATTGCCATGGGTATCATGGGAGCGGTATCTGATAGAATAAGCATAAGCTCCTAAAAATAAAGCGTACCTTTGTAAGCGAGATGCGGTTGTTGTAGAAATTCCTTTCTGAGGGTTCAGTATTGACAACAGAGGTTTGTGGTCAGTGATAAGTGTGAACTCCCGACCATAGATGTACGCGTGAAATTTTTTTGTGGCCCATACAATGGCCAAAGCTTCCTTGTCAATCTGGGAGTAGTTTTGTTCTGCTGAGGTTAAAGACCTGGAGGCAAAAGAAATGGGGCGCTCCGTGCCATCCGGCATGACATGGGAAAGCACGGCACCCAGTCCATAAGGCGAGGCATCACAAGCCAGGATGACAGGTTTCTTTAAATCATAGTGGACCAGAACTCGAGAAGACAGAATGAGTTCTTTAGAAAGCCGAAAAGCTTCTTCACATTTGTCTGTCCATATCCATTTAGCTCTTGCATCCAGTAAGCGATGTAATGGGTAGAGCTGGTGTGCTAGGTTCGGCAAGAAACGGTGGTAGTAATTTAGGAGGCCAAGGTAGGACCTGAGCTGGGTGACATTCCGGGGGGTAGGGGCATGGGTAAGGGCTTTAACCTTTTCTTCAGTAGTGTGTAACCCATGTCGGTCCACCGTGTGGGCACAAAACTCCAGTTGAGACTTGAGAAATTCGCATTTTGAAAGATTGACACGTAAACCATACTTTTGGAGTCTCTCTAGCACAGCTTCAACATTCTTTCTGTGTTCTTCATCAGTGGGACCAGTGATGAGCATGTCATCCAGTAGACATTGGGTGAAAGGTATTCCTGCCAGTACCTCATCCATGATCCGCTGCCAGATGGCTGGAGCTGGGGCTATGCCAAAAACCATGCGGTTATACTGGAATAATCCTTTATGAGTGTTAATGGTCAACAGATGGCGTGAATCTGGGTGTACTTGCAGTTGCAGGTAAGCTTGCTTTAAGTCTATTTTTGTAAACTTTTGCCCCCCAGCCAGTGAGCCAAATAAATCTTCAAGTCGAGGCAATGGGTATTGATCCACAAGAAGTTGGTTGTTCAGAGCTACCCTGAAATCACCACAAATCCTAATGTCTCCATTCTTTTTCTTGACAGGCACAATTGGTGATGCCCATTCACTTCTATCCACTTTCGTTATGATCTTTTCAGCCAATAGGTGGTCCAGCTCTGCTTCCACTTTTTTTCGCAAGGCAAAAGGTACTGATCTTGCCTTACAAAAACGAGGTGTAGCACCAGGCTTCAAGAGGAGGTGGGCCATCTTTCCTTTTACGGTGCCCAAAGAGTCCTCAAAAACCTCGTTAAAACGTGACTTCAGGGATTCCACCCAATGGTCTACTTTAGAAAGCAATGTACATTGGGCAATGGAAAAAGGAGGCATGCCCAGGGCTTTGATCCAGTCCCTTCCATACAGCGGAGGACCTCCATTCCTTACAACATAAAGGCGTAGACTTTGACTGCGGTTGCCTAATGTAACAAGGGGTTTTACATAACCCAAGGGCTGTAGTAGTTCCTTGCTGTAGGTTTGTAGTGTGAGCTTTGTAGGTTTTAGCGGCAGGGACAGACCCGATGCCTTTAAATCAGTCCATGAAATGACAGACACAGCTGCCCCTGTATCAACATCCATGGAGACAGGACAGCCATTGAGTGTGACATCCACTTTAATCGCCGGAGTACTCCCAGCTACTTGAAACAGTCCAACATGCTGGACACATGTCTCCTCATCAGAGCTAAAACCGTTATTGTCCATATCCACACGGAATGTCTGTTTACGTCTATCTTTTGTGGTAGTGTTCGGGGAGCGAGAGCTGCGGCAAACGCGCCCAATATGACCAGTCTTTCCACAGCGAAAACAAACGACATCCTTGAACTTGCAAGCAGGCGCACTGTGAGTAGTGTTACCACAACGGTAGCAAGTCGGGGTCCCAGAGACAGAAGAATTAGGGTGGCGAGGTTTAAGCTGAGTGGCAGGGGACGGCCGTCTCGAGCGTTGAGTGATAGCGGTGTGGAATATTTCCTCACCCTGGCTTGCAGGAGTTGTAGGTGGTGCCTTCAGTAGGGTGGCGTCCCGTGTTGCCAACTCCATGACCGTAGCAAGGTCAGTGGCTTTCGTCAGAGTCAAGTCGGGTTCTGTGAGTAAACGTTTCTGTATGGCTGGGTCGCAGAGTCCCATGACGAACATGTCACGGAGAGCCGTCTGTAGGTAGTCTCCAAACTGACAAGTGGCAGCTAGTTTACGTAAAGCAATGATATATGTCTTTATATCCTCCCCGGCCTGCTGCCTTCTACTGTAGAATTTAAACCGCTCTGCGATTTCTAACGGCTTCGGGTTGTAGTGTGTATGTAGCGTCTGAATTAACTCAGGCAGGGACTTAGAGGCTGGCTTGTCTGGAGAAACAAGGTCTCTGAGGGTTCCATATGCAGCTTGACCCAATGCAGTGAGAAAAACTGCAACTTTCTTTTCAACAGTCACATTATTTGCTTCCATATACTGTTCCAGCCTCTCCACCCAGGAGATCCATGACTCAGCTGCAGGATCAAATGGTTGAATAAACCCTATGAAGGCCATGTGTGCTAAAATCCACAATCCTCGTCGCCACTGTTATGTCCCCTGGACACTCTGTGTCTCTCAGGTGCCGCTGGCAATGCTGCCAGTATCTGCTCAGCAAGTTACACACACAGGCCGATGTACTACTTAACCAGAGCAAGGTTTATTACTCGGAACATTATGGCATTCTTACATGGAGGAGTCTTATTCCAACAGCTTCTGTCCTTATCAGATGTAATCCCTTCTCAGCCTCATGTGTCTGCTTCCAGTTCCCCTCACACACTGTCTGACTTCCTGGTACAGCTCCTCCTCCCCCATCATGCATCAGGAGAAAGAGGGTAAAGGTCACAGTGATCTATCACAAACATCACAGGTTCAGATCCCGAACATTTCCGGGAAGTTCGGCCGAACTTCTCGAACCCGAACATCCAGGTGTTCGCTCAAATCTAATCATAAGCTGTAACTGATTCCTAGTACAATGCACATTTTAGTAACTGTAATTGGCGGGTTTGGTATAATGTGGGCATCACAGGGAGTCTCCCCAGTCCCCACCCCACCCCTAATGGCCAGCATTCCCACATAATGAGTATCTCCTATTCTGGGACCCCTACACAGGTCATATTTTGTATTATATTGATACATGGATCATTTCTTTTCACTTCACACAGACTTCTGCTTTGTGTCAGTCAATCCCATAAAATCCTAGTTTGTGGGTGTAACGTGAAAATGTGGAAAAGTTCAAGGGGTGTGAAGACTTTTTCAAGGCACTGTTTGTTCAGTCTGTGGCCTGTGTTTACGGGAGTGCTAGACTTAGTGTGTGAGATAGATCGACCATTGGTAGTTGCACCCTGTACGTGACACAAAGCCTTACATTACTAGGTGGTCAGATGGAAGACAGAGTCCTACACTGCTAGGCGGTCAGATGGAGACCATGGTCCTACACTGCTAGGTGACAGATTGAGACCCAACACTATTAGGTGGTCAGATGGAAGCCCAGGCCCAACATGACTAGCTGTTCAGGTGGAAGCCACAGTCCTATACCAAAGGTGGTCAGATGGAAGCCAGGGTTCTACACAGTTAGGTGCTCAGATGGAAGCACAGGCTCAATATTATTAGGTGGTCAGATGGAAGGATGAGCCCAACACTATTAGGTGGTCAGATGGAAGCCTGGACCCAACACGACTAGGTGGTCAGATGGAAGCCACTCTTCACTACTCCTATTACTGATCTTTGTGTTCTCCATTAGTCCTGGTACAGATCATTGTGGTCTCCATTGCTCCTGGTACAGTTCCTTGTTTTCTCTACTCCTGGTGCAGTGGACGGGTTTGTGGTGGCCCCAACGCTATGCTGAGTCCCAAGGACACCATTAAGGTGTCACCACATGTTTCTGCTTCTGGAAGGGATGGTATGGCGTGGTGCACCCCAATGAGAAATAAGTACGGAGAGTCAAGGTCTTCAGTAAACCAGTCTTCTTCTTTACTGGATGAATTCAGGTTCAAAACAATACAGGTGAGGAATAGGGATGGCTTCGCCAGTCTCCTCCCTGGCAGAAGTGTTTAATGCTGAGGAAAGGCCTGAGCTAGCTGTGCCTCTCTCTAGAAGGCTGTTACCCTGGCCCAAGGCTGGTGGCCCCGAGTCTGTGGCAGATTATCCCAGTCTCAGCATCTTCTTCTGGTCACTCAATAGTCTGGCAGAGTCTTCCCCTCCAAGCACTGTACCCTAACTGCAAAACACTAGGGCTCTGACTGCTCTCCTTATATACCATCTCTAGCTAGACTAGATCCTTCTGGTGGGAAGGGTGGAGTGGAGAAACGCAGCATAAACAAATACAATGTTACAATTTCTGCCTATTATAGACTTACATTAGAGCTTCAATGATACTCAATGGCAATGACACAGCAGGCTTTCCAGACACAAACAAGTTTCCAGACATAACATCAGAGCTAAAACTAGACATTCACGAGGTCAGTCCGTCTGGTTTTCATCATAAACAATGTCTGGCTTTTTCCCTCCAAAACATGGTCTTGCAGCTGTGAAAAATTACCACCTCAGCCGTGTTAGCCCCCCCCATATCAAAATTTTTGAACAAAACATATGCAGTTGGTTAGATCTTTGTTTGATCCGGTTGGATTAATTGTTTGCGTTAGATCTCACACAGAAGTAGAGATATTAACAGTTATTTGCAGGGGGGGGCTAACCCGTCATCAGCCCCCCCTTATCAAAAAATTGACCAAAAAATTTGCTATTTTGAAATATATTTGTTAGATCCGGTATGATCAACTAGTTGTTTTGTTAGATCTCACATAATTACAGACTTATTAAGTGATTAATGAGGGGGGGCTAGCCCCCCCACATGCAATTTTCAGGTAAAATTTGATGAAGAGTAATAGGCCTTCGTTAGATCCGGTAAGATCAAGGGGTTTCAATGTTAGATCTCATATAATTACAGAGATATTTCACATGAAAACACAGATATTGGGTAGTATTAAATAGGGGGGCTAGCCCCCCCACATGCAATTTTCAGGTATAATTTGATGCAGACTAATAGGCCTTCGTTAGATCTGGTAACATCAAGTGGTTTCAATGTTAGATCTCATATAATTACAGAGATATTATGGATATTTGGTATTACGTCAGGGGGGGCTAGCCCCCCACATGCAATTTTCAGGTATAATTTGATGCAGACTAATAGGCCTTCGTTAGATCCGGTAAGATCAAGTGGTTTCAACGTTAGATCTCATATAATTACAGAGATATTATGGATATTTGGCATTACATAAGGGGGGGGGCTAGCCCCCCACATATAATTCTCGGGAAAAAACTCATTCAGGCTAATAGGCCTTCGTTAGATCCGGTAAGATCAAGTGGTTTCAACGTTAGATCTCATATAATTACAGAGATATTATGGATATTTAGTATTATGTCGGGGGGGGGGGGGGGGGCTAGCCCCCCCACATGCAATTTTCAGGTATAATTTGATTCAGACTAATAGGCCTTCGTTAGATCCGGTAAGATCAAGTGGTTTCAACGTTAGATCTCATATAATTACAGAGATATTATGGATATTTGGCATTACATAAGGGGGGGGCTAGCCCCCCACATATAATTCTCGGGAAAAAATTCATTCAGGCTAATAGGCCTTCGTTAGATCCGGTAAGATCAAGTGGTTTCAACGTTAGATCTCATATAATTACAGAGATATTTCACATGAAAACACAGATATTAGGTAGTATTATTAAATAGGGGGGCTAGCCCCCCCCTTATGTGATACCAAATATCCATAATATCTCTGTAATTATATGAGATCTAACGTTGAAACCACTTGATCTTACCAGATCTAACGAAGGCCTATTAGCCTGAATCAAATTTTACCCGAAAATTGCATGTGGGGGGGCTAGCCCCCCCTCATTAATTACTTAATAAGTCTGTAATTATGTGAGATCTAACAAAACAACTAGTTGATCATACCGGATCTAACAAATATCTTCCAAAATAGCAAATTTTTTGGTCAATTTTTTGATAAGGGGGGGCTGATGACGGGTTAGCCCCCCCTGCAAATAACTGTTAATATCTCTACTTCTGTGTGAGATCTAACGCAAACAACAATTGATCCAACCTGATCTAACAAAGATCTAACCAACTGCATAGGGTTTGTTCAAATATTTTGATATGGGGGGGCTAACACGGCCGAGGTTATGGGGGGGCTAACACGGCCGAGGTTATGGGGGGGCTAACACGGCCGAGGTTATGGGGGGCTAACACGGCCGAGGTTATGGGGGGGCTAACACGGCCGAGGTTATGGGGGGGCTAACACGGCCGAGGTTATGGGGGGGCTAACACGGCCGAGGTTATGGGGGGGCTAACACGGCCGAGGTTATGGGGGGGCTAACACGGCCGAGGTTATGGGGGGGCTAACACGGCCGAGGTTATGGGGGGGCTAACACGGCCGAGGTTATGGGGGGGCTAACACGGCCGAGGTTATGGGGGGGCTAACACGGCCGAGGTTATGGGGGGGCTAACACGGCCGAGGTTATGGGGGGGCTAACACGGCCGAGGTTATGGGGGGGCTAACACGGCCGAGGTTATGGGGGGCTAACACGGCCGAGGTTATGGGGGGCTAACACGGCTGAGGTTATGGGGGGGGCTAACACGGCTGAGGTTATGGGGGGGCTAACACGGCTGAGGTTATGGGGGGGGGCTAACACGGCTGAGGTTATGGGGGGGCTAACACGGCTGAGGTAAAATTACCAGCTTCTCATTTAAAGTCCCAAAAGTCTCTCAGTATTCATTAACCATTTCCACAGAGCCTCACAGATACAGTGCTAATGAACAGGCTATATATCACAACATACATATAAAATGCAGTTACACAGTATAAGATCATGCAAATTAACCTTTTAAAGCAGTGGTCCCCAACCTTTTTTTGTGCCAAGGACCGCTTCATGCAAAACAATTTTCCCGCGGATCGGTGGTGGTGGGCAGTGTCGGACTGGGGAACCTTGGGCCCACCAGTAAAATTTATTTTGGGGGCCCACCGTACGGATACATTCAAATATAATACATATTTTAACAAGTTTTTTATATGAACATAGGCCGGTTGAGGTGCTGTACATTGTATATATGTATGTAGTGCAGTAAGTCTACTGTATTATGTGCCACTTGTGCAGGGGGTGGGAGACTAGGGGCCCACCTTGCTCAGGGGCCCACCGGGGGATTCCCCTGTACCCCTGTGGGCCAGTCCGAGCCTGGTGGTGGGGATCACAGGGATAAATCACGCACATAACTAAACACAGTCATTAGTAATCCCGTTTAGGCCCCTACTCAGTTACTTACAAGTGAGCTCTCCTCTGGCTGGAGTCGTTCTATTTAATTTTTCTCAGTCCTGCGCAGATCCCCATGATGACGTCTCCTGACAGTGGCGTACCTCCAATAGAGGCAGACCACGCAGCTGCTATTTGGCCCCTGGGGGAAGGGGGCCCGCAGTGGAGGATAGGCCCCGCCCACTAATTACACTTGTATGGCTACCTGAGAATGTAAGAGGTGGAGAAGGACCTTTGGTGATGTCATCAACCATGTGACCAGTGCAGGAAGCCAATGAATAGCAGAGCAGCAGAAGGCTAAAGGACCTTTGGTGATGTCATCATCATGTGACCAGTGCAGAGGACTGGTGAAAGGCCTGTGGCATATCCCTGTGAGGGGGCGGAGCTTCTGTGTGGTGCCTGGAGGAGAGGTTAGTGGTGTTCTGGGATAACCCATAACATCCTAGAAAAGCTGGGAGTTGTAGTTCTGTCCTATTATATCTTTCTCCATGTAATTTAAATGTATGCCCTAGTACAGTCTGGTAATGCTGGGAGTTGTAGTTCTTCTGTCCTATTGTATGCCTCTCCATGTATTTTCAATTTATGCCCTAGTACAGTCTGGTAATGCTGGGAGTTGTAGTTCTCTCCTCTTATACCCCCTCTTTGGGGTTATAGTTATTTCTTTTCAAAGTTCTCACCTGGTACAACTAGATGTCCTATAATAATCTGGACATGCTGAGAGTTGTAGTTCTCTTTTCTTAGGCTGGATTCTCATCACCGTTTAGTTTTCCGTTTTGCATGCAGGACTTTTTTCTGTCTAAAATAACGGATCTCCGACAGAAATGGCATAAACGGATGCGGAATGTGCAGAACTGACGCTTGAAATACAGGATCCGAAGAACTGACGGATCAGAAGAACGGAAAACTAAACAGTGATGTGATCCCGGCCTTATACTCTGTGTGATATCTACTTGTATCCGATAATAACATACTGGACATGCTGGGAGTTGTAGTTCTTTTCATTTTACCTCTCCTGTGTTGCTCCCTAATTTCCAATAATAACAAAACATCTAGTGATGATGAGACTTATAGTTCCCTTGTCACTATTATAATGTTCTGCAGCAGCTGAGGTGTGTATTAGGAGGTTCTGCAGCAGCTGAGGTGTGTATTAGGAGGTTCTGCAGCAGCTGAGGTGTGTATTAGGAGGTTCTGCAGCAGCTGAGGTGTGTATTAGGAGGTTCTGCAGCAGCTGAGGTGTATATTAAGATGATCTGCGGCAGCTGAGGTGTGTATTAGGAGGTTCTGCAGCAGCTGAGGTGTGTATTAGGAGGTTCTGCAGCAGCGGAGGTGTGTATTAGGAGGTTTTGCAGCAGCTGAGGTGTGTATTATGAGGTTCTGCACATGTGCCTCTTTACATATGGTGCCCCCAGTAGTGCCTCTTTACATATGGTGCCCCCAGTAGTGCCTCTTTACATATGGTGCCCCCAGTAGTGCCTCTTTACATATGGTGCCCCCAGTAGTGCCTCTTTACATATGGTGCCCCCAGTAGTGCCTCTTTACATATGGTGCCCCCAGTAGTGCCTCTTTACATATGGCCCACCCCCAGTAGTGCCTCTTTACATATGGTGCCCCCAGTAGTGCCTCTTTACATATGGTGCCCCCAGTAGTGCCTCTTTACATATGGTGCCCCCAGTAGTGCCTCTTTACATATGGCCCACCCCCAGTAGTGCCTCTTTACATATGGCCCACCCCCAGTAGTGCCTCTTTACATATGGTGCCCCCAGTAGTGCCTCTTTACATATGGCCCACCCCCAGTAGTGCCTCTTTACATATGGCCCACCCCCAGTAGTGCCTCTTTACATATGGTGCCCCCAGTAGTGCCTCTTTACATATGGTGCCCCCAGTAGTGCCTCTTTACATATGGTGCCCCCAGTAGTGCCTCTTTACATATGGTGCCCCCAGTAGTGCCTCTTTACATATGGCCCACCCCCAGTAGTGCCTCTTTACATATGGCCCACCCCCAGTAGTGCCTCTTTACATATAGTGCCCCCAGTAGTGCCTCTTTACATATGGTGCCCCCAGTAGTGCCTCTTTACATATGGTGCCCCCAGTAGTGCCTCTTTACATATGGTGCCCCCAGTAGTGCCTCTTTACATATGGCCCACCCCCAGTAGTGCCTCTTTACATATGGCCCACCCCCAGTAGTGCCTCTTTACATATGGTGCCCCCAGTAGTGCCTCTTTACATATGGTGCCCCCAGTAGTGCCTCTTTAAGTAGTGCCTATTTACATATGGCCCACCCCCAGTAGTGCCTCTTTACATATGGTGCCCCCAGTAGTGCCTCTTTACATATGGTGCCCCCAGTAGTGCCTCTTTACATATGGCCCACCCCCAGTAGTGCCTCTTTACATATGGTGCCCCCAGTAGTGCCTCTTTACTTATGGTGCCCCCCAGTAGTGCCTCTTTACATATGGTGCCCCCAGTAGTGCCTCTTTACATATGGCCCACCCCCAGTAGTGCCTCTTTACATATAGTGCCCCCAGTAGTGCCTCTTTACATATGGTGCCCCCAGTAGTGCCTCTTTACTTATGGTGCCCCCAGTAGTGCCTCTTTAAGTAGTGCCTCTTTACATATGGGACCCCCAGTAGTAAATTCACTGAACGTTCCTCTCTCTGACTATATATCACTGAATGACGGAACGTTGTAAAGAAATGATAAAATCACCTTTATTAAATATTATTAAAATACAAGGAGGGAGAACACAAATTGTAACTAATTAATGGCCGACTATGACAATCCACACATGAGAGACCAGAAGTGAGTCTGATGCATTGAACAGCTGTGTCGCCGAGAATCGATGTAACTGGACATCCACATGTGAAACAGCGAGTCAACCATGTCCACCACTTAGGACTATGACCACACCATAGGCTTTAACAAGTGGTGGTTATTGCACCTCTAATAAACCAGTCCGGTTACAAAGGGTCAGCACCACTAGCGAGATGTGGTCACAGTATTACCTGCTGGTGCATCACGCTGACATATGGGCTGCAATTCTGGGTGTAGGCGCCCTACCAAAAGAGCCTCTCTGCCCGATGTCCTAGAGGAGGCTGATAGACATCTGCTCACATCCTGGTATGCCTCCACATTACAGCGACGGGATGCACCCAGTATCTGAGATGTGAGCCCGAATCAATCTCCCATCTAAGCCCCCATCCTCAGGATCAAAAACGCCAACCGCCTCGTGTTCTGAGGCCGGCGGCAGCGGTGCTAGAATGGCCGTACGCGGCCGCTAAGATACTCAGGTTATGATGAGGAGGCCCCTCCCCTAGGTTGGATTGAGCCCCTGGGTTGGCCAATAGCGTAGAGGGGGCGCGGCTAACTGCCACTCAACCCCGCCCCACTGAATGGAGCGATACCAGCCGGAGTGTCGAAACACTCCCAAGATAACCGGGGACCAAACGGCGGTAATTCATTGCTATAAGTGGATCGACGGAGTCTCCACCCCATTTAGGCTCGTGATGTTTATTTACTTTTTATTATCCTGTATGTGATTCCTTTGTGTTATCGTATATTTAATCACTTAGTAAATAGATTTATTCACGTAGCCTGCGTAAGCTTATTCATTCTCAAATCTTTCAAATTTTCTTTACGTTACAGTCCCTCTATGATTTACCCTTTATGACTGTCTCTCCATGATTGACCCTCCGTGATTGTCCCTGTAAGATTATCTCTCCATGACTGTCTCTCCATGATTGTCGCTCCATGACTGTCTCTCTATGATTGTCGCTCCATGACTGTCTCTCTATGATTGTCGCTCCATGACTGTCTCTCTATGATTGTCGCTCCCTGACTGTCTCTCTATGATTGTCGCTCCATGACTGTCTCTCTATGATTGACCCTCCGTGATTGTCCCTGTAAGATTATCTCTCCATGACTGTCTCTCTATGATTGTCGCTCCCTGACTGTCTCTCTATGATTGTCGCTCCATGACTGTCTCTCTATGATTGTCGCTCCATGACTGTCTCTCTATGATTGTCGCTCCATGACTGTCTCTCTATGATTGTCGCTCCATGACTGTCTCTCTATGATTGTCGCTCCATGACTGTCTCTCTATGATTGTCGCTCCATGACTGTCTCTCTATGATTGTCGCTCCATGACTGTCTCTCTATGATTGTCGCTCCATGACTGTCTCTCTATGATTGTCGCTCCATGACTGTCTCTCTATGATTGTCGCTCCATGACTGTCTCTCTATGATTGTCGCTCCATGACTGTCTCTCTATGATTGTCGCTCCCTGACTGTCTCTCTATGATTGTCGCTCCATGATAGACCCTCCGTGATTGTCCCTGTAAGATTATCTCTCCATGACTGTCTCTCTATGATTGTCGCTCCATGACTGTCTCTCTATGATTGTCGCTCCATGACTGTCTCTCTATGATTGTCGCTCCATGACTGTCTCTCTATGATTGTCGCTCCCTGACTGTCTCTCTATGATTGTCGCTCCCTGACTGTCTCTCTATGATTGTCGCTCCCTGACTGTCTCTCTATGATTGTCGCTCCATGACTGTCTCTCTATGATTATCTCTCCATGACTGTCTCTCTATGATTGTCGCTCCATGACTGTCTCTCTATGATTGTCGCTCCATGACTGTCTCTCTATGATTGTCGCTCCATGACTGTCTCTCTATGATTGTCGCTCCATGACTGTCTCTCTATGATTGTCGCTCCATGACTGTCTCTCTATGATTGTCGCTCCATGACTGTCTCTCTATGATTGTCGCTCCATGACTGTCTCTCTATGATTGTCGCTCCCTGACTGTCTCTCTATGATTGTCGCTCCATGACTGTCTCTCTATGATTATCTCTCCATGACTGTCTCTCTATGATTGTCGCTCCATGACTGTCTCTCTATGATTGTCGCTCCATGACTGTCTCTCTATGATTGTCGCTCCATGACTGTCTCTCTATGATTGTCGCTCCATGACTGTCTCTCTATGATTGTCGCTCCATGACTGTCTCTCTATGATTGTCGCTCCATGACTGTCTCTCTATGATTGTCGCTCCATGACTGTCTCTCTATGATTGTCGCTCCATGACTGTCTCTCTATGATTGTCGCTCCCTGACTGTCTCTCTATGATTGTCGCTCCATGACTGTCTCTCTATGATTGTCGCTCCATGATAGACCCTCCATGAGTGTCCGTTTATGATTGTTCCTCTATAAGGGATGCACTATGATTGACCCTCCGTGATTGTCCCTGTAAGATTATCTCTCCATGACTGTCTCTCTATGATTGTCGCTCCCTGACTGTCTCTCTATGATTGTCGCTCCATGACTGTCTCTCTATGATTGACCCTCCGTGATTGTCCCTGTAAGATTATCTCTCCATGACTGTCTCTCTATGATTGTCGCTCCCTGACTGTCTCTCTATGATTGTCGCTCCATGACTGTCTCTCTATGATTGTCGCTCCATGACTGTCTCTCTATGATTGTCGCTCCATGACTGTCTCTCTATGATTGTCGCTCCATGACTGTCTCTCTATGATTGTCGCTCCATGACTGTCTCTCTATGATTGTCGCTCCATGACTGTCTCTCTATGATTGTCGCTCCATGACTGTCTCTCTATGATTGTCGCTCCATGACTGTCTCTCTATGATTGTCGCTCCATGACTGTCTCTCTATGATTGTCGCTCCATGACTGTCTCTCTATGATTGTCGCTCCCTGACTGTCTCTCTATGATTGTCGCTCCATGACTGTCTCTCTATGATTGTCGCTCCATGACTGTCTCTCTATGATTGTCTCTCTATGACTGTCTCTCCATGAGTGTCCGTTTATGATTGATCCTCCATAATGGTCCTGCTAGCAGTATTTCTATCAAGGAAAGTTAAGGTGAAATTCTGAGGAATCACAAGGTTTCTGAAGAACGGAAGTGACTCGAGATTACACGGAGCGACATTCTGGAGCCTGGAACCAGTCTTGCAGTGGAGACAGAAGGGGCCCTCTTCCAGGTCACTTCCTGTTGTCCTCCATGCTCTACAGTCCAGGCACACATTGCTGGACATTTAGATGTGTGTGTGGAAATGATTGATCAGCCGCCCTCACACAGGAAGGTTGGGATCTTATCTGCTGGTGCAGCGGTGATGGGCTCCACTGCTAGGAATAACACTCAGCACTTCAGTAATGGCTTGTAGGAAAACACTAGTTTATGATCTGTATAAAAAGGAGAGGAGCTCCATCCTGGGGGTGGTCTGCACCACCACAGCCTGCCATGCATGGGCCCCTATATATGGCAGGTGGTTGTTAGGCTCCACACTTGGGCCCCTATGCATGGTAGGTAGTGGTGGGGCGCCATACAATAGGCTCAATACAATAAGCTCCTTGTATAGACATCATACAAAGACTCCATATGAAGCCTCCATAAATAGACTGCATACATGAGCTCCATACATATCCTCCATATATGGACTCCTCGCACAGGTTCTATACTATAGACTCCATACATAGGCTTTACCCATAGACTTCATACAGAGACTGCATACATGGGCTTTGTACCTAGGTTCCATACATAGACTCCATACATGAGTTCCATATATAGACTCCATACATAGCCTTCATATATGAGCTCCATACATAGACTCCATACATACCTATTATACATAGACTCCATACATGAGTTACATACATAGATTCCATACATGGACTCCTCACACAGGTTCTGTACTATAGACTTCATACATGGACTCCTTACATAGACTACATACATAACCTTCATACGTGGACTCCATACATAGCTTTCATTCATGGGCTACATACATAGCCTTCATACATGGACTCCATACATAGCCTTCATACTTGGGCTCCATATATAGCCTTTATACATAGCCTTCATACATGGTCTATATACTTAGCCTTCATACATACCCTTCATATATGGGCTCCATACATATCCTTCATACATGGGCTCCATACATGGGCTTCTTACATAGCCTTCATACATGGACTACATACATAGCCTTCATACTTGGGCTCCATATATAGCCTTTATACATAGCCTTCATACATGGTCTATATACTTAGCCTTCATACATACCCTTCATATATGGGCTCCATACATATCCTTCATACATTGGCTTCATACATGGGCTTCATACATAGCCTTCTTACAAGGGCTCTATACATAGCCTTCATACATGGTCTCCATACATAGCCTTCATACATGGACTCCATACATAGCCTTCATACTTGGGCTCCATATATAGCCTTTATACATAGCCTTCATACATGGTCTATATACTTAGCCTTCATACATACCCTTCATATATGGGCTCCATACATATCCTTCATACATGGGCTCCATACATGGGCTTCTTACATAGCCTTCATACATGGACTCCATACATAGCCTTCATACTTGGGCTCCATATATAGCCTTTATACATAGCCTTCATACATGGTCTATATACTTAGCCTTCATACATACCCTTCATATATGGGCTCCATACATATCCTTCATACATTGGCTCCATACATGGGCTTCATACATAGCCTTCATACATTGGCTCCATACATAGCCTTCATACATGGGCTCTATACATAGCCTTCATACATTGGCTCCATACATGGGCTTCATACATAGCCTTCTTTCAAGGGCTCTATACATAACCTTCATACATGGGCTTCATGCATAGCCTTCATACATGGGCTCTATACATAGCCTTCATACATGGGCTCTATACATAGCCTTCATACATCAGGTCCTTACATAGCCTTCATGCATAAACTTCATACAAACCCTTCACACATGGACTCCATACATAGCCTTCACACATGGGCTGCATACATAGCTTTTATACATGGGCTCCATACATAGCCTTCATTCATCGGCTCCTTACATAGCCTTTATACATTGGCTCCATACATAAGCTCCATACTTAGACTTCATACATGGGCTCCATACATAGCCTTAATACGTGGGCTCTATACATAGCCTTCATACATAGCCTTCATACATGGGCTCCATACATAGGTCTCATACATGGGCTCCATACATAGCCTTCATCCATGAGCTCCATACATAGCCTTCACACATGGGCTCTTTACATAGCCTTCATACATCAGCTCCTTACATAGCCTTCATACAAAAACTTCACACATAGCCTTCATACATCGGCTCCTTACATAGCCCTCATATTTTGGCTCCTTACATAGGCTTCATACATAGACTCCATACTAAGACTTCATACATGGGCTCTATGCATAGCCTTCATACATCAACTCCTTACATAGCCTTCATACATAAACTTCATACATAGCCTTCACACATGGGATCCTTACATAGCTTTCATACATCGGCTCCTTACATAGCCTTCATACATTGGCTCCATGCATAGCCTTCATACATTGGCTCCATGCATAGCCTTCATACATAGATTTCATACATTCACTCAATAACCTAGACTCCATACAAAGACTTCTGGGGTCGTTTTAGACACCGGTCGTAATACCCCTGAGCTGGTGCATGATGCGCCTAAGTTATGTAGATTCGCCGGACTTCCTTGCTGGCGTAGATTTACATATTTTTCTACACCTAAAACAGCGTATAAAATGGTAAGTGAGACGGGCCGGCGCGCCCCCTTCCCCACCCATGCCACACACCCTTTCGTAGACCTGGCGTGAGCCAGGAAAATAAGCAGATTTGTCCGCAAATCCCCTTTGCAACTGAATCTGGGACAGATATACGCCCAAAATTGGTGTATATTTATTAATAAAGGAGCCCCTTCATACATTGACTCCATACCAAGACTTCATATGTAAACTTCATGCATTGACTCCATACATGAAAGATAGCTTAGATATAGGACCTATAGCTTCATGACTGTAAAATTGAAAAAGTAAGAGATGGAGAGGTAAGTACTGTCTGGTGAGGCTGAGGGTGGCTCTTACAGTCTCCACATGTGATGGTGCACTTGTCTACATCGAGGTCGATGGCTCCTCACACTTTATAGCATTTTTTTTCCCATGGGCTCATACATAACCCTCACCCACTCATCTTTGGTCCTTGACAAATAAGCTCCGATCCCAGGAGGCACCATGTTGTCACTGTCACCTCCAGGGGTTCGTGGCGCAATGAGGTCTTACCCTCATACTTTATCTTCTCCCCTCCATAGATGTAAGAGTGATAGGTTCCTAGGGTCCCTATAGGTAAGGGGGCTTCATGTGGTCTGGTGTTCTCATCACATATCATCGTATATTGATCAGAATATCACAATTTATTTCATTACACTAGTCATTAAAGTATAAGATGAGGATCGGGAGGGTCTTCTTCACCTGAGGAGCCTTGTAAGAACTTCACAGGTGACATGAGAAGTGACCATTGGAAGATACCTTCTGAAGCTGCAGGAAACGCCAGGAGCGATCATTGCGGATTAGTTTATCGATTTAGTATATTCTCACATGAAGTGTCATCCACACGGACCTTCTACATGATCCTTCAGGATAGTCCTCCTATAGGACATACATGTATCTCCTACCAGACCTCCAAGCTCCATACATTTCTATATATTTCTCCATCGTGTCTAAATGGCATGTCAGATGTCATAGATGATAGTCCGCAGAGATGTCATCGAAGCCTTGTACCTTCTGTTCCTATCACATGTTCACTTCACAAATGTACCCATAGGGTCGTGAGCAGTGATCGTCATTCCATTGGCCAGTCGTATGGAGATGAGCACAGTCTTCTCCTCCACCAAGTCCATGGCCAAAAAACTCATCAGGCTGACCTGGCAGCCAGTTCCTAGCGCATGAAGGGAAAACAAAGGGTCAAAAACACAATGAAACTTGAGGTACACGAAATGATACACTGACACTTGGGGTACAGGATAATGACACTGACGCTTGGGGTACAGGATAATGACACTGACACTCGGGGTACAGGATGATGACGCTGACACTCAGGGTACAGGATGATGACACTGACACTCGGGGTACAGGATAATGACACTGACACTCGGGGTACAGGATAATGACACTGACGCTTAGGGTACAGGATAATGACACTGACACTCGGGGTACAGGATGATGACACTGACACTTGGGGTACAGGATAATGACACTGACACTCGGGGTACAGGATAAAGACACTGACACTCGGGGTACAGGATAATGACACTGACACTCGGGGTACAGGATAAAGACACTGACACTCGGGGTACAGGATAAAGACACTGACACTCGGGGTACAGGATAAAGACACTGACACTCGGGATACAGGATGATGACGCTGACACTCGGGATACAGGATGATGACGCTGACACTCAGGGTACAGGATAATGACACTGACACTCGGGGTACAGGATGATGACACTGACACTCACGGTACAGGATGATGACACTGACACTCGGGGTACAGGATGATGACACTGACACTCGGGGTACAGGATGATGACGCTGACACTCAGGGTACAGGATGATGACACTGACACTCGGGGTACAGGATAATGACGCTGACACTCGGGGTACAGGATGATGACACTGACACTCGGGGTACAGGATAATGACGCTGACACTCGGGGTACAGGATAATGACACTGACACTCGGGGTACAGGATAATGACGCTGACACTCAGGGTACAGGATGATGACACTGACACTCGGGGTACAGGATAATGACGCTGACACTCAGGGTACAGGATGATGACACTGACACTCGGGGTACAGGATAATGACGCTGACACTCGGGGTACAGGATAATGACACTGACACTCGGGGTACAGGATAATGACGCTGACACTCGGGGTACAGGATGATGACACTGACACTCGGGGTACAGGATAATGACGCTGACACTCGGGGTACAGGATAAAGACACTGACACTCGGGGTACAGGATGATGACACTGACACTCGGGGTACAGGATGATGACACTGACACTCAAGGGACAGGATAATGACGCTGACACTCGGGGTACAGGATAAAGACACTGACACTCGGGGTACAGGACAATGACACTCGGGATACAGGATAATGACACTGACACTCGGGGTACAGGATGATGACGCTGACACTCGGGGTACAGGATGATGACACTGACACTTGGGGTACAGGATGATGACACTGACACTCGGGGTACAGGATAAAGACACTGACACTCGGGGTACAGGATAATGACACTGACACTCGGGGTACAGGATAAAGACACTGACACTCGGGGTACAGGATAAAGACACTGACACTCGGGGTACAGGATAAAGACACTGACACTCGGGATACAGGATGATGACGCTGACACTCGGGATACAGGATGATGACGCTGACACTCAGGGTACAGGATAATGACACTGACACTCGGGGTACAGGATGATGACGCTGACACTCGGGGTACAGGATGATGACACTGACACTCGGGGTACAGGATGATGACGCTGACACTCAGGGTACAGGATGATGACGCTGACACTCGGGGTACAGGATGATGACGCTGACACTCAGGGTACAGGATAATGACACTGACACTCGGGGTACAGGATAATGACGCTGACACTCGGGGTACAGGATAAAGACACTGACACTCGGGGTACAGGATGATGACACTGACACTCGGGGTACAGGATGATGACACTGACACTCAAGGGACAGGATAATGACGCTGACACTCGGGGTACAGGATAAAGACACTGACACTCGGGGTACAGGACAATGACACTCGGGATACAGGATAATGACACTGACACTCGGGGTACAGGATGATGACGCTGACACTCGGGGTACAGGATGATGACACTGACACTTGGGGTACAGGATGATGACACTGACACTCGGGGTACAGGATAATGACGCTGACACTCGGGGTACAGGATAATGACACTGACACTCGGGGTACAGGATAATGACACTGACACTCGGAGTACAGGATAATGACACTGACAATTAGGGTACAGGATAATGACACTGACACTCGGGGTACAGGATAATGACGCTGACACTCGGTGTACAGGATAATGACACTGACACTCGGGGTACAGGATAATGACACTGACACTCGGGGTACAGGATAAAGACACTGACACTCGGGGTACAGGATAATGACACTGACACTCGAGGTACAGAATAATGACACGGACACTCGGGGTACAGGATAATGACACTGACACTCGGGGTACAGGATAATGACACTGACACTTGGGTACAGGATAAAGACACTGACACTCGAGGTACAGAATAATGACACGGACACTCGGGGTACAGGATAATGACACTGACACTCGGGGTACAGGATAATGACACTGACACTTGGGTACAGGATAATGACACTGACACTCGAGGTACAGAATAATGACACGGACACTCGGGGTACAGGATAATGACACTGACACTCGGGGTACAGGATGATGACACTGACACTTGGGGTACAGGATGATGACACTGACACTCGGGGTACAGGATGATGACACTGACACTCGGGGTACAGGATAATGACAATGACACTCGGAGTACAGGATAATGACACTGACAATTAGGGTACAGGATAATGACACTGACACTCGGGGTACAGAATAATGACACGGACACTCGGGGTACAGGATAATGACACTGACACTCGGGGTAAAGGATAATGACGCTGACACTCGGGGTACAGGATGATGACGCTGACACTCAGGGTACAGGATGATGACACTGACACTCGGGGTACAGGATAATGACACTGACACTCGGGGTACAGGATAAAGACACTGACACTCGGGGTACAGGATGATGACACTGACACTCGGGGTACAGGATAATGACGCTGACACTCGGGGTACAGGATAAAGACACTGACACTCGGGGTACAGGACAATGACACTCGGGATACAGGATAATGACACTGACACTCGGGGTACAGGATGATGACGCTGACACTCGGGGTACAGGATGATGACACTGACACTCGGGGTACAGGATAATGACACTGACACTCGGGGTACAGGATAAAGACACTGACACTCGGGGTACAGGATGATGACACTGACACTCGGGGTACAGGATAATGACGCTGACACTCGGGGTACAGGATAAAGACACTGACACTCGGGGTACAGGACAATGACACTCGGGATACAGGATAATGACACTGACACTCGGGGTACAGGATGATGACGCTGACACTCGGGGTACAGGATGATGACACTGACACTCGGGGTACAGGATAATGACACTGACACTCGGGGTACAGGATAAAGACACTGACACTCGGGGTACAGGATGATGACACTGACACTCGGGGTACAGGATAATGACGCTGACACTCGGGGTACAGGATAAAGACACTGACACTCGGGGTACAGGACAATGACACTCGGGATACAGGATAATGACACTGACACTCGGGGTACAGGATGATGACGCTGACACTCGGGGTACAGGATGATGACACTGACACTCGGGGTACAGGATAATGACGCTGACACTCGGGGTACAGGATAAAGACACTGACACTCGGGGTACAGGATGATGACACTGACACTCGGGGTACAGGATGATGACACTGACACTCAAGGGACAGGATAAAGACACTGACACTCGGGGTACAGGACAATGACACTCGGGATACAGGATAATGACACTGACACTCGGGGTACAGGATGATGACGCTGACACTCGGGGTACAGGATAATGACACTGACACTCGGGGTACAGGATGATGACACTGACACTCGGGGTACAGGATGATGACACTGACACTCGGGGTACAGGATAATGACACTGACACTCGGAGTACAGGATAATGACACTGACAATTAGGGTACAGGATAATGACACTGACACTCGGGGTACAGGATAATGACACTGACACTCGGGGTAGGATAATGACACTGACACTTGGGGTACAGGATAATGACACTGACACTTGGGGTACTGGATGATGACACTGACACTCGGGGTACAGGATAATGACACTGACACTCGGGGTAAAGGATAATGACACTGACACTCGGGGTACAGGATGCCTTCTTATATCTGGGGGTCCGTTGACCAGATATAATTGCCCCCCAGCTTTTTCTACTTACTTTAGGGCCGAGTCGTACTTGGTTCCGTCCACCCACTTCCAGTCTCCGGTCACGTCCGTCAGCCCGATCCAGGTGTATTTCCCTTTTGTTATTCCAAATAAGAAATTCTGTGGAGAGAAGAGAAGGTTTTCATGGCCGCCCTGCTTCTCCCCTCTCCCTCGCTTTCTGAGGGGTTTGGGGAGGTGGTTGATAATGGGGCTCCATGCCCACCCTGCAGTGACCCACCCCGGAGGGTGTAATGCACCCTCCCCTCTCTACCTGTCTATATATTCAGACTCCCTCTACTAATGGCTTGTTCACACGAACGTGCCATGTTTTGCGGTCTGCAAAATGAGGATCCGCAAAACACGGATGCCGCCTGTGTGCATCCGTGTTTTGGGGTCATCTTTCTAAACCCCGAAACGCGTTTGGTATTACCCCTATCTCCAAGAAACGCACATCGACCGATTGAGGAGGCGTGGACGCTATTACTGGAAATACCGAACCGCTTAAAGCAACTTTCGCTGCACAGACAAAACCCTGTTTTATCCCGGGGTCACGTGTGTTCGAAGGATTGGCGCGGAATTCAAACAAAAGTAACAGCCCTTGAGACCGGAACCCTGATTTCTACAGAAGTTATACCGTGTCAAGGGCAACGAAGTCCATTAAAGACCTCCCGGTAAGATCGTGCTTGTGCGATCACAGTTTGTGGAGTATCCAGCGGGACGCCGCTGTTTGCATCAAGTGAGCGGGACGCTGGTATACTGCTTTGGCCCTTGGAAGAACTTTTTGTCATTATCGTATTGCGAACTTTTTATTAACGAATATTTATACCATCGAACATTTCACATCATCGAACATTTTATAACATTAACGTTCTGGTTGATTGTTGCATCGCGAATATTTCAAATTATCAGAGGTCTGGTAGACTGCTGGCTCTAGAGATTGAAATCGACCAATTGGATGTACATTTTATCATGAACACGTGTGTATGTGGTTTTAATATATATTTGTATCCACTTTCTATCATTGCTGCTATTCATTTTGAGTACAATATTTGTTTTATTAACCAATCTATACAATTGTACCAATCATTATCTGAATTTTATCTTACATTTAATAAAATCCCAATACTATAGGGAGTGCCCCACTACTATTTATTTAAGAATAGGACATGACTTATACTTTTTGCGGGGCCTTCGGAATGGAGCAACAGAATCGTACACCACACGGAGTGCTGTCCGCATCTTTTGTAGCTCCATTAAAGTGAATGGGTCCACACCCGAGCCGCAACGAATGCGGCTCGGATGCAGAACCAAACCACGGTCGTGTGACTGAGCCCTAAAACTGAAGAACCCATACATCTACACTCACCTGCTCTTCCTCTGTGTTGATGACGACCAAATGAGCTTTCTTAGCTTCACAGATTCCTTTGGCAGCGTTCCATGAATTTCCCTCTCTGGAGTAGAAGTAACAGCTGAGGTCATTCTTAACCCAGCCAGTAGCACAGACAATATCTTCAGAGCCTTCATATAGAAGAGGAGACAGTTTCAATGAGAGACCAAGAGGTGAGAACATGACCTGGAGATGACATTATGACCAGGAGATGACATCAAGACCAGCAGAGGACAACATGAACTGGAGAGCACATGACCTGGTCATAACATCATAACCTGGATGACATCATGACCTGGATATGACATTATAATCTGGAGGCAACATTATGACCCAGAGATGATGTCCTCATCTGGTGATAACATCATAGTGAGGACATAGTCACCTGTAGAAGACATCATGACCTGGAGATGATACATACATAGAACTACAAGTAGCAGCACACTGCTTAATGTACAAAGACATCAGTGAACGGTGAATTCATGGGGAAAAAGGAAACTGCATTGTTACGGTCCGTACTGTAAGAAAAAGGAGAAGCTCTTTGTGCATATTATTGATCAAAAACATCTACCCTCTACAAGGTGGCTTACAACAGATGGCACCTACTCTAACACAGGCCTCTCCTGGGCTATCAGCCTGCTATCTGGGCAACGTAAGGTCCTGCTATGTGATACTTTCTACTGTAACACAGGCCTCTCCTAGGCTATCAGCCTGGTATCTGGGCAACGTAAGGTCCTGCTATGTGATACTTTCTACTGTAACACAGGCCTCTCCTGGGCTATCAGCCTGGTATCTGGGCAACATAAGGTTCTGCTTTGTGATACTTTCTACTGTAACACAGGCCTCTCCTGGGCTATCAGCCTGGTATCTGGGCAACGTAAGGTCCTGCTTTGTGATACTTCCTACTCAAATACAGGACTCTCCTGGGCAATCAGCCTGCTATCTGGGCAACGTAAGGTCCTGCTATGTGATATTCCTACTCTAACACAGGCCTCTCCTGGGCAATCAGCCTGCTATCGGGGCAAAGTAGGATCCAGCTATGTAATGCTACTGATTAAAAGCACCATGTAGCTGGAGATGATGTGATCTGGTGAGGTCTGAGGACATGATCACCTGGAGATGACATCATGACCTGGTGAGGATATCATGACCCGGAAATGACATTATGACCTGGTGAGGACGTCATGACATCAATACGACTGTAGTGGAGGACATGTAGAATAGTTTCTTTTGCTTCCATCTCTTGCTTTTGTTGCCTCCCTTGCATTCAGCTTCGATTTGTGTCTAGTTCATTGATGGGTCATTGGCCATTTGCCCCCATGAGCTACAATACAGTTTTTCTTCTGAAACTCACTATTATCAAGTCTCTTTATCCGATTGGACATTCTGCTGATGGCAGCCAGCACTCTCTGCATATCGCTCTGCAGCTGACCTGAAAAAGCAAATGACAAATCAGATGACAAAGAAAAGTATTGAAATAGAGTGAAGTTTACCCTTGTGCCTATTCTCGTGACACCCTAAACCCACTGGTCACGCAATTTACTTACGTTAGAAAGTCCAGCCAATGACTGATGAAATCTTACCATTGTTTATAACTTTGACAAGAAGACATGTTGTGCTTAAGGCCCCAAGGTCGTAACTATAATTCACAGGGCCCATATGTTAGGAATGGCCCACATACTTTTACTACACCCACATGGTGGAAAGAGACCACCAGAAATCCACCACCACAGAAAAATATACGTTTCTGCATCTTAGTGGCCCCTTAACCTCTGGGCCCATAGCTCACCCTTTCTGCTTCCCTCACCTCCTGCCCCACCAATGAGTTTACCTATGGAGGTGTCTCCTTGGATGGTTTTCAAAGTGGTGTCCATCTGCTGTAATTTCTCCATCAGCTTGGTTCCTATGAAAAGAAGGCTGGAATAAGACAAGTTCTGTTTCTTGGATTGGGGTATTATTCTCCTCCGCTCATTAATGACTCACCGTCCTGAGACAGCTGACCAACCTTCATGTTTAAGCTCTCACTTAGGTTACCAATCCGGAACTCAGTGCTACGGTCAGCTGGCTTTTCCCCTGGGGCTGTGATTGCAAACATTCAACATTTTCAGTAAAAATCTAAGATTAAATCAATATATAAATTGGGAACGACATAAATGCGGTGGGAGGGAGCCCCTGTTGCAATGCTGAAATAACCTTGGCACCTTCACAGAGCTTGTGAGGAGACCACAGAACTGGTGTGATCTAGCGCTCCGAACAAAGAAAAGGTGCAAGGGAAAATGAAGTAAGTGATGGATACTATTATAGTTCTAGATAAGGGGTCTTCAACCTATGGTTCTCAGCTTGTGGCAAAACTACAACTCTTAGTATACACAGGCTATAAGGGCAGCAAAAGCCTGGAAACCATCGTGTAGACTGTGTACAGTACAGACCAAAAGTTTGGACACACCTTCTCATTCAAAGAGTTTTCTTTATTTTCATGACTATGAAAATTGTAGATTCACACTGAAGGCATCAAAACTATGAATTAACACATGTGGAATTATATACATAACAAACAAGTGTGAAACAACTGAACATATGTCATATTCTAGGTTCTTCAAAGTAGCCACCTTTTGCTTTGATTACTGCTTTGCACACTCTTGGCATTCTCTTGATGAGCTTCAAGAGGTAGTCCCCTGAAATGGTCTTCACTTCACAGGTGTGCCCTGTCAGGTTTAATAAGTGGGATTTCTTGCCTTATAAATGGGGTTGGGACCATCAGTGGCGTTGAGGAGAAGTCAGGTGGATACACAGCTGATAGTCCTACTGAATAGACTGTTAGAATTTGTATTATGGCAAGAAAAAAGCAGCTAAGTAAAGAAAAACGAGTGGCCATCATTACTTTAAGAAATGAAGGTCAGTCAGTCAGTCGAAAAATTGGGAAAACGTTGAAAGTAAGGGCTATTTGACCATGAAGGAGAGTGATGGGGTGCTGCGCCAGATGACCTGGCCTCCACAGTCACCGGACCTGAACCCAATCGAGATGGTTTGGGGTGAGCTGGACCGCAGAGTGAAGGCAAAAGGGCCAACAAGTGCTAAGCATCTCTGGGAACTCCTTCAAGACTGTTGGAAGACCATTTCAGGGGACTACCTCTTGAAGCTCATCAAGAGTGTGCAAAGCAGTAATCAAAGCAAAAGGTGGCTACTTTGAAGAACCTAGAATATGACATATTTTCAGTTGTTTCACACTTGTTTGTTATGTATATAATTCCACATGTGTTAATTCATAGTTTTGATGCCTTCATAGTCATGAAAATAAAGAAAACTCTTTGAATGAGAAGGTGTGTCCAAACTTTTGGTCTGTACTGTATATATCTTCTCCTTTTCTTCTAGATTGAGAGATTAGTGGTGAATGAAGGACATGGGGGCACTTACTTCTAAACAAGATGATGAGAATGATTATGATGAAGAAGAGCAAGGCACAGAGAGTATACAGGCCATAGAGAAATCTTGAGGATGGCTGAGGAATCCACATCTTAATTTCTAGGAAAGAAAAGAAGAACGTTGTCAGTCATGGCTGTTTTCTGGTCTTCACCCTAGTCCTGATATAGAAACTCCATCTGTTAATCATAGATGAACCAACAGCCTGACAAAGCATAGATTCCCCGTTTCCCCTGGGTAGTCAGCCATTAGAACGACCAATCTATGAATATGGAGCGACCAGATTGAGAAGCAATTCACAGACAGGTCTGTCCTATCTGGAGAGCTGACAGGGTGATCCAAACAGTGGAAAATCTAAGGAAGTTAAGTGTTCTTAGCTTTAATCTCGAGACTGGAAAGGAGGGTGACTGGTGGTGCTGGTGGTACTACTGGGCTCAGATCTATGATGGGACCTATCTTTACTACCATCTTACGTCCAGACATCACTTATAGGCAGAAACTAAAGAAAATGACCAGGACATAATTGGTTGACTGTGTGTGCATGAGCATGAAGGAAGAGGCTTGAAGCCTTTAAACCATTCAGCTTCCAACAAGATGCTACAAGATTATTAGACGTTTGGTCTGATAACCAGGGAAATCTTGGAGACAACCAATATGGCCTCCATTATCGTTACGACAAAGGTTGTTGCTCATCTTCCCAGACTCTTGTGTGAGATGTATCAATGGTCAAAAGTTAGAGCTGCAATCCAGGAATGTGATGGATGATGATGTCTCAAGTATGTTACTTAAAGTTGTTCGACCTCCTCCTCTGGACACATTTACCTTCACTATCAGATGAGGCTTTCTGCAGGTCTTTGTAGTCTAGCAGCGTCTCCTGAAAGTGGAGGGAGAAGCTGTTAAGTTTATACTCATGACACTTGAAGTCCTATAACCTTATACTCCAGGTACAAATCCAGAACATCTCACCCCTTACCTTTTACTCCAGGTAGAACTCTAAACATCCAGTCCCTTACCCTGTACTCCAAGGAGAAATGCAGAACATCTACATTCTTCAACCCTAAACTCGTCCCTAACCTTTTACTCCAGGTAGAAACCTAAAACATTTAGTCCCTAACCCTAAACGCGAGGGAGAAATCCAGAACATCTACGGTATATAACCCTATACTCCAGGGAGAAATCCAGAACATCTATGTTTCTAACCCTATACTAGAGGGAGAAATCCAGAACATCTAGTCCCTTACCCTATACTTAAGGGAGAAATCAAAATCATCTACAGTCCCTAACTCTATACTCCCTGGGGAAATACAGAACATCTAGCCCCTAATCCTATACTCCAGGGAAAAATCCAGAACGTCTACACTCTCAAACCCTGTACTCCAGGGAGAAATCCAGAACAGCTATGGTCGCTAACTCTATACTAGTGGGATAAATCCAGAACATATATGGTCTCTAAACCTATACTAGAGGGATAAATCCAGAACATCTAGTCCCTTACCATGTACTAGAGGGAGAAATCCAAAAAATCTATGGTCTCTAACCCTATACTCCAGGTATAAATCCAGAACATCTACAGTCAGTAACCCTATACTCCAGGGAGAAATCTAGAACATCTAGTCTCTAAGCCTATACTCCAGGTACAAATCCAAAACATATAGTCCCTAACCCTACACTCCAGGGAGAAGTCCAGAACATCTAATCACTAGCCCTATGCTTCAGGGAGAAATCCAGAACATCTAGTCCCTAACCCTATCCTTCAGGTAGAAATCCATCATGTCCAGTCCATCACCCTATACTCCAAGTAGAAATCCAGAACATCTACAGTCCATAACTCTATACTCCAGGTACAAATCCGGAACATCTATAGTACCTAACTCCATGCTTCATGTACAAATCCAGAACACCTATGGCCCTTATCCCTACATTGCAGTTACTAATCCAGAGCATCTATAGTTCCTAACACTTTACATCTGGTGCAAATCCAGAATATCTAAGGTTTCAAACCCCATACTATGACTACAGAGGCAAGGCATCTACTAGATCAGGGACCTTCAGCACTCCAGCTGCTATGAAACTACAACTCCCAGCATACACACCAACTCAGCTGCTCTTGTAACTCCTATAGAACTGAATGGAGCATTCTGGGAGTTGTAGTTACACAACAGCTGAAGTGCGGGATGTTGCTAACACTTGTACTAGAACATTAACTACTACATTTACTACTAGGAGCAACATTCACCAACAGCACAACCACCAGCTTCCACTGTCACCACCTCACAAGGAGAAGACAGGAGTAGATGACTATAGGAGGACCACTAACCAGCTGTAGATGGGGGTAGGTATCAGGATCTTAGGTCTGTATTACCTGAGGCATGCTCTTCTTCCTTTCTTCTTCCTCTGGGCTGTCTGCTGTCCCATCACTTGGTTTATAGGTCCAGCTATCCCTCTCTTGTCACGTCCCTTTATCAGGGAATTTGCAGCATGTGCATAAATCGGTTTCCTCTCCTTCCATGGAAAAGATTTGCAAGTTCCTCAGAACAGTTCCTTCTAGTTTTAGCATCAGATTGTGGAGATGATAGAAAGCCCCGATACTCCACACCAGTGCAGACTGTAGTATATCTGACTATAAATCCTACATTCTGCATGGAGTTTGTATCTTCTCCCCGTGTACGTGGGTTTCCTCCGGTTTCCTCCCACACTCCAAAGACATACTGATAGGGACCTTGGATTGTGAGTTGGATGATAATCTCTGTAAAGTGCTGAGGAATATAGTAGCGCTATATAAGTGCATAAAATAAGTAAATAAATTACCCCCTCCTGCCCACAGTTAGGTGCCCCCCATCTACTGAGCTTGGCTTGTAAAAGCTCCTCTGTTCCTGTGCCTAATACACCCTAACGCCAAAGCAACGTTCATCCCCCCGTGGGGTCCTAGGGACATGTGACTCAAATGTTTGGAGTTTGGAGTGTCAGTTAGGCAAAAAAAAAAATCCCACTAGGGACCCCTCTAGGGAATACTAAAACCTAACCTTTATTCAGTGGTATGGACCAAAAATACCCCATGTATGAAAGGGTGAAATGGATGGATGTGAAATGAGGGGGCAGCGTGTGGAGAACCTGTCCTCAGAGGCTGGACCACCAGCAGTCAGGGAAGATATTACCTGCATTAGAGTAGTAACCGTGTGGCCAATGTCCCCCAGATACCAGTGCGGCTCACGGGCTATTTCCGCTATTGTTGAGCAGTAAGTGATTGGGGAGTCAGTGGGGTCAGTCGTGGTGTGTAGGTCGCTGGACCTCTTCAGCCATCTTATGAAGGACAGTAATCTGTGTACAGCAAGCAATACTAGTGAATGGAGTTGCTGGTGCATTGCACAGTTGTAGTGGAGATTGAGTTGCTGGTGTCTTACACACTCATTCTTCATACACTTCCACCTTCTCCTGGCCGTTACTACCACTGTACCGGTCACAAACATGCCCGCTCCCTCGTAAAGATGGAGGTCTCCACCGTCACTCATCCAGAACTCTCTCCCTGCTGGTATTGGATTGCTAGCTCTGCTGTCACAACTCACTCACACAGACGGATTTTCCTTCTCTCTATTGTCTAAGTTGCTGAAATTAGCCTAAAAAGCCAAGTGCAACCCTCCCGACATGTTTCTCCGACTTGCGGTTTGTTGCCCCAAGACGCCGAGTTCACCCTCTTATATAGACTTACAGGACCCCCCTCCTCCTCAGTGTTGCCCCAATGGGGCAAGGCTGCCAACCGTCCAGAAATTTCTGGATAATCCGTAAAAGTAGGCGTCTTTTTTCCTGTCTGAGATTTTTTTGAGTCTGGTGGTAGCTGACTAGGTTATTGTGGTGGTAATTCTCATCATGGTCCAGCTCCCAGTACATGCTGGTGATAGGTTTGTATCAGTACACTGAGCTGTATATGTGGATCACTTATAAGCTTTATTATTCATTATTGTTTTCCAATTTGTCCATAAAAAATGTTGCCTGTCCGTGATTTTGGGATAACTTGTCCAGAAAAAAGAAAACTTCTGTTCGGCAGCCCTGCAATGGGGAGACGCTGGTTTGATTGACAGCACACTGGGACCTATCACGCTGTCCTTCTCCGCCTCAGTGGTTGGTACCAGGAGAATGGTACCAGGAGTCTGCGGACTCCTACGTATTCAGCTCTAGTCATGGGAGCTCTGGTCTACGCACTGGCCGTGATGATGACGCCTTATAGACGCACCGTCCTGTATATTAGTGTCAGGGGTCCCATCGTATCGGACCAGGTCAGCGTCTCCATAGGAAGTGGTCGCACTCATCATTCTCCTGCAGGATATAATCAGCTGGATCAGGTCGTAACGATCGGATTCCTGGTGAATACTGCCGAGCGTACACTGACATAGACAGAGTAATACACCGACGATACATCAACTGTACAGATGTCCGATAACTGAAGGTCCAAGTAGTAGAGAGGGGAGGAGGGGTGAGAAGGGGCCACACGTGAAAGGTCACATAATGGGCCCTAGAAATGAGCTGCTTGTCGGTCCCTATGGGGATATCGGATCTATTTAATATAATATCAATACTTACTGATTATTATTGAAGGCAGTAACGGGAAATCCCTCATTAAGGACATTGGGGCTCAGTCTTTCTATCCTTTTAGCTTCCTCCTGAAGCAATTTATTATCTAGAATCCCTCCTTTTGGGTCGTTTTCCCCGTTTAATTCCCCAAAACCTCCACACGTTGATATCACCATGATGGACCTGGCGGTACCTTTTTTTGTACTGATGGTGCTGATATGTCTGATCCCTTCTTCTCAGCTTGTGGACTTTTACCCACATATCACATTGGGCATGGTCACCCATATTCTCGGGAAACGCTGCCAGTGACTATATTGATGCTATCTTCAGACCTTTCGTCACCTCCCTGTCATCTTACATATGGGACAGCGAGGACGTGGTCACCAGGATCAGTGATAGAGTCTGATCAGAAGAATCCCTACTTGTCAGTCTGACCGTGGAGTCTCTCTATGATGATGTACATCGGACTGACAGCAGTTAAGCACTTCTTTCCGGTCACACAACAGATTTATGCTGACAGTCTCGAAGTTCACGCTCACTCACAATATCCTTCTCTTTAAAGGTGTTGTGCATTTTCATACGTATACAATATTATCTAATGACATTATAATCAAAATGAATGCTCATCTCATTGCCTTTAAGAATAAGATCAGCCTGAACCAAAGTTATATTATGTGGCTGAGGAAGCCAAGATGAGTTCATGGCAAGTTCAGTCTATATAAACGGACATTGTATTAAAAGTTATTGCTAAAGATATGAGACCATCTGGTAAGGAGTATGCCAACTCCCTAAAACATGTCTGTCTGGAGGAAACAAGGTTACTTGATAAGGAACTCATATCCTTGGGGCACACCTGCTATAAGAGGTTCAATTTATATATTCATAATTATATTATATATATCTTTGCATGGTATATTTATTTTACAACATATGTTAATCAATAATTCATATAATGTGTTATCTATGTGTAACAATGTATCGATTTATATATATGTTATACCATGTATTTACCATTTAGAAGGTACAGAAACAAAGTAAGTTTAAGTTAATTGGGTTTCTGGGAGAAGTAAATGCCATTTCAAAATAATAGTTATTCATGTACGTAGATAAGTGAAATGTACAAGTTCCGATGCCAAGCATCAAAGCCGCTATATAAAACTTTCACCAAGTCAACCTATATTTCAAAAAGATAGGAGAAGACAGTCAACTCCAACAAGTCCAGGATATAGGTAATTAAAAGTGTTAGGAAAAGACCTTCCTCAATGATTTATCGTGAGAAAGGTCAACGAGGTCCTGTAAACATATTATTAGATATTTAATTTTAATGCTTAAAAGTTGGGATGTTCACCTACAGTACCGCAGTGCCATCTGGAGGCAGATGGGCAACATTATATTATTTCATTATTTGTTCTATGCCATATTAGAAGTTGAGATAATATCATGATGTTATTAGCATGCGAATACACCCACCCTACCTGATTGGGAATCCATAATCTAAAGGGGATGATTCTTAGATAAGGGGGGAATAATTACTCGTGTGCGGAATAGCATGAAAGGTTAGCAAGAAAAAAAAAAAGGGCTAGAGGAAAAGATCCATATATCCATTGATCCATCCATTCATTCAATCAAAAAGAAAAACTTTACCAGAAGAAACTTGGATTATTCTTTTTGGATTACTAGGAAAGTTCCTCAGAACTGGTCCCATCTGAACTCTGTCTACCTTTGACCCGGTAACGTATATTTTGCCTACTACTCATGATATTAATAAGATATTTCTCTCTGTATATAGCCAAGAGTCCCCATACTGTGGGAATATATAGTGTTAGGTGCCTCCATAATGCTGATTATTCTCTTAGCAAAGATGCATATTGTTAATGGAAGATCTGACATTATTTGAAAAGAGGACCAAATCCTTGGGAAGTTATTTTCTGTAACGGACCGTTTCCGCAGACAAGGGGTTAAAATCCGTTCAGGCGATGTGCCCCTTTCTGAGAGACAGGCCCAGCTACTGCAGAACACCAATGTCCCGAACTGGATACAAAGTAGCACTCCAAACTGGAACCTCACGAATTGCTGCTAGCTGACGAACAGGAATCAGCTTACACTTCTGGCAATCGGTCTTCTAACAGCATACAGTGAATCCCCCCAATAACGAGACAAGGCTCCGTGTTGAGGGTCAAGCAGTGGTCTGACTGTACTTCACGTACAGCCTCTTTTATTCATAAACCACAAACATAGTACTGCCCACAGGCGTTTGAAATACAACCAATCAGTAATTTACAACACATACAATGTAACTACAGCAACCAATCATTCACGCCCCCAGAGGACCAGAATGAAGACTGTGACATAGGACAAATACAACATATCCCCACAATGCATCATGGTCTCCTCCTCTCTGTCCCGGAGACAACCTGAGGAGCAATCCAATTATCTCTGAGGACAAAGGGAGATCGCCAATACACATGTGAGGACAACAGAACAGACATCACCATTTAAACACACAATGGGACAATGGCACAATAGAAACACACCCAGCATTTCCTCCCAAGCTGACAAGTTACACTTATTATAAATTGTTACAACTTTGTGAGTTTACATTGGCCATACATATAACTAACATCAATTTAAACAGTATAACTTGGGGACAAACCTATCCAAAATTCACTTGAATAGGTTCAGGGGTTTAAAAGTTAGTATATGGCCCATAATCCAGGGGCAAGAGGCCAGCAGCCAGTCCTCTCCAAAACCCAGTGGCGAGGTTGGTTTCGCCACACATCTCCCCTTCCCCCAGGGAAGACTAACCAGATACCTGACCTCACGCCGGTCGGTACCTGAGTTAGTCTGGCAGCCCACCCACAACCCAATACTGGACCTGTTGCATTTGGTAGCCTGTCTCTGTCCAGTGAGTCCACCAAGGTTATGTTGGAAGCTGGTACTCCCAGTCTCTGTGTTGCTCCCTGGCTTAGAGTCTGGTTGTTGGAGGGGGAGACCGACTGTCTCTACCCCCTGTGCTGTAGGTGCCGAGACCACGGTCCCATCTGCACTGTTGTGGGGGTTACTGTCTCCCCCTGGTGCGTTAAGCTGCCGCTGGGGAGAGGGGGTAACGAGCTCCTCTCCTATACATACTTCCAGCCGCTGGGGAGGGCGACCGACCATCTCCGCTCTCAATACAGTGTCCTGCTGCTGGGGAAAGGAGACTGGGCTCTCTATTCCCTGCTGGACACTCTCCCGCTGGGGGACAGGACCGACTGTCTCTGCCCCCTGTAACTCCGCCTGCCGCTGGGGAATGGAGACTGGGATTCCAATTCCCGGCACATCACTCTGCCGCTGGGGAATGGAGACTGGGCTCCCAATTCCCAAAAAATCATGCTGCTGCTGGGGGACAGGAACAACTACCTCTGCCCCCTGTAACTCAGCCTGCCGCTGGGGAGGGAGGACACTGCTCTCCTCTCCCTGCATTTCACACTGCCTTCCCGGCATATCACCCTGCTGCTGGGGAACAGGACCGACTGTCTCTGCCACCTGTAACTCCGCCTGCCGCTGGGGAGGGAGGACACTGCTCTCCTCACCCTGCATTTCACACTGCCTTCCCGGCATATCACCCTGCTGCTGGGGGGCAGGAACAACTACCTCTGCCCCCTGTAACTCAGCCTGCCGCTGGGGAGGGAGGACGCTGCTCTCCTCTCCCTGCACTTCACACTGCCTTCCCGGCATATCACTCTGCTGCTGGGGGGCAGGAACAACTACCTCTGCCCCCTGTTTTGCTACATTTTCCTTAGTCTGATTGCCGAGCTGAATATTTTATCATATTAATATCATATATTTTTGATTGGTCATAGGAAAACAGAGTCAAAGGATAACAGTTATTTTCCTGTAAATCCGTGTTTTATTGTTATAGCCTGTTTGATAACAGAAGATCCTAAGTTTCTCTTGGTATATGAGTCCGTTTGTTAAAAGTATGACACTGGTCGTCATAAATCACTAAGTCACACTGTGCTGATCAGATAGGGGTGTGTTAGCACCATCGTGTGGTACATTTCGGATGTTACGTTGTAACTTCATCATTTGTTTTGCAGTTGTATTGTTTTTATATTCTTTGTTTTTATAATAAACAATTATATATTTTGCATATACAATTGTTCCTTTGTTTCACTGCTTGCACAAATCAAATTAAGATACTTGATAAAAATAACTTAGAGGCGTTTTTTATGTCCGCCTGAAGAATAATATATTTTTATATTTTTTTATCCTCTCTTTTATATGAAGATTCTTTTTCATATAGAAGATATATGACAAAGGGAAATATTACCATCAAACAAAAGGTACCGCCATGGGCACGCGGCACACACCAAATTACTGTATGCTGGTTTATTTCTTGGGTGGTGGGAAGATGAAGTTGTCTTCACTGAGGGCCTTTCACTTTACATCGGGCATATTCTCTTTTGGGGAAGATTTATAGATGATGTTCTCATTTTTTGGGAAGGGGATCAACACATCTTTTTGGATTTTGTGCACTCGATCAGAATAATATTGGCAGGCATTTCACCTATGAGATACATCCTGAGGAAATTTGCTTTCTAGATTTGAGGATAATGAAGGGTCATGGTGGCCGCAAACCGACGTCCACAAATCACCTTCTACACTGGTCAAGCTGGCACCCTACCCCCCTAAAAATGTAATTCTGATTGGCCAATACCTCTGTGTCCTGAGGAATTGTGCGACAGATGATGCTTTTCAGAAAGAATGTGGTGAATTACTTCACAGATTTATGTCAAAGGGTTATCTCAGAAAACCCCCGAAAAACATCCTACAATAGGGGGAAGAAGGAGAAGAGCTAAACCTTGTACCTAGCAGCAAAAGTGATAAAAAGAAGGAAGGAAAAAGCATAAGATGTGGGGGACTTTGGATCACCGAGAGATCAATCAAATCTTATGAAAGCCTTAGCATGTACTCACCACTGACCCTGATCTGAAGGAAGTGCTCACAGCATGTCCGAGTCTGACGTACCGGACGGGGTGTGATCTCAGCCACTATCTGCTCCATCTGATCTGTTTCCTTCTGAAAATTGTACATTTTACCAAAAGAGGGTAACAAATCCCATAGATGGTCGGGAATATGACATCAGGGGGTTCTTCGGCTGTAAGAGCAGCGGAATCCTATATGTTGGATCATGTATGTGCCCAATCTGATACATGGGTAAAAGACTTCATAGCTGAGAAGAAGGGATCAGACATATCAGCACCACCAGTACTAAGAAAGGTACCGCCAGGTCCATCATGGAGATATCAACGTGTGGAGGTTTTGGAGGATTACACTGGAAAAATGGCCCAAGAGGAGGGATTCTAGATAATAAATTGCTTCAGGAGGAAACTGAAAGTATAGACAGACTGAACCCCAATGTCCTTAATGAGGGATTTCCCGTTACTGCCTTCAATAATCATCAATAAGCAGAAATAGCCCGTTAGCAGCACTGGCATCTGGGGGACATTGGCCACACGGTTAATCTAATGCAGGTAATATGTTCCCTAACTGCTGGTGGTTCAACTTCTGAGGACAGGTTCTCCAGACGCTGCTCCCCTCATTTCACATCCATCCATTTCACCCTTTCATACATTGGGTATTTTTGGTCCATAGATTCTTTTAATACCACTGAAAAAAGGTTAGGTTTTAATATTCCCTAGAGGTATCCCTAGTGGGATTCTTTTTGTCTAACTGACCATAGCATTTCTAATACAGTCCGTAGTCTCACTGCTCTTACAGTAAAGAGTCCATAGTCTCACTGCTCTTACACTAAAGAGTCGATAGTCTCACTGCTCTTACAGTAAAGAGTCCATAGTCTCACTGCTCTTACAGTAAAGAGTCCATAGTCTCACTGCTCTTACAGTAAAGAGTCCATAGTCTCACTGCTCTTACAGTATAGAGCCCATAGTCTCACTGCTCTTACAGTAAAGAGTCCATAGTCTCACTGCTCTTACTGTAGAGAGTCCATAGTCTCACTGCTCTTACAGTATAGAGTCCATAGTCTCACTGCTCTTACAGTAAAGAGTCCATAGTCTCACTGCTCTTACATTAAAGAGTCCATAGTCTCACTGCTCTTACAGTAAAGAGTCCATAGTCTCACTGCTCTTACAGTAAAGAGTCCATAGTCTCACTGCTCTTACAGTAAAGAGTCCATAGTCTCACTGCTCTTACAGTAAAGAGTCCATAGTCTCACTGCTCTTACAGTAAAGAGTCCATAGTCTCACTGCTCTTACAGTAAAGAGTCCATAGTCTCACTGCTCTTACAGTAAAGAGTCCATAGTCTCACTGCTCTTACAGTAAAGAGTCCATAGTCTAAATGCTCTTACAGTAAAGAGTCCATAGTCTTGCTGCAATTACTCTAAAGAGTCCATAGTCTCACTGCTCTTACAGTATATAGTCCATAGTCTGACTGTTCTTACAGAAAAGAGTCCATAGTCTCACTGCTCTTACAGTATAGAGTCCATAGTCTCACTGCTCTTAAAGTAAAGAGCCCATAGTCTCACTGCTCTTACAGTAGAGTCCATAGTCTCACTGCTCTTACAGTACAGAGTCCACAGTCTCACTGCTCTTACAGTAAAGAGTCCATAGTCTCACTGCTCTTACAGTAGAGTCCTTAGTCTCACTGCTCTTACAGTAAAGAGTCCATAGTCTCACTGCTCTTACAGTAGAGTCCATAGTCTCACTGCTCTTACAGTAAAGAGTCCTTAGTCTCACTGCTCTTACAGTAAAGAGTCCATAGTCTCAGTGCTCTTACAGTATAGAGTCCATAGTCTCACCGCTCTTACAGTATAGAGTCCATAGTCTCACTGCTCTTACAGTATAGAGTCCATAGTCTCACTGCTCTTACAGTATAGAGTCCATAGTCTCACTGCTCTTACAGTATAGAGTCCATAGTCTCACTGCTCTTACAGTATAGAGTCCATAGTCTCACTGCTCTTACAGTATAGAGTCCATAGTCTCACTGCTCTTACAGTATAGAGTCCATAGTCTCACTGCTCTTACAGTAAAGAGTCCAAAGTCTCACCGCTCTTAAAGTAAAAAGTCCATAGTCTCACTGCTCTTACAGTAAAGAGTCCATAGTCTCACTGCTCTTACCGTAAAGAGTCCATAGTCTCACTGCTCTTACAGTAAAGAGTCCATAGTCTCACTGCTCTTACAGTAAAGAGTCCATAGTCTCACTGCTCTTACAGTAAAGAGTCCATATTCTCATTGCTCTTACAGTAAAGAGTCCATAGTCTCAATGCTCTTACAGTAAACAGTCCATAGTCTCACTGCTCTTAAATTATAGAGTCCATAGTCTCACTGCTCTTACAGTAAAGAGTCCATAGTCTCACTGCTCTTACAGTAAAGAGTTCATAGTCTCACTACTCTTACAGTATAGAGTCCATAGTCTCACTGCTCTTACAGTAAAGAGTCCATAGTCTCACTGCTCTTACAGTAAAGAGTTCATAGTCTCACTGCTCTTACTGTAAAGAGTCCATAGTCTCACTGCTCTTACAGTATAGAGTCCATAGTCTCACTGCTCTTACATTTCAGAGTCCATAGTCTCACTGCTCTTACATTATAGAGTCCACAGTCTCACTGCTCTTACAGTAAAGAGTCCATAGTCTCACTGCTCTTACAGTATAGAGTCCATAGTCTCACTGCTCTTACAGTAAAGAGTCCATAGTCTCACTGCTCTTACATTTCAGAGTCCATAGTCTCACTGCTCTTACAGTAAAGAGTCCACAGTCTCACTGCTCTTACAGTATAGAGTCCATAGTCTCACTGCTCTTACAGTATATAGTCCATAGTCTCACTGCTCTTACAGTAAAGAGTCCATAGTCTCACTGCTCTTACAGTAAAGAGTCCATAGTCTCACTGCTCTTACATTTCAGAGTCCATAGTCTCACTGCTCTTACATTATAGAGTCCACAGTCTCACTGCTCTTACAGTATAGAGTCCATAGTCTCACTGCTCTTAGAGTAAAGAGTTCATAGTCTCACTGCTCTTACATTTCAGAGTCCATAGTCTCACTGCTCTTACAGTAAAGAGTCCACAGTCTCACTGCTCTTACAGTATAGAGTCCATAGTCTCACTGCTCTTACAGTAAACAGTCCATAGTCTCACTGCTCTTACAGTAAAGAGTCCATAGTCTCACTGCTCTTACAGTAGAGACCTTAGTCTCTCTACTCTTACAGTATAGAGTCCATAGTCTCACTGCTCTTACAGTAAAGAGTCTCATAGTCTCTCTGCTCTTACAGTAAAGAGTCCATAGTCTCACTGCTCTTACAGTAAAGAGTCCATAGTCTCACCGCTCTTACAGTAAAGAGTCCATAGTCTCACTGCTCTTACAGTAAAGAGTCCATAGTCTCACTGCTCTTACAGTAAAGAGTCCATAGTCTTACTGCTCTTACAGTAGAGTCCATAGTCTCACTGCTCTTACAGTAAAGAGTCCATAGTCTCACTGCTCTTACAGTAAAGCGTCCATAGTCTCACTGCTCTTACAGTAAAGAGTCCATAGTCTAACTGCTCTTACAGTATAGAGTCCATAGTCTCTCTGCTCTTACAGTAAAGAGTTCATAGTCTCACTGCTCTTACAGTAAAGAGTCCTTAGTCTCACTGCTCTTACAATAAAAAGTTTATAATCCCACTGCTCTTACAGTAAACAGTCCATAGTCTCACTGCTCTTACAGTAAACAGTCAATAGTCTCACTGCTCTTACAGTATAGAGTCCATAGTCTCACTGCTCTTACAGTATAGAGTCCATAGTCTCACTGCTCTTAGAGTAAAGAGTCCATAGTCTCACTGCTCTTACAGTACAGAGTCCATAGTCTCACTGCTCTTACAGTAAAGAGTCCATAGTCTCACTGCTCTTACAGTAAACAGTCCACAGTCTCACTGCTCTTACAGTATAGAGTCCATAGTCTCACTGTTCTTACAGTAAAGAGTCCATAGTCTCACTGCTCTTACAGTAAAGAGTCCATAGTCTCACTGCTCTTACAGTAAAGAGTCCATAGTCTCACTGCTCTTACAGTAAAGAGTCCATAGTCTCACTGCTCTTACAGTAAAGAGTCCATAGTCTCACTGCTCTTACAGTAAAGAGTCCATAGTCTCACTGCTCTTACAGTATAGAGTCCATAGTCTCACTGTTCTTACAGTAAAGAGTCCATAGTCTCACTGCTCTTCCAGTAAAGAGTCCATAGTCTCACTGCTCTTACAGTAAAGAGTTCATAGTCTCACTGCTCTTACAGTATAGAGTCCATAGTCTCACTGCTCTTACAGTAAAGAGTCCATAGTCTCACTGCTCTTACAGTAAAAAGTCCATAGTCTCTCTGCTCTTACAGTAAAGAGTTCATAGTCTCACTGCTCTTACAGTAAAGAGTCCTTAGTCTCACTGCTCTTACAATAAAAAGTTTATAATCTCACTGCTCTTACAGTAAACAGTCCATAGTCTCACTGCTCTTACAGTATAGAGTCCATAGTCTCACTGCTCTTACAGTATAGAGTCCATAGTCTCACTGCTCTTAGAGTAAAGAGTCCATAGTCTCACTGCTCTTACAGTATAGAGTCCATAGTCTCACTGTTCTTACAGTAAAGAGTCCATAGTCTCACTGCTCTTACAGTAAAGAGTCCATAGTCTCACTGCTCTTACAGTAAAGAGTCCATAGTCTCAATGCTCTTACAGTAAAGAGTCCATAGTCTCACTGCTCTTACAGTAAAGAGTCCATAGTCTCAATGCTCTTACAGTAAAGAGTCCATAGTCTCACTGTTCTTACAGTAAAGAGTCCATAGTCTCACTGCTCTTACAGTAAACAGTCCATAGTCTCACTGCTCTTACAGTAAAGAGTCCATAGTCTCACTATTCTTACAGTAAAGAGTCCATAGTCTCACTGCTCTTACAGTATAGAGTCCATAGTCTCACTGCTCTTACAGTAAAGAGTCCATAGTCTCACTGCTCTTACAGTAAAGAGTCCATAGTCTCACTGCTCTTACAGTAAAGAGTCCATAGTCTCACTGCTTTTACAGTAAGGAGTCCATAGTCTCACTGCTCTTACAGTAAAGAGTCCATAGTCTCACTGCTCTTACAGTATAGAGTCCATAGTCTCACCGCTCTTACAGTATAGAGTCCATAGTCTCACTGCTCTTACAGTACAGAGTCCACAGTCTCACTGCTCTTACAGTAAAGAGTCCATAGTCTCACTGCTCTTACAGTAGAGTCCTTAGTCTCACTGCTCTTACAGTATAGAGTCCATAGTCTCACCGCTCTTACAGTATAGAGTCCATAGTCTCACTGCTCTTACAGTATAGAGTCCATAGTCTCACTGCTCTTACAGTAAAGAGTCCAAAGTCTCACCGCTCTTAAAGTAAAAAGTCCATAGTTTCACTGCTCTTACAGTAAACAGTCCATAGTCTCACTGCTCTTACAGTAAAGGGTCCATAGTCTCACTGCTCTTACAGTACAGAGTCCATAGTCTCACTGCTCTTACAGTATATAGTCACATAGTCTCACTGCTCTTACAGTAAACAGTCCATAGTCTCACTGCTCTTACAGTACAGAGTCCATAGTCTCACTGCTCTTACAGTATATAGTCACATAGTCTCACTGCTCTTACAGTAAACAGTCCATAGTCTCACTGCTCTTACAGTATAGAGTCCATAGTCTCACTGCTCTTACAGTAAAGAGTCCATAGTCTCACTGCTCTTACAGTAAAGAGTCCATATTCTCATTGCTCTTACAGTAAAGAGTCCATAGTCTCAATGCTCTTACAGTAAAGAGTCCATAGTCTCACTGCTCTTACATTTCAGAGTTTATAGTCTCACTGCTCTTACAGTATAGAGTCCATAGTCTCACTGCTCTTACAGTAAAGAGTCCATAGTCTCACTGCTCTTACAGTAAAGAGTTCATAGTCTCACTGCTCTTACTGTAAAGAGTCCATAGTCTCACTGCTCTTACATTTCAGAGTCCATAGTCTCACTGCTCTTACAGTAAAGATTCCACAGTCTCACTGCTCTTACAGTATAGAGTCCATAGTCTCACTGCTCTTACAGTAAACAGTCCATAGTCTCACTGCTCTTACAGTAAAGAGTCCATAGTCTCACTGTTCTTACAGTAAAGAGTCCATAGTCTCAATGCTCTTACAGTAAAGAGTCCATAGTCTCACTGCTCTTACAGTAAAGAGTCCATAGTCTCAATGCTCTTACAGTAAAGAGTCCATAGTCTCACTGCTCTCACAGTAAACAGTCCATAGTCTCACTGCTCTTACAGTAAAGAGTCCATAGTCTCACTGCTCTTACAGTAAAGAGTCCACAGTCTCACTGCTCTTACAGTAAAGAGTCCATAGTCTCACTGCTCTTACAGTAAAGAGTCCATAGTCTCACTGCTCTTACAGAAAAGAGTCCATAGTCTCACTGCTCTTACAGTATATAGTCCATAGTCTCACTGCTCTTACAGTAAAGAGTCCATAGTCTCACTATTCTTACAGTAAAGAGTCCATAGTCTCACTGCTCTTACAGTATAGAGTCCATAGTCTCACTGCTCTTACAGTAAAGAGTCCATAGTCTCACTGCTCTTACAGTAAAGAGTCCATAGTCTCACTGCTCTTACAGTAAAGAGTCCATAGTCTCACTGCTCTTACAGTATAGAGTCCATAGTCTCACTGCTCTTACAGTAAAGAGTCCATAGTCTCACTGCTCTTACAGTAAAGAGTCCATAGTCTCACTGCTCTTACAGTAAAGAGTCCATAGTCTCACTGCTCTTACAGTAAAGAGTCCATAGTCTCACTGCTCTTACAGTAAAGAGTCCATAGTCTCACTGCTCTTACAGTAAAGAGTCCATAGTCTCACTGCTCTTACAGAAAAGAGTCCATAGTCTCACTGCTCTTACAGTATATAGTCCATAGTCTCACTGCTCTTACAGTAAAGAGTCCATAGTCTCACTATTCTTACAGTAAAGAGTCCATAGTCTCACTGCTCTTACAGTAAAGAGTCCATAGTCTCACTGCTCTTACAGTAAAGAGTCCATAGTCTCACTGCTCTTACAGTAAAGAGTCCATAGTCTCACTGCTCTTACAGTATAGAGTCTATAGTCTCACTGCTCTTACAGTAAAGAGTCCATAGTCTCACTGCTCTTACAGTAAAGAGTCCATAGTCTCACTGCTCTTACAGTAAAGAGTCCATAGTCTCACTGCTCTTACAGTAAACAGTCCATAGTCTCACCGCTCTTACAGTAAAGAGTCCATAGTCTCACTGCTCTTATAGTAGAGTCCATAGTCTCACTGCTCTTACAGTAAAGAGTCCATATTCTCACTGCTCTTACAGTAAAGAGTCCATAGTCTCACTGCTCTTACAGTAAACAGTCCGTAGTCTCACTGCTCTTACTCTAAAGAGTCCATAATCTCATTGCTCTTACGGTAAAGAGCCCATAGTCTCACTGCTCTTATAGTAAAGAGTCCATAGTCTCACTGCTCTTACAGTAGAGTCCTTAGTCTAAATGCCTTACAGTAAAGAGTCTATAGTCTCCCTGCTCTTACTCTAAAGAGTCCATAGTCTCACTGCTCTTACAGTATAGAGTCCATAGTCTCACTGCTCTTACAGTAAAGAGTCTCATAGTCTCTCTGCTCTTACAGTAAAGAGTCCATAGTCTCACTGCTCTTACAGTAAAGAGTCCATAGTCTCACTGCTCTTACATTTCAGAGTCCATAGTCTCACTGCTCTTACAGTAAAGAGTCCACAGTCTCACTGCTCTTACAGTATAGAGTCCATAGTCTCACCGCTCTTACAGTACAGAGTCCATAGTCTCACTGCTCTTACAGTATATAGTCCCATAATCTCACTGCTCTTACAGTAAACAGTCCATAGTCTCACTGCTCTTACAGTAAAGGGTCCATAGTCTCACTGCTCTTACAGTAAAGAGTCCATAGTCTCACTGCTCTTACATTTCAGAGTCCATAGTCTCACTGCTCTTACAGTAAAGAGTCCACAGTCTCACTGCTCTTACAGTATAGAGTCCATAGTCTCACCGCTCTTACAGTACAGAGTCCATAGTCTCACTGCTCTTACAGTATATAGTCCCATAGTCTCACTGCTCTTACAGTAAACAGTCCATAGTCTCACTGCTCTTACAGTAAAGGGTCCATAGTCTCACTGCTTTTACAGTATAGAGTCCATAGTCTCACTGCTCTTACAGTATAGAGTCCATAGTCTCACCGCTCTTACAGTACAGAGTCCATAGTCTCACTGCTCTTACAGTATATAGTCACATAGTCTCACTGCTCTTACAGTAAACAGTCCATAGTCTCACTGCTCTTACAGTATAGAGTCCATAGTCTCACTGCTCTTACAGTATAGAGTCCATAGTCTCACTGCTCTTACAGTAAAGAGTCCATAGTCTCACTGCTCTTACAGTAAAGAGTCCATAGTCTCACTGCTCTTACAGTAAAGAGTCCATAGTCTCACTGCTCTTACAGTATAGAGTCCATAGTCTCACTGCTCTTACAGTAAAGAGTCCATAGTCTCACTGCTCTTACAGTAAAGAGTCCATAGTCTCACTGCTCTTACAATAAAGAGTCCATAGTCTCACTGCTCTTACAGTAAACAGTCCATAGTCTCACCGCTCTTACAGTAAAGAGTCCATAGTCTTACTGCTCTTATAGTAGAGTCCATAGTCGCACTGCTCTTACAGTAAAGAGTCCATATTCTCACTGCTCTTACAGTAAAGAGTCCATAGTCTCACTGCTCTTACAGTAAAGAGTCCATAGTCTCACTGCTCTTACAGTAAAGAGTCCATAGTCTCACTGCTCTTACAGTATAGAGTCCATAGTCTCACTGCTCTTACAGTAAAGAGTCCATAGTCTCACTGCTCTTACAGTAAAGAGTCCATAGTCTCACTGCTCTTACAATAAAGAGTCCATAGTCTCACTGCTCTTACAGTAAACAGTCCATAGTCTCACCGCTCTTACAGTAAAGAGTCCATAGTCTTACTGCTCTTATAGTAGAGTCCATAGTCGCACTGCTCTTACAGTAAAGAGTCCATATTCTCACTGCTCTTACAGTAAAGAGTCCATAGTCTCACTGATCTTACAGTAAACAGTCCATAGTCTCACTGCTCTTACAATAAAGAGTCCATAGTCTCACTGCTCTTACAGTAAACAGTCCATAGTCTCACCGCTCTTACAGTAAAGAGTCCATAGTCTTACTGCTCTTATAGTAGAGTCCATAGTCGCACTGCTCTTACAGTAAAGAGTCCATATTCTCACTGCTCTTACAGTAAAGAGTCCATAGTCTCACTGATCTTACAGTAAACAGTCCATAGTCGCACTGCTCTTACAGTAAAGAGTCCATAGTCTCACTGCTCTTACTCTAAAGAGTCCATAGTCTCACTGCTCTTACAGTAAAGAGTCCATAGTCTCACTGCTCTTACAGTAAAGAGTCTCATAGTCTAAATGCCTTACAGTAAAGAGTCTATAGTCTCCCTGCTCTTACTCTAAAGAGTCCATAGTCTCACTGCTCTTACAGTATAGAGTCCATAGTCTCACTGCTCTTACAGTAAAGAGTCTCATAGTCTCTCTGCTCTTACAGTAAAGAGTCCATAGTCTCACTGCTCTTACAGTAAAGAGTCCATAGTCTCACTGCTCTTACATTTCAGAGTCCATAGTCTCACTGCTCTTACAGTAAAGAGTCCACAGTCTCACTGCTCTTACAGTATAGAGTCCATAGTCTCACCGCTCTTACAGTACAGAGTCCATAGTCTCACTGCTCTTACAGTATATAGTCCCATAGTCTCACTGCTCTTACAGTAAACAGTCCATAGTCTCACTGCTCTTACAGTAAAGGGTCCATAGTCTCACTGCTCTTACAGTATATAGTCACATAGTCTCACTGCTCTTACAGTAAACAGTCCATAGTCTCACTGCTCTTACAGTATAGAGTCCATAGTCTCACTGCTCTTACAGTAAAGAGTCCATAGTCTCACTGCTCTTACAGTAAAGAGTCCATAGTCTCACTGCTCTTACAGTAAAGAGTCCATAGTCTCACTGCTCTTACAGTAAAGAGTCCACAGTCTCACTGCTCTTACAGTATAGAGTCCATAGTCTCACTGCTCTTACAGTAAAGAGTCCATAGTCTCACTGCTCTTACAGTAAATAGTCCATAGTCTCACTGCTCTTACAGTAAAGAGTCCATAGTCTCACTGCTCTTACAGTATAGAGTCCATAGTCTCACTGCTCTTACAGTAAAGAGTCCATAGTCTCACTGCTCTTACAGTAAATAGTACATAGTCTCACTGCTCTTACAGTAAAGAGTCCACAGTCTCACTGCTCTTACAGTATAGAGTCCATAGTCTCACTGCTCTTACAGTAAAGAGTCCATAGTCTCACTGCTCTTACCGTAAAGAGTCCATAGTCTCACTGCTCTTACAGTATAGAGTCCATAGTCTCACTGCTCTTACAGTAAAGAGTCCATAGTCTCACTGCTCTTACCGTAAAGAGTCCATAGTCTCACTGCTCTTACAGTAAAGAGTCCATAGTCTCACTGCTCTTACAGTAAAGAGTCCACAGTCTCACTGCTCTTACAGTACAGAGTCCATAGTCTCACTGCTCTTACAGTATATAGTCACATAGTCTCACTGCTCTTACAGTAAACAGTCCATAGTCTCACTGCTCTTACAGTAAAGAGTCCATAGTCTCACTGCTCTTACAGTAAAGAGTCCATAGTCTCACTGCTCTTACAGTAAATAGTACATAGTCTCACTGCTCTTACAATAAAGAGTTTATAGTCTCACTGCTCTTACAGTATAGAGTCCATAGTCTCACTGCTCTTACAGTAAAGAGTCCATAGTCTCACTGCTCTTACATTTCAGAGTCCATAGTCTCACTGCTCTTACAGTAAAGAGTCCATAGTCTCACTGTTCTTACAGTAGAGACCTTAGTATCTCTACTCTTACAGTATAGAGTCCATAGTCTCATTGCTCTTACAGTAAAGAGTCCATAGTCTCACTGCTCTTACAGTAAAGAGTCCATAGTCTCACTGCTCTTACAGTAAAGAGTCCATAGTCTCACTGCTCTTACAGTAAACAGTCCATAGTCTCACCGCTCTTACAGTAAAGAGTCCATAGTCTCACTGCTCTTATAGTAGAGTCCATAGTCGCACTGCTCTTACAGTAAAGAGTCCATAGTCTCACTGCTCTTACAGTAAAGAGTCCATAGTCTCACTGCTCTTACAGTAAAGAGTCCATAGTCTCACTGCTCTTACAGAAAAGAGTCCATAGTCTCACTGCTCTTACAGTATATAGTCCATAGTCTCACTGCTCTTACAGTAAAGAGTCCATAGTCTCACTATTCTTACAGTAAAGAGTCCATAGTCTCACTGCTCTTACAGTATAGAGTCCATAGTCTCACTGCTCTTACAGTAAAGCGTCCATAGTCTCACTGCTTTAGTCTAACTGCTCTTACAGTAAAGAGTTCATAGTCTCACTGCTCTTACATTTCAGAGTCCATAGTCTCACTGCTCTTACAGTATAGAGTCCATAGTCTCACTGCTCTTACAGTAAAGAGTCCATAGTCTCACTGCTCTTACAGTAAAGAGTCCATAGTCTCACTGCTCTTACAGTATAGAGTCCATAGTCTCACTGCTCTTACAGTAAAGAGTCCATAGTCTCACTGCTCTTACAGTATAGAGTCCATAGTCTCACTGCTCTTACAGTATAGAGTCCATAGTCTCACTGCTCTTACAGTATAGAGTCCATAGTCTCACTGCTCTTACATTTCAGAGTCCATAGTCTCACTGCTCTTACAGTAAAGAGTCCATAGTCTCACAGCTCTTACAGTATAGAGTCCATAGTCTCACTGCTCTTACAGTATAGAGTCCATAGTCTCACTGCTCTTACAGTAAAGAGTCCATAGTCTCACAGCTCTTACAGTATAGAGTCCATAGTCTCACTGCTCTTACAGTATAGAGTCCATAGTCTCACTGCTCTTACAGTAAAGAGTCCATAGTCTCACTGCTCTTACAGTATAGAGTCCATAGTCTCACTGCTCTTACAGTATAGAGTCCATAGTCTCACTGCTCTTACATTTCAGAGTCCATAGTCTCACTGCTCTTACAGTATAGAGTCCATAGTCTCACTGCTCTTACAGTAAAGAGTCCATAGTCTCACTGCTCTTACAGTATAGAGTCCATAGTCTCACTGCTCTTACAGTAAAGAGTCCATAGTCTCACTGCTCTTACAGTATAGAGTCCATAGTCTCACCGCTCTTACAGTAAAGAGTCCATAGTCTCACTGCTCTTACAGTAAAGAGTCCATATTCTCACTGCTCTTACAGTAAACAGTCCATAGTCTCACTGCTCCTACAGTAAAGAGTCTCATAGTCTCTCTGCTCTTACAGTAAAGAGTCCATGGTCTCACTGCTCTTACAATAAAGAGTTTATAGTCTCACTGCTCTTACAGTAAAGAGTCCATAGTCTCACTGCTCTTACAGTATAGAGTCCATAGTCTCACTGCTCTTACATTTCAGAGTCCATAGTCTCACTGCTCTTACAGTAAATAGTACATAGTCTCACTGCTCTTACAGTAAAGAGTCCACAGTCTCACTGCTCTTACAGTATAGAGTCCATAGTCTCACTGCTCTTACAGTAAACAGTCTGTAGTCTCACTGCTCTTACAGTAAAGAGTCCATAGTCTCACTGCTCTTACAGTATAGAGTCCATAGTCTTACTGCTCTTACAGTAAAGAGTCTCATAGTCTCTCTGCTCTTACAGTAAAGAGTCCATAGTCTCACTGCTCTTACAGTAAAGAGTCCATAGTCTCACCGCTCTTACAGTAAAGAGTCCATAGTCTCACTGCTCTTACAGTAAAGAGTCCATAGTCTCACTGCTCTTACAGTAAAGAGTCCATAGTCTCTCTGCTCTTACAGTAAAGAGTTCATAGTCTCACTGCTCTTACAGTAAAGAGTCCTTAGTCTCACTGCTCTTACAATAAAAAGTGTATAATCTCTCTGCTCTTACAGTAAACAGTCCATAGTCTCACTGCTCTTACAGTACAGAGTCCATAGTCTCACTGCTCTTACAGTAAAGAGTCCATAGTCTCACCGCTCTTACAGTAAAGAGTCCATAGTCTCACTGCTCTTATAGTAGAGTCCATAGTCGCACTGCTCTTACTGTAAAGAGTCCATATTCTCACTGCTCTTACAGTAAAGAGACCATAGTCTCCCTGCTCTTACAGTAAACAGTCCATAGTCTCACTGCTCTTACAGTAAAGAGTTCATAGTCTCACTGCTCTTACATTTCAGAGTCCATAGTCTCACTGCTCTTACAGTATAGAGTCTCATAGTCTCTCTGCTCTTACAGTAAAGAGTCCCTAGTCTCACTGCTCTTACAGTAAAGAGTCCATAGTCTCACTGCTCTTACAGTAAAGAGTCCACAGTCTCACTGCTCTTACAGTATAGAGTCCATAGTCTCACTGCTCTTACAGTAAACAGTCCATAGTCTCACTGCTCTTACAGTAAAGAGTCCATAGTCTCACTGCTCTTACAGTATAGAGTCCATAGTCTCACTGCTCTTACAGTAAAGAGTCCATAGTCTCACTGCTCTTACAGTAGAGACCTTAGTATCTCTACTCTTACAGTATAGAGTCCATAGTCTCACTGCTCTTACAGTAAAGAGTCTCATAGTCTCTCTGCTCTTACAGTAAAGAGTCCATAGTCTCACTGCTCTTACAGTAAAGAGTCCATAGTCTCACCGCTCTTACAGTAAAGAGTCCATAGTCTCACTGCTCTTACAGTAAAGAGTCCATAGTCTCACTGCTCTTACAGTATATAGTCCATAGTCTCACTGCTCTTACAGTAAAGAGTCCATAGTCTCACTGCTCTTACAGTAAAGAGTCCATAGTCTCACTGCTCTTACAGTAAAGAGTCCATAGTCTCACTGCTCTTACAGTAAAGAGTCCATAGTCTCACCGCTCTTACAGTAAAGAGTCCTTAGTCTCACTGCTCTTACAAAAAAAAGTTTATAATCTCTCTGCTCTTACAGTAAAAAGTCCATAGTCTCACTGCTCTTACAGTAAAGAGTCCATAGTCTCACCGCTCTTACAGTAAAGAGTCCATAGTCGCACTGCTCTTACAGTAAAGAGTCTATATTCTCACTGCTCTTACAGTAAAGAGACCATAGTCTCCCTGCTCTTACAGTAAAGAGTCCATAGTCTCACCGCTCTTACAGTAAAGAGTCCATAGTCGCACTGCTCTTACAGTAAAGAGTCCATATTCTCACTGCTCTTACAGTAAAGAGACCATAGTCTCCCTGCTCTTACAGTAAAGCGTCCATAGTCTCACTGCTCTTACAGTAAAGAGTTCATAGTCTCACTGCTCTTACATTTCAGAGTCCATAGTCTCACTGCTCTTACAGTATAGAGTCCATAGTCTCACTGCTCTTACAGTAAAGAGTGCATAGTCTCACTGCTCTTACAGTATAGAGTCCTTAGTCTCACTGATCTTACAGTATAGAGTCCACAGTCTCACTGCTCTTACAGTAAAGAGTCCATAGTCTCACTGCTCTTACAGTATAGAGTCCATAGTCTCACTGCTCTTACAGTAAAGAGTCCATAGTCTCACTGCTCTTAGAGTAAAGAGTCCATAGTCTCACTGCTCTTACAGTAAAGAGTCCACAGTCTCACTGCTCTTACAGTATAGAGTCCATAGTCTCACTGCTCTTACAGTAAACAGTCCATAGTCTCACTGCTCTTACAGTAAAGAGTCCATAGTCTCACTGCTCTTACAGTATAGAGTCCATAGTCTCACTGTTCTTACAGTATAGAGTCCATAGTCTCACTGCTCTTACAGTAAAGAGTCCATAGTCTCACTGCTCTTACAGTAAAGAGTCCATAGTCTCACCGCTCTTAAAGTAAAGAGTCCATAGTCTCACTGCTCTTACAGTAAAGAGTCCATAGTCTCACTGCTCTTACAGTAAAGAGTCCATAGTCTTACTGCTCTTACAGTAGAGTCCATAGTCTCACTGCTCCTACATTAAAGATTCCATACTCTCACTGCTCTTACAGTAAAGCGTCCATAGTCTCACTGCTCTTACAGTAAAGAGTCCATAGTCTCACTGATCTTACAGTAAAGAGTCCATAGTCACACTGCTCTTACAGTATATAGTCCATAGTCTCTCTGCTCTTACAGTAAAGAGTTCATAGTCTCACTGCTCTTACAGTAAAGAGTCCATAGTCTCACTGCTCTTACAATAAAAAGTTTATAATCTCACTGCTCTTATAGTAAACAGTCCATAGTCTCACTGCTCTTACAGTAAAGAGTCCATAGTCTCACTGCTCTTACAGTAAAGAGTCCATAGTCTCACTGCTCTTACAGTAAAGAGTCCATAGTCTCACTGTTCTTACAGTAAAGAGTCCATAGTCTCACTGCTCTTACAGTAAACAGTCCATAGTCTCACTGCTCTTACAGTAAAGAGTCCATAGTCTCACTGCTCTTACAGTAAAGAGTTCATAGTCTCACTGTTCTTACAGTAAAGAGTCCATAGTCTTACTGCTCTTATAGTAGAGTCCATAGTCGCACTGCTCTTACAGTAAAGAGTCCATATTCTCACTGCTCTTACAGTAAAGAGACCATAGTCTCACTGCTCTTACAGTAAAGAGTCCATAGTCTCACTGCTCTTACTCTAAAGAGTCCATAATCTCATTGCTCTTACGGTAAAGAGCCCATATTCTCACTGCTCTTATAAGTAAAGAGTCCATAGTCTCACTGATCTTACAGTAAAGAGTCCATAGTCTCACTGCTCTTACAGTAAAGACTCCATAGTCTCGCTGCTCTTACAGTATAGAGTCCATAGTCTCACTGCTCTTACAGTATAGAGTCCATAGTCTCACTGCTCTTACAGTAAAGAGTCCATAGTCTCACTGCTTTTACAGTAAAGAGTCCATAGTCTCACTGCTCTTACAGTAAACAGTCCATAGTCTCACTGCTCTTACAGTAAACAGTCCATTGTCTCACTGCTCTTACAGTATAGAGTCCATAGTCTCACTGCTCTTACAGTATAGAGTCCATAGTCTCACTGCTCTTAGAGTAAAGAGTCCATAGTCTCACTGCTCTTACAGTACAGAGTCCATAGTCTCACTGCTCTTACAGTAAAGAGTCCATAGTCTCACTGTTCTTACAGTAAAGAGTCCATAGTCTCACTGCTCTTACAGTAAAGAGTCCATAGTCTCACTGCTCTTACAGTAAAGAGTCCATAGTCTCACTGCTCTTACAGTAAAGAGTCCATAGTCTCACTGCTCTTACAGTAAACAGTCCATAGTCTCACTGCTCTTACAGTAAAGAGTCCATAGTCTCACTGCTCTTACAGTATAGAGTCCATAGTCTCACTGTTCTTACAGTATAGAGTCCATAGTCTCACTGCTCTTACAGTAAAGAGTCTCATAGTCTCACTGCTCTTACAGTAAAGAGTCCATAGTCTCACCGCTCTTAAAGTAAAGAGTCCATAGTCTCACTGCTCTTACAGTAAAGAGTCCATAGTCTCACTGCTCTTACAGTAAAGAGTCCATAGTCTTACTGCTCTTACAGTAGAGTCCATAGTCTCACTGCTCCTACATTAAAGATTCCATACTCTCACTGCTCTTACAGTAAAGCGTCCATAGTCTCACTGCTCTTACAGTAAAGAGTCCATAGTCTCACTGATCTTACAGTAAAGAGTCCATAGTCACACTGCTCTTACAGTATATAGTCCATAGTCTCTCTGCTCTTACAGTAAAGAGTTCATAGTCTCACTGCTCTTACAGTAAAGAGTCCTTAGTCTCACTGCTCTTACAATAAAAAGTTTATAATCTCACTGCTCTTATAGTAAACAGTCCATAGTCTCACTGCTCTTACAGTAAAGAGTCCATAGTCTCACTGCTCTTACAGTAAAGAGTCCATAGTCTCACTGCTCTTACAGTAAAGAGTCCATAGTCTCACTGTTCTTACAGTAAAGAGTCCATAGTCTCACTGCTCTTACAGTAAACAGTCCATAGTCTCACTGCTCTTACAGTAAAGAGTCCATAGTCTCACTGCTCTTACAGTAAAGAGTTCATAGTCTCACTGTTCTTACAGTAAAGAGTCCATAGTCTTACTGCTCTTATAGTAGAGTCCATAGTCGCACTTCTCTTACAGTAAAGAGTCCATATTCTCACTGCTCTTACAGTAAAGAGACCATAGTCTCACTGCTCTTACAGTAAAGAGTCCATAGTCTCACTGCTCTTACTCTAAAGAGTCCATAATCTCATTGCTCTTACGGTAAAGAGCCCATATTCTCACTGCTCTTATAAGTAAAGAGTCCATAGTCTCACTGATCTTACAGTAAAGAGTCCATAGTCTCACTGCTCTTACAGTAAAGACTCCATAGTCTCGCTGCTCTTACAGTATAGAGTACATAGTCTCACTGCTCTTACAGTATAGAGTCCATAGTCTCACTGCTCTTACAGTAAAGAGTCCATAGTCTCACTGCTTTTACAGTAAAGAGTCCATAGTCTCACTGCTCTTACAGTAAACAGTCCATAGTCTCACTGCTCTTACAGTAAACAGTCCATTGTCTCACTGCTCTTACAGTATAGAGTCCATAGTCTCACTGCTCTTACAGTATAGAGTCCATAGTCTCACTGCTCTTAGAGTAAAGAGTCCATAGTCTCACTGCTCTTACAGTACAGAGTCCATAGTCTCACTGCTCTTACAGTAAAGAGTCCATAGTCTCACTGTTCTTACAGTAAAGAGTCCATTGTCTCACTGCTCTTACAGTATAGAGTCCATAGTCTCACTGCTCTTACAGTAAAGAGTCCATAGTCTCACTGTTCTTACAGTAAAGAGTCCATAGTCTCACTGCTCTTCCAGTAAAGAGTCCATAGTCTCACTGCTCTTACAGTAAAGAGTCCATAGTCTCACTGCTCTTACAGTAAACAGTCCATAGTATCACCGCTCTTACAGTAAAGAGTCCATAGTCGCACTGCTCTTACAGTAAAGAGTCCATATTCTCACTGATCTTACATGATCTTACAGTAAAGAGTCCATAGTCTCACTGCTCTTACAGTATAGAGTCTATAGTCTCACTGCTCTTACAGTAAAGAGTCCATAGTCTCACTGCTCTTACAGTAAAGAGTCCATAGTCTCACTGATCTTACAGTAAAGAGTCCATAGTCTCTCTGCTCTTACAGTAAAGAGTTCATAGTCTCACTGCTCTTACAGTAAAGAGTCCTTAGTCTCACTGCTCTTACAATAAAAAGTTTATAATCTCACTGCTCTTACAGTAAACAGTCCATAGTCTCACTGCTCTTACAGTTAAGAGTCCATAGTCTCACTGCTCTTACAGTAAAGAGTCCATAGTCTCACTGCTCTTACAGTAAAGAGTCCATAGTCTCACTGCTCTTACAGAAAAGAGTCCATAGTCTCACTGCTCTTACAGTATATAGTCCATAGTCTCACTGCTCTTACAGTAAAGAGTCCATAGTCTCACTATTCTTACAGTAAAGAGTCCATAGTCTCACTGCTCTTACAGTATAGAGTCCATAGTCTCACTGCTCTTACAGTAAAGAGTCCATAGTCTCACTGCTCTTACAGTAAAGAGTCCATAGTCTCACTGCTCTTACAGTAAAGAGTCCATAGTCTCACTGCTCTTACAGTATAGAGTCCATAGTCTCACTGCTCTTACAGTAAAGAGTCCATAGTCTCACTGCTCTTACAGTAAAGAGTCCATAGTCTCACTGCTCTTACAGTAAAGAGTCCATAGTCTCACTGCTCTTACAGTAAACAGTCCATAGTCTCACCGCTCTTACAGTAAAGAGTCCATAGTCTCACTGCTCTTATAGTAGAGTCCATAGTCGCACTGCTCTTACAGTAAAGAGTCTATAGTCTCACTGCTCTTACAGTAAACAGTCCGTAGTCTCACTGCTCTTACTCTAAAGAGTCCATAATCTCATTGCTCTTACGGTAAAGAGCCCATAGTCTCACTGCTCTTATAGTAAAGAGTCCATAGTCTCACTGCTCTTACAGTAAAGAGTCCATAGTCTCACTGCTCTTACAGTAAAGAGTCCATAGTCTCAGTGTTCTTACAGTAAAGAGTCCATAGTCTCACTGCTCTTACAGTAGAGTCCTTAGTCTAAATGCCTTACAGTAAAGAGTCTATAGTCTCCCTGCTCTTACTCTAAAGAGTCCATAGTCTCACTGCTCTTACAGTATAGAGTCCATAGTCTCACTGCTCTTACAGTAAAGAGTCTCATAGTCTCTCTGCTCTTACAGTAAAGAGTCCATAGTCTCACTGCTCTTACAGTAAAGAGTCCATAGTCTCACTGCTCTTACATTTCAGGGTCCATAGTCTCACTGCTCTTACAGTAAAGAGTCTATAGTCTCACTGCTCTTACAGTAAACAGTCCATAGTCTCACCGCTCTTACAGTAAAGAGTCCATAGTCTCACTGCTTTTATAGTAGAGTCCATAGTCTCACCGCTCTTACAGTAAAGAGTCCATATTCTCCCTGCTCTTACTCTAAAGAGTCCATAGTCTCACTGCTCTTACAGTATAGAGTCCATAGTCTCACTGCTCTTACAGTAAAGAGTCCATAGTCTCACTGCTCTTACATTTCAGAGTCCATAGTCTCACTGCTCTTACAGTAAAGAGTCCACAGTCTCATTGCTCTTACAGTATAGAGTCCATAGTCTCACTGCTCTTACAGTAAAGAGTCCATAGTCTCACTGTTCTTACAGTAGAGACCTTAGTATCTCTACTCTTACAGTATAGAGTCCATAGTCTCACTGCTCTTACAGTAAAGAGTCTCATAGTCTCACTGCTCTTACAGTAAAGAGTCCATAGTCTCACCGCTCTTACAGTAAAGAGTCCATAGTCTCACTGCTCTTACAGTAAAGAGTCCATAGTCTCACTGCTCTTACAGTAAAGAGTCTATAGTCTTACTGCTCTTACAGTAGAGTCCATAGTCTCACTGCTCTTACAGTAAAGATTCCATAGTCTCACTGCTCTTACAGTAAAGCGTCCATAGTCTCACTGCTCTTACAGTAAAGAGTCCATAGTCTCACTGATCTTACAGTAAAGAGTCCATAGTCTCACTGCTCTTACAGTATATAGTCCATAGTCTCTCTGCTCTTACAGTAAAGAGTTCATAGTCTCACTGCTCTTACAGTAAAGAGTCCTTAGTCTCACTGCTCTTACAGTACAGAGTCCATAGTCTCACTGCTCTTACAGTAAAGAGTCCATAGTCTCACCGCTCTTACAGTAAAGAGTCCATAGTCTAACCGCTCTTACAGTATAGAGTCCATAGTCTCACTGCTCTTATAGAAGAGTCCATAGTCGCACTGCTCTTACAGTAAAGAGTCCATAGTCTCCCTGCTCTTACAGTAAACAGTCCATAGTCTAACTGCTCTTACAGTAAAGAGTTCATAGTCTCACTGCTCTTACATTTCAGAGTCCATAGTCTCACTGCTCTTACAGTAAAGAGTCCATAGTCTCACTGCTCTTACAGTATAGAGTCCATAGTCTCACTGCTCTTACAGTATAGAGTCCATAGTCTCACTGCTCTTACAGTAAAGAGTCCATAGTCTCACTGCTCTTAGAGTAAAGAGTCCATAGTCTCACTGCTCTTACAGTATAGAGTCCATAGTCTCACTGCTCTTACAGTAAATAGTCCATAGTCTCACTGCTCTTACAGTATAGAGTCCATAGTCTCACTGCTCCTACAGTAAAGAGTCCACAGTCTCACTGCTCTTACAGTAAAGAGTCCATAGTCTCACTGCTCTTACAGTAAAGAGTCCATAGTCTCACTGCTCTTACATTTCAGAGTCCATAGTCTCACCGCTCTTACAGTAAAGAGTCCATAGTCTCACTGCTCTTATAGTAGAGTCCATAGTCGCACTGCTCTTACAGTAAAGAGTCCATATTCTCACTGCTCTTACAGTAAAGAGACCATAGTCTCACTGCTCTTACAGTAAAGAGTCTCATAGTCTCCCTGCTCTTACAGTAAACAGTCCATAGTCTCACTGCTCTTACAGTAAAGAGTCTCATAGTCTCTCTGCTCTTACAGTAAAGAGTCCATAGTCTCACTGCTCTTACAATGAAGAGTTTATAGTCTCACTGCTCTTACAGTAAAGAGTCCATAGTCTCACTGCTCTTACAGTATAGAGTCCATAGTCTCACTGCTCTTACATTTCAGAGTCCATAGTCTCACTGCTCTTACAGTAAATAGTACATAGTCTCACTGCTCTTACAGTAAAGAGTCCACAGTCTCACTGCTCTTACAGTATAGAGTCCATAGTCTCACTGCTCTTACAGTAAACAGTCCGTAGTCTCACTGCTCTTACAGTAAAGAGTCCATAGTCTCACTGCTCTTACAGTATAGAGTCCATAGTCTTACTGTTCTTACAGTAAAGAGTCTCATAGTCTCTCTGCTCTTACAGTAAAGAGTCCATAGTCTCACTGCTCTTACAGTAAAGAGTCCATAGTCTCACCGCTCTTACAGTAAAGAGTCCATAGTCTCACTGCTCTTACAGTAAAGAGTCCATAGTCTCACTGCTCTTACAGTATATAGTCCATAGTCTCTCTGCTCTTACAGTAAAGAGTCCATAGTCTCACTGCTCTTACAATAAAAAGTTTATAATCTCTCTGCTCTTACAGTAAACAGTCCATAGTCTCACTGCTCTTACAGTACAGAGTCCATAGTCTCACTGCTCTTACAGTAAAGAGTCCATAGTCTCACCGCTCTTACAGTAAAGAGTCCATAGTCTCACTGCTCTTACATTTCAGAGTCCATAGTCTCACTGCTCTTACAGTAAAGAGTCCACAGTCTCATTGCTCTTACAGTATAGAGTCCATAGTCTCACTGCTCTTACAGTAAAGAGTCCATAGTCTCACTGCTCTTACATTTCAGAGTCCATAGTCTCACTGCTCTTACAGTAAAGAGTCCACAGTCTCATTGCTCTTACAGTATAGAGTCCATAGTCTCACTGCTCTTACAGTAAAGAGTCCATAGTCTCACTGTTCTTACAGTAGAGACCTTAGTATCTCTACTCTTACAGTATAGAGTCCATAGTCTCACTGCTCTTACAGTAAAGAGTCTCATAGTCTCACTGCTCTTACAGTAAAGAGTACATAGTCTCACCGCTCTTACAGTAAAGAGTCCATAGTCTCACTGCTCTTACAGTAAAGAGTCCATAGTCTCACTGCTCTTACAGTAAAGAGTCCATAGTCTTACTGCTCTTACAGTAGAGTCCATAGTCTCACTGCTCTTACAGTAAAGATTCCATAGTCTCACTGCTCTTACAGTAAAGCGTCCATAGTCTCACTGCTCTTACAGTAAAGAGTCCATAGTCTCACTGCTCTTACAGTATATAGTCCATAGTCTCTCTGCTCTTACAGTAAAGAGTTCATAGTCTCACTGCTCTTACAGTAAAGAGTCCTTAGTCTCACTGCTCTTACAATAAAAAGTTTATAATCTCACTGCTCTTACAGTAAACAGTCCATAGTCTCACTGCTCTTACAGTACAGAGTCCATAGTCTCACTGCTCTTACAGTATAGAGTCCATAGTCTCACTACTCTTACAATAAAAAGTTTATAATCTCACTGCTCTTACAGTAAAGAGTCCATAGTCTCACCGCTCTTACAGTAAAGAGTCCATAGTCTAACCGCTCTTACAGTATAGAGTCCATAGTCTCACTGCTCTTACAGTATAGAGTCCATAGTCTCACTGCTCTTATAGAAGAGTCCATAGTCGCACTGCTCTTACAGTAAAGAGTCCATATTCTCACTGCTCTTACAGTAAAGAGACCATAGTCTCCCTGCTCTTACAATAAAAAGTTTATAATCTCACTGCTCTTACAGTAAAGAGTCCATAGTCTCACCGCTCTTACAGTAAAGAGTCCATAGTCTAACCGCTCTTACAGTATAGAGTCCATAGTCTCACTGCTCTTACAGTATAGAGTCCATAGTCTCACTGCTCTTATAGAAGAGTCCATAGTCGCACTGCTCTTACAGTAAAGAGTCCATATTCTCACTGCTCTTACAGTAAAGAGACCATAGTCTCCCTGCTCTTACAGTAAACAGTCCATAGTCTAACTGCTCTTACAGTAAAGAGTTCATAGTCTCACTGCTCTTACATTTCAGAGTCCATAGTCTCACTGCTCTTACAGTATAGAGTCCATAGTCTCACTGCTCTTACAGTAAAGAGTCCATAGTCTCACTGCTCTTACAGTATAGAGTCCATAGTCTCACTGCTCTTACAGTATAGAGTCCATAGTCTCACTGCTCTTACAGTAAAGAGTCCATAGTCTCACTGCTCTTAGAGTAAAGAGTCCATAGTCTCACTGCTCTTACAGTATAGAGTCCATAGTCTCACTGCTCCTACAGTAAAGAGTCCACAGTCTCACTGCTCTTACAGTAAAGAGTCCATAGTCTCACTGCTCTTACAGTAAAGAGTCCATAGTCTCACTGCTCTTACATTTCAGAGTCCATAGTCTCACTGCTCTTACAGTAAAGAGTCCATAGTCTCACCGCTCTTACAGTAAAGAGTCCATAGTCTCACTGCTCTTATAGTAGAGTCCATAGTCGCACTGCTCTTACAGTAAAGAGTCCATATTCTCACTGCTCTTACAGTAAAGAGACCATAGTCTCACTGCTCTTACAGTAAAGAGTCTCATAGTCTCCCTGCTCTTACAGTAAAGAGTCCATAGTCTCACTGCTCTTACATTTCAGAGTCCATAGTCTCACTGCTCTTACAGTAAAGAGTCCATAGTCTCACCGCTCTTACAGTAAAGAGTCCATAGTCTCACTGCTCTTATAGTAGAGTCCATAGTCGCACTGCTCTTACAGTAAAGAGTCCATATTCTCACTGCTCTTACAGTAAAGAGACCATAGTCTCACTGCTCTTACAGTAAAGAGTCTCATAGTCTCCCTGCTCTTACAGTAAACAGTCCATAGTCTCTCTGCTCTTACAGTAAAGAGTCCATAGTCTCACTGCTCTTACAATAAAGAGTTTATAGTCTCACTGCTCTTACAGTATAGAGTCCATAGTCTCACTGCTCTTACATTTCAGAGTCCATAGTCTCACTGCTCTTACAGTAAATAGTACATAGTCTCACTGCTCTTACAGTAAAGAGTCCACAGTCTCACTGCTCTTACAGTATAGAGTCCATAGTCTCACTGCTCTTACAGTAAACAGTCCGTAGTCTCACTGCTCTTACAGAAAAGAGTCCATAGTCTCACTGCTCTTACAGTATAGAGTCCATAGTCTTACTGTTCTTACAGTAAAGAGTCTCATAGTCTCTCTGCTCTTACAGTAAAGAGTCCATAGTCTTACTGCTCTTACAGTAAAGAGTCTCATAGTCTCTCTGCTCTTACAGTAAAGAGTCCATAGTCTCACTGCTCTTACAGTAAAGAGTCCATAGTCTCACCGCTCTTACAGTAAAGAGTCCATAGTCTCACTGCTCTTACAGTAAAGAGTCCATAGTCTCACTGCTCTTACAGTAAACAGTCCATAGTCTCACTGCTCTTACAGTAAAGAGTCCATAGTCTCACTGCTCTTACAATAAAAAGTTTATAATCTCTCTGCTCTTACAGTAAACAGTCCATAGTCTCACTGCTCTTACAGTACAGAGTCCATAGTCTCACTGCTCTTACAGTAAAGAGTCTATAGTCTTACTGCTCTTACAGTAGAGTCCATAGTCTCACTGCTCTTACAGTAAAGATTCCATAGTCTCACTGCTCTTACAGTAAAGCGTCCATAGTCTCACTGCTCTTACAGTAAAGAGTCCATAGTCTCACTGATCTTACAGTAAAGAGTCCATAGTCTCACTGCTCTTACAGTATATAGTCCATAGTCTCTCTGCTCTTACAGTAAAGAGTTCATAGTCTCACTGCTCTTACAGTAAAGAGTCCTTAGTCTCACTGCTCTTACAGTACAGAGTCCATAGTCTCACTGCTCTTACAGTAAAGAGTCCATAGTCTCACCGCTCTTACAGTAAAGAGTCCATAGTCTAACCGCTCTTACAGTATAGAGTCCATAGTCTCACTGCTCTTATAGAAGAGTCCATAGTCGCACTGCTCTTACAGTAAAGAGTCCATAGTCTCCCTGCTCTTACAGTAAACAGTCCATAGTCTAACTGCTCTTACAGTAAAGAGTTCATAGTCTCACTGCTCTTACATTTCAGAGTCCATAGTCTCACTGCTCTTACAGTAAAGAGTCCATAGTCTCACTGCTCTTACAGTATAGAGTCCATAGTCTCACTGCTCTTACAGTATAGAGTCCATAGTCTCACTGCTCTTACAGTAAAGAGTCCATAGTCTCACTGCTCTTAGAGTAAAGAGTCCATAGTCTCACTGCTCTTACAGTATAGAGTCCATAGTCTCACTGCTCTTACAGTAAATAGTCCATAGTCTCACTGCTCTTACAGTAAAGAGTCCATAGTCTCACTGCTCTTACAGTAAAGAGTCCACAGTCTCACTGCTCTTACAGTAAAGAGTCCATAGTCTCACTGCTCTTACAGTAAAGAGTCCATAGTCTCACTGCTCTTACAGTTAAGAGTCCATAGTCTCACTGCTCTTACAGTAAAGAGTCCATAGTCTCACTGCTCTTACAGTAAGAGTCCATAGTCTCACTGCTCTTACAGTAAAGAGTCCATAGTCTCACTGCTCTTACAGTAAAGAGTCCATAGTCTCACTGCTCTTACAGTAAAGAGTCCATAGTCTCACTGCTCTTACAGTAAAGAGTCCATAGTCTCACTGCTCTTACAGTAAAGAGTCCATAGTCTCACTGCTCTTACAGTAAAGAGTCCATAGTCTCACTGCTCTTACAGTAAAGAGTCATAGTCTCACTGCTCTTACAGTAAAGAGTCCATAGTCTCACTGCTCTTACAGTAGTATAGTCACATAGTCATAGTCTCACTGCTCTTACAGTAAACAGTCCATAGTCTCACTGCTCTTACAGTAAAGAGTCCATTGTCTCACTGCTCTTACAGTAAAGAGTCCATAGTCTCACTGCTCTTACAGTAAATAGTACATAGTCTCACTGCTCTTACAGTAAAGAGTCCACAGTCTCACTGCTCTTACAGTATAGAGTCCATAGTCTCACTGCTCTTACAGTAAAGAGTCCATAGTCTCACTGCTCTTACCGTAAAGAGTCCATAGTCTCACTGCTCTTACAGTAAAGAGCCCATAGTCTCACTGCTCTTACAGTAAAGAGTCCATAGTCTCACTGTTCTTACAGTAAAGAGTCCATAGTCTCATTGCTCTTACAGTATAGAGTCCATAGTCTCACTGCTCTTACAGTAAAGAGTCCATAGTCTCACTGCTCTTACAGTAAAGAGTCCATAGTCTCACTGCTCTTACAGTAAACAGTCCATAGTCTCACCGCTCTTACAGTAAAGAGTCCATAGTCTCACTGCTCTTATAGTAGAGTCCATAGTCTCACCGCTCTTACAGTAAAGAGTCCATATTCTCCCTGCTCTTACTCTAAAGAGTCCATAGTCTCACTGCTCTTACAGTATAGAGTCCATAGTCTCACTGCTCTTACAGTAAAGAGTCCATAGTCTCACTGCTCTTACAATAAAGAGTTTATAGTCTCACTGCTCTTACAGTATAGAGTCCATAGTCTCACTGCTCTTACAGTAAAGAGTCCATAGTCTCACTGCTCTTACATTTCAGAGTCCATAGTCTCACTGCTCTTACAGTAAAGAGTCCATAGTCTCACTGTTCTTACAGTAGAGACCTTAGTATCTCTACTCTTACAGTATAGAGTCCATAGTCTCACTGCTCTTACAGTAAAGAGTCTCATAGTCTCACTGCTCTTACAGTATAGAGTCCATAGTCTCACTGCTCTTACAGTATAGAGTCCATAGTCTCACTGCTCTTACAGTAAAGAGTCTCATAGTCTCACTGCTCTTACAGTAAAGAGTCCATAGTCTCACCGCTCTTACAGTAAAGAGTCCAAAGTCTCACTGCTCTTACAGTAAAGAGTCCATAGTCTCACTGCTCTTAAAGTAAAGAGTCCATAGTCTTACTGCTCTTACAGTAGAGTCCATAGTCTCACTGCTCTTACAGTAAAGAGTCCATAGTCTTACTGCTCTTACAGTAAAGAGTCCATAGTCTCACTGCTCTTACAGTAAAGATTCCATAGTCTCACTGCTCTTACAGTAAAGCGTCCATAGTCTCACTGCTCTTACAGTAAAGAGTCCATAGTCTCACTGATCTTACAGTAAAGAGTCCATAGTCTCACTGCTCTTACAGTAAAGAGTTCATAGTCTCACTGCTCTTACAGTAAAGAGTCCTTAGTCTCACTGCTCTTACAATAAAAAGTTTATAATCTCACTGCTCTTACAGTAAACAGTCCATAGTCTCACTGCTCTTACAGTACAGAGTCCATAGTCTCACTGCTCTTACAGTAAAGAGTCCATAGTCTCACCGCTCTTACAGTAAAGAGTCCATAGTCTAACCGCTCTTACAGTATAGAGTCTATAGTCTCACTGCTCTTACAGTATAGAGTCCATAGTCTCACTGCTCTTATAGTAGAGTCCATAGTCGCACTGCTCTTACAGTAAAGAGACCATAGTCTCCCTGCTCTTACAGTAAACAGTCCATAGTCTCACTGCTCTTACAGTATAGAGTCCATAGTCTCACTGCTCTTACAGTATAGAGTCCATAGTCTCACTGCTCTTACAGTAAAGAGTCCATAGTCTCACTGCTCTTACATTTCAGAGTCCATAGTCTCACTGCTCTTACAGTAAAGAGTCCATAGTCTCACCGCTCTTACAGTAAAGAGTCCATAGTCTCACTGCTCTTATAGTAGAGTCCATAGTCGCACTGCTCTTACAGTAAAGAGTCCATATTCTCACTGCTCTTACAGTAAAGAGACCATAGTCTCACTGCTCTTACAGTAAAGAGTCTCATAGTCTCCCTGCTCTTACAGTAAACAGTCCATAGTCTCACTGCTCCTACGGTAAAGAGTCTCATAGTCTCTCTGCTCTTACAGTAAAGAGTCCATAGTCTCACTGCTCTTACAATAAAGAGTTTATAGTCTCACTGCTCTTACAGTAAAGAGTCCATAGTCTCACTGCTCTTACAGTATAGAGTCCATAGTCTCACTGCTCTTACATTTCAGAGTCCATAGTCTCACTGCTCTTACAGTAAATAGTACATAGTCTCACTGCTCTTACAGTAAAGAGTTTACAGTCTCACTGCTCTTACAGTATAGAGTCCATAGTCTCACTGCTCTTACAGTAAACAGTCTGTAGTCTCACTGCTCTTACAGTAAAGAGTCCATAGTCTCACTGCTCTTACAGTATAGAGTCCATAGTCTTACTGCTCTTACAGTAAAGAGTCTCATAGTCTCTCTGCTCTTACAGTAAAGAGTCCATAGTCTCACTGCTCTTACAGTAAAGTGTCCATAGTCTCACCGCTCTTACAGTAAAGAGTCCATAGTCTCACTGCTCTTACAGTAAAGAGTCCATAGTCTCACTGCTCTTACAGTATATACTCCATAGTCTCTCTGCTCTTACAGTAAAGAGTTCATAGTCTCACAGCTCTTACAGTAAAGAGTCCTTAGTCTCACTGCTCTTACAATAAAAAGTGTATAATCTCTCTGCTCTTACAGTAAACAGTCCATAGTCTCACTGCTCTTACAGTACAGAGTCCATAGTCTCACTGCTCTTACAGTAAAGAGTCCATAGTCTCACCGCTCTTACAGTAAAGAGTCCATAGTCTCACTGCTCTTATAGTAGAGTCCATAGTTGCACTGCTCTTACAGTAAAGAGTCCATATTCTCACTGCTCTTACAGTAAAGAGACCATAGTCTCCCTGCTCTTACAGTAAACAGTCCATAGTCTCACTGCTCTTACAGTAAAGAGTTCATAGTCTCACTGCTCTTACATTTCAGAGTCCATAGTCTCACTGCTCTTACAGTATAGAGTCTCATAGTCTCTCTGCTCTTACAGTAAAGAGTCCCTAGTCTCACTGCTCTTACAGTAAAGAGTCCATAGTCTCACTGCTCTTACAGTATAGAGTCCATAGTCTCACTGCTCTTACAGTAAACAGTCCATAGTCTCACTGCTCTTACAGTAAAGAGTCCATAGTCTCACTGCTCTTACAGTATAGAGTCCATAGTCTCACTGCTCTTACAGTAAAGAGTCCATAGTCTCACTGCTCTTACAGTAGAGACCTTAGTATCTCTACTCTTACAGTATAGAGTCCATAGTCTCACTGCTCTTACAGTAAAGAGTCTCATAGTCTCTCTGCTCTTACAGTAAAGAGTCCATAGTCTCACTGCTCTTACAGTAAAGAGTCCATAGTCTCACCGCTCTTACAGTAAAGAGTCCATAGTCTCACTGCTCTTACAGTAAAAAGTCCATAGTCTCACTGCTCTTACAGTATATAGTCCATAGTCTCTCTGCTCTTACAGTAAAGAGTTCATAGTCTCACTGCTCTTACAGTAAAGAGTCCATAGTCTCACTGCTCTTACAGTAAAGAGTCCATAGTCTCACTGCTCTTACAGTAAAGAGTCCATAGTCTCACTGCTCTTACAGTAAAGAGTCCATAGTCTCACTGCTCTTACAGTAAAGAGTCCATAGTCTCACCGCTCTTACAGTAAAGAGTCCTTAGTCTCACTGCTCTTACAAAAAAAAGTTTATAATCTCTCTGCTCTTACAGTAAACAGTCCATAGTCTCACTGCTCTTACAGTAAAGAGTCCATAGTCTCACCGCTCTTACAGTAAAGAGTCCATAGTCGCACTGCTCTTACAGTAAAGAGTCCATATTCTCACTGCTCTTATAGTAAAGAGACCATAGTCTCCCTGCTCTTACAGTAAAGAGTCCATAGTCTCACCGCTCTTACAGTAAAGAGTCCATAGTCGCACTGCTCTTACAGTAAAGAGTCCATATTCTCACTGCTCTTACAGTAAAGAGACCATAGTCTCCCTGCTCTTACAGTAAAGAGTCCATAGTCTCACTGCTCTTACAGTAAAGAGTTCATAGTCTAACTGCTCTTACATTTCAGAGTCCATAGTCTCACTGCTCTTACAGTATAGAGTCCATAGTCTCACTGCTCTTACAGTAAAGAGTCCATAGTCTCACTGCTCTTACAGTATAGAGTCCTTAGTCTCACTGCTCTTACAGTATAGAGTCCACAGTCTCACTGCTCTTACAGTAAAGAGTCCATAGTCTCACTGCTCTTACAGTATAGAGTCCATAGTCTCACTGCTCTTACAGTAAAGAGTCCATAGTCTCACTGCTCTTAGAGTAAAGAGTTCATAGTCTCACTGCTCTTACAGTAAAGAGTCCATAGTCTCACTGCTCTTACATTTCAGAGTCCATAGTCTCACTGCTCTTACAGTAAACAGTCCACAGTCTCACTGCTCTTACTGTATAGAGTCCATAGTCTCACTGCTCTTACAGTAAACAGTCCATAGTCTCACTGCTCTTACAGTAAAGAGTCCATAGTCTCACTGCTCTTACAGTATAGAGTCCATAGTCTCACTGCTCTTACAGTAAAGAGTCCATAGTCTCACTGCTCTTACAGTATAGAGTCCATAGTCTCACTGCTCTTACAGTAAGCAGTCCGTAGTCTCACTGCTCTTACAGTAAAGAGTCCATAGTCTCACTGCTCTTACAGTATAGAGTCCATAGTCTTACTGTTCTTACAGTAAAGAGTCTCATAGTCTCTCTGCTCTTACAGTAAAGAGTCCATAGTCTTACTGCTCTTACAGTAAAGAGTCTCATAGTCTTTCTGCTCTTACAGTAAAGAGTCCATAGTCTCACTGCTCTTACAGTAAAGAGTCCATAGTCTCACCGCTCTTACAGTAAAGAGTCCATAGTCTCACTGCTCTTACAGTAAAGAGTCCATAGTCTCACTGCTCTTACAGTATATAGTCCATAGTCTCTCTGCTCTTACAGTAAAGAGTCCATAGTCTCACTGCTCTTACAGTAAAGAGTCCATAGTCTCACCGCTCTTACAGTAAAGAGCCCATAGTCTCACTGCTCTTACAGTAAAGAGTTCATAGTCTCACTGCTCTTACAGTAAAGAGTCCATAGTCTCACTGCTCATACAGTATAGAGTCCATAGTCTCACTGCTCTTACAGTATAGAGTCCATAGTCTCACTGCTCTTATAGTAGAGTCCATAGTCGCACTGCTCTTACAGTAAAGAGTCCATAGTCTCACTGCTCTTACAGTAAAGAGTCCATAGTCTCACTGCTCTTACAGTAAAGAGACCATAGTCTCACTGCTCTTACAGTAAAGAGTCTCATAGTCTCCCTGCTCTTATAGTAAACAGTCCATAGTCTCACTGCTCTTACAGTAAAGAGTCTCATAGTCTCTCTGCTTTACAGTAAAGAGTCCATAGTCTCACTGCTCTTACAATAAAGAGTTTATAGTCTCACTGCTCTTACAGTAAAGAGTTCATAGTCTCACTGCTCTTACAGTATAGAGTCCATAGTCTCACTGCTCTTACATTTCAGAGTCCATAGTCTCACTGCTCTTACAGTAAATAGTACATAGTCTCACTGCTCTTACAGTAAAGAGTCCACAGTCTCACTGCTCTTACAGTATAGAAACATAGAAACATAGAATGTGTCGGCAGATAAGAACCATTTGGCCCATCTAGTCTGCCCAATATACTGAATACTATGGATAGCCCCCGGCCCTATCTTATATGAAGGATGGCCTTATGCCTATCCCATGCATGCTTAAACTCCTTCACTGTATTTGCAGCTACCACTTCTGCAGGAAGGCTATTCCATGCATCCACTACTCTCTCAGTAAAGTAATACTTCCTTATATTACTTTTAAACCTTTGCCCCTCTAATTTAAAACTGTGTCCTCTTGTGGTAGTTTTTCTTCTTTTAAATATGCTCTCTTCCTTTACCGAGTTGATTCCCTTTATGTATTTAGCAGTTTCTATCATATCCCCTCTGTCTCTTCTTTCTTCCAAGCTATACATATTAAGGTCCTTTAACCTTTCCTGGTAAGTTTTATCCTGCAATCCATGTACTAGTTTAGTAGCTCTTCTCTGAACTCTCTCTAGAGTATCTATATCCTTCTTGAGATATGGCCTCCAGTACTGCGCACAATACTCCAAGTGAGGTCTCACCAGTGTTCTGTACAGCGGCATAAGCACTTCACTCTTTCTACTGCTTATACCTCTCCCTATACATCCAAGCATTCTGCTGGCATTTCGTGCTGCTCTATTACATTGTCTTCCCACCTTTAAGTCTTCTGAAATAATTACTCCTAAATCCCTTTCCTCAGATACTGAGGTCAGGACTGTGTCAAATATTCTATATTCTGCCCTTGGGTTTTTACGCCCCAGGTGCATTATCTTGCACTTATCCACATTAAATTTCAGTTTCCAGAGTTCTGACCATTCTTCTAGTTTTCCTAAATCCTTTTCCATTTGGCGTTTCCCTCCAGGAACATCAACCCTGTTACATATCTTTGTGTCATCAGCAAAAAGACAAACCTTACCATCGAGGCCTTTTGCAATATCACTTATGAAGATATTAAACAAAATCGGTCCCAGTACAGATCCCTGCGGAACCCCACTGGTAACATTACCTTGTTTTGAATGTTCTCCATTGACTACAACCCTCTGTTGTCTGTCACTCAGCCACTGCCTAATCCACTCAACAATATGGGAGTCCATGCTCAATGACTGCAGTTTATTGATAAGTCTTCTATGTGGGACAGTGTCAAAAGCCTTACTAAAATCTAGATATGCGATGTCTACTGCACCTCCACCGTCTATTATTTTATTCACCCAGTCAAAAAAATCTATAAGATTTGTTTGACATGATCTCCCTGAAGTAAACCCATGTTGTTTTTCATCTTGCAATCCATGGGATTTTAGATGTTCCACAATCCTATCCTTTAATAGGGTTTCCATTAATTTGCCTACTATTGATGTCAGACTCACTGGTCTATAGTTGCTCGATTCCTCCCTACTACCTTTCTTGTGAATGGGCACGACATTTGCCAATTTCCAATCTTCCGGGACGACTCCTGTTACTAATGATTGGTTAAATAAATCTGTTAACGGTTTTGCCAGCTCACCACTAAGCTCTTTTAATAATTTTGGGTGTATCTCATCAGGCCCCTGTGACTTATCTGTCTTCACCTTAGACAGCAAACTTAGAACATCTTCCTCTGTAAAGATACATGCATCAAACGATTTAATAGTCATTCTTTCTAGTGGAGGTCCTTCTCCTTTTTCTTTTGTAAAAACTGAACAGAAGTATTCATTAAGGCAGTCGGCTAGCCCTTTATTCTCTTCTACATACCTTCCGTCCTTTGTTTTTAATTTAGTTATTCCTTGTTTTAATTTCCTTTTTTCATTTATATATCTGAAGAATGTCTTATCCCCTTTTTTCATAGACTGAGCTAGTTTTTCTTCTGCCTGCGCTTTAGAAGTTCTTATAACTTGCTTGGCCTCTCTCTGCCTAATCTTGTAGATTTCCTTATCTTCATTGCTCTGGGTTTTTTTATAATTACAAAATGCTAGCTTTTTATTTTTAATGATTTGGGCCACTTCTGCTGAGTACCACATTGGTCTCCTCCTTTTTTTGCTTTTACTGACAAGTCTAATGCAATTTTCTGTTGCCTTCAATAATGCACCTTTTAAGTAGTCCCATTTCTCCTGGACTCCATGTAATCCGTTCCAGTCTGATAAGGACTCATTTATGACTAATTTCATTTTTGAAAAGTCTGTTTTTCTAAAATCTAAAACTTTTGTTTTTGTGTGGTGGGACTCTTTCACAGTTCTTATATTAAACCACACTGACTGGTGATCACTAGATCCCAAGGTTTCGCCTACAATGACATCATATACCGAATCCCCGTTTGTGAATACCAAATCCAAAATGGCCTCCCTCCGGGTTGGCTCCTCAACCACTTGTTGTAGAGATAACCCCAGTAGGGAATTTAGAATATCTGTACTCCTGGTAGAACTTGCTATTTTGGTTTTCCAGTTTATATCTGGAAGATTGAAATCTCCCATAATGATAACGTCTCCTTTCATTGTCATTTTAGCTATTTCTTCAACTAGTAGATCATCTAGTTCTTTAACTTGACCAGGTGGTCTATATATCACACCTACACGAGTTACTGCATGGTTAGCAAACCATAGTCTCACTGCTCTTACAGTAAGCAGTCCGTAGTCTCACTGCTCTTACAGTATAGAGTCCATAGTCTTACTGTTCTTACAGTAAAGAGTCTCATAGTCTCTCTGCTCTTACAGTAAAGAGTCCATAGTCTTACTGCTCTTACAGTAAAGAGTCTCATAGTCTTTCTGCTCTTACAGTAAAGAGTCCATAGTCTCACTGCTCTTACAGTAAAGAGTCCATAGTCTCACCGCTCTTACAGTAAAGAGTCCATAGTCTCACTGCTCTTACAGTAAAGAGTCCATAGTCTCACTGCTCTTACAGTATAGAGTCCATAGTCTCACTGCTCTTACAGTAAAGAGTCCATAGTCTCACTGCTCTTACAGTAAGGAGTCCATAGTCTCACTGCTCTTACAGTACAGAGTCCATAGTCTCACTGCTCTTACAGTATAGAGTCCATAGTCTCACTGCTCTTACAGTAAAGAGTCCATAGTCTCTCTGCTCTTACAGTAAAGAGGTCATAGTCTCACTGCTCTTACAGTAAAGAGTCCTTAGTCTCACTGCTCTTACAATAAAAAGTTTATAATCTCTCTGCTCTTACAGTAAACAGTCCATAGTCTCACTGCTCTTACAGTAAAGAGTCCATAGTCTCACTGCTCTTATAGTAGAGTCCATAGTCGCACTGCTCTTACAGTAAAGAGTCCATATTCTCACTGCTCTTACAGTAAAGAGTCCATAGTCTCACCGCTCTTACAGTAAAGAGTCCATAGTCTCACTGCTCTTACAGTAAAGAGTCCATAGTCTCACTGCTCTTACAGTATATAGTCCATAGTCTCTCTGCTCTTACAGTAAAGAGTTCATAGTCTCACTGCTCTTACAGTAAAGAGTCCTTAGTCTCACTGCTCTTACAATAAAAAGTTTATAATCTCTCTGCTCTTACAGTAAACAGTCCATAGTCTCACTGCTCTTACAGTAAAGAGTCCATAGTCTCACCGCTCTTACAGTAAAGAGTCCATAGTCTCACTGCTCTTATAGTAGAGTCCATAGTCGCACTGCTCTTACAGTAAAGAGTCCATATTCTCACTGCTCTTACAGTAAAGAGTCCATATTCTCACTGCTCTTACAGTAAAGAGTCCATAGTCTCACTGCTCTTACAGTAAAGAGTCCATAGTCTCACTGCTCTTACAGTATATAGTCCATAGTCTCTCTGCTCTTACAGTAAAGAGTTCATAGTCTCACTGCTCTTACAGTAAAGAGTCCTTAGTCTCACTGCTCTTACAATAAAAAGTTTATAATCTCTCTGCTCTTACAGTAAACAGTCCATAGTCTCACTGCTCTTACAGTAAAGAGTCCATAGTCTCACTGCTCTTATAGTAGAGTCCATAGTCGCACTGCTCTTACAGTAAAGAGTCCATATTCTCACTGCTCTTACAGTAAAGAGTCCATAGTCTCCCTGCTCTTACAGTAAACAGTCCATAGTCTCACTGCTCTTACAGTAAAGAGTTCATAGTCTCACTGCTCTTACATTTCAGAGTCCATAGTCTCACTGCTCTTACAGTATAGAGTCTCATAGTCTCTCTGCTCTTACAGTAAAGAGTCCCTAGTCTCACTGCTCTTACAGTAAAGAGTCCATAGTCTCACTGCTCTTACAGTAAAGAGTCCACAGTCTCACTGCTCTTACAGTATAGAGCCCATAGTCTCATTGCTCTTACAGTATAGAGCCCATAGTCTCACTGCTCTTACAGTATAGAGTCCATAGTCTCACTGCTCTTACAGTATAGAGTCCATATTCTCACTGCTCTTACAGTATAGAGTCCATAGTCTTACTGGTCTTACAGTAAAGAGTCCATAGTCTCACTGCTCTTACAGTAGAGTCCATAGTCTCACTGCTCTTACAGTGTAGAGTTCATAGTCTCACTGCTCTTACAGTAAAGAGTCCATAGTCTCACTGCTCTTATAGTAAAGAGTCCATATTCTCACTGCTCTTACAGTAAAGACTCCATAGTCTCACTGCTCTTACAGTATATAGTCCATATTCTCACTGCTCTTACAGTAAAGAGTCCATAGTCTCACTGCTCTTACAATATATAGTCCATATTCTCACTGCTCTTACAGTAAAGAGTCCATAGTCTCACTGCTCTTATAGTAAACAGTCCATAGTCTCACTGCTCTTACAGTAAAGAGTCCATAGTCTCGCTGCTCTTACAGTAAAGAGTCCATAGTCTCACTGCTCTTACAGTATAGAGTCCATAGTCTCACTGCTCTTACAGTAAAGAGTCCATAGTCTCGCTGCTCTTACAGTAAAGAGTCCATGGTCTCGCTGCTCTTACAGTATAGAGTCCATAGTCTCACTGCTCTTACAGTAAAGAGTCCATAGTCTCACTGCTCTTACAGTGAAGAGTCCATTGTCTCACTGCTCTTACAGTAAAGAGTCCATAGTCTCACTGCTCTTACAGTAAAGAGTCCATAGTCTCACTGCTCTTACAGTAAAGAGTCCATAGTCTCACTGCTCTTACAGTAAAGAGTCCATAGTCTCACTGCTCTTACAGTAAAGAGTCCATAGTCTCACTGCTCTTACAGTAAAGAGTCCATAGTCTCACTGCTCTTACAGTAAAGAGTCCATAGTCTCACTGCTCTCACAGTAAAGAGTCCATAGTCTCACTGCTCTTACAGTAAAGAGTTCATAGTCTCACTGCTCTTACAGTAAAGAGTCCATAGTCTCACTGTTCTTACAGTATAGAGCCCATAGTCTCACTGCTCTTACAGTAAAGAGTCCATAGTCTCACTGCTCTTACAGTAAAGAGTCCATAGTCTCACTGCTCTTACAGTAAAGAGTCCATAGTCTCACTGCTCTTATAGTAAAGAGTCCATAGTCTCATTGCTCTTACAGTAAAGAGTCCATAGTCTAGCTGCTCTTACAGTAAAGAGTCCATAGTCTCACTGCTCTTGCAGTAAAGAGTCCATAGTCTCACTGCTCTTACAGTATAGAGTCCATAGTCTCACTGCTCTTACAGTAAAGAGTCCATAGTCTCACTGCTCTTACAGTAAAGAGTCCATAGTCTCACTGCTCTCACAGTAAAGAGTCCATAGTCTCACTGCTCTTACAGTAAAGAGTCCATAGTCTCACTGCTCTTACAGTAAAGAGTCCATAGTCTCACTGCTCTTACAGTATAGAGCCCATAGTCTCACTGCTCTTACAGTAAAGAGTCCATAGTCTCACTGCTCTTACAGTAAAGAGTCCATAGTCTCACTGCTCTTACAGTAAAGAGTCTATAGTCTCACTGCTCTTACAGTATATAGTCCATAGTCTCACTGCTCTTACAGTATAGAGTCCATAGTCTCACTGCTCTTACAGTAAAGAGTCCATAGTCTCACCGCTCTTACAGTAAAGAGTCCATAGTCTCACTGCTCTTACAGTAAAGAGTCCATAGTCTCACCGCTCTTACAGTAAAGAGTCCATAGTCTCACTGCTCTTACAGTAAAGACTCCATAGTCTCACTGCTCTTACAGTATATAGTCCATAGTCTCACTGCTCTTACAGTATAGAGTCCATAGTCTCACTGCTCTTACAGTAAAGAGTCCATAGTCTCACTGCTCTTACAGTATATAGTCCATAGTCTCACTGCTCTTACAGTATAGAGTCCATAATCTCACTGCTCTTACAGTAAAGAGTCCATAGTCTCACTGCTCTTACAGTAAAGAGTCCATAGTCTCACTGCTCTTACAGTATAGAGTCCATAGTCTCACTGCTCTTACAGTATAGAGTCCATAGTCTCACTCCTCTTACAGTAAAGGGTCCATAGTCTCACTGCTCTTACAGTATAGAGTCCATAGTCTCACTGCTCTTACAGTATAGAGTCCATAGTCTCACTCCTCTTACAGTAAAGAGTCCATAGTCTCACTGCTCTTATAGTAAAGAGTCCATAGTCTTACTGCTCTTACAGTAAAGAGTCCATAGTCTCACTACTCTTACAGTAAAGAGTCCATAGTCTCACTGCTCTTACAGTATAGAGTCCATAGTCTCACTGCTCTTACAGTATAGAGTCCATAGTCTCACTGCTCTTACAGTATAGAGTCCATAGTCTCACTGCTCTTACAGTAAAGAGTCCATAGTCTCACTGCTCTTACAGTAAAGAGTCCATAGTCTCACTGCTCTTACAGTATAGAGTCCATAGTCTCACTGCTCTTACAGTAAAGAGTCCATAGTCTCACTGCTCTTACAGTATAGAGTCCATAGTCTCACTGCTCTTACAGTATAGAGTCCATAGTCTCACTGCTCTTACAGTAAAGAGTCCATAGTCTCACTGCTCTTACAGTATAGAGTCCATAGTCTCACTGCTCTTACAGTATAGAGTCCATAGTCTCACTCCTCTTACAGTAAAGGGTCCATAGTCTCACTGCTCTTACAGTATAGAGTCCATAGTCTCACTGCTCTTACAGTATAGAGTCCATAGTCTCACTCCTCTTACAGTAAAGAGTCCATAGTCTCACTGCTCTTATAGTAAAGAGTCCATAGTCTTACTGCTCTTACAGTAAAGAGTCCATAGTCTCACTACTCTTACAGTAAAGAGTCCATAGTCTCACTGCTCTTACAGTATAGAGTCCATAGTCTCACTGCTCTTACAGTATAGAGTCCATAGTCTCACTGCTCTTACAGTATAGAGTCCATAGTCTCACTGCTCTTACAGTAAAGAGTCCATAGTCTCACTGCTCTTACAGTAAAGAGTCCATAGTCTCACTGCTCTTACAGTATAGAGTCCATAGTCTCACTGCTCTTACAGTAAAGAGTCCATAGTCTCACTGCTCTTACAGTATAGAGTCCATAGTCTCACTGCTCTTACAGTATAGAGTCCATAGTCTCACTGCTCTTACAGTATAGAGTCCATAGTCTCACTGCTCTTATAGTATAGAGTCCATATTCTCACTGCTCTTACAGTATAGAGTCCATAGTCTTACTGGTCATGGTCTTACCTTCTTGCTGTTCTCCTTCGTTTGACATGTGCTGGCGGCCATCTTGGTTTCTGGGTTTCTTGTAGCCTCCCACCCTGCGGCTCCTCCTTCCCACTGGGAGGAGCTGGATGCCTAGCTCATATATATAGGAGGTCTGTGGCTTCAGTTCCTTGCTTGGTCCTCCTGTGTTCACATGCTTCTGGACTGCTGCTGCTTCTGGTTCCTGATCCTGGTTTCGTCCGACTACCCTGCTGGTTCCTGATCCTGGTTTCGTCCGACTACCCTGCTGGTTCCTGATCCTGGCTTCGTCTGACTACCCTGCTGGTTCCTGATCCTGGCTTTGTCTGACTACCCTTCTGGTTCCTGACCTCTGGCTTCGCAAAGACTCTGCTTCGGTTTCGCCATCCGTTTGGACTTTTGCTTTACAGCTTTATTTTCAATAAAGCCTTCTTATTTTCACTTATCTCTGTTGTACGTCTGGTTCATGGTTCCGTGACATTAGGACCAAGCCATGAATTCTGACGGTACAGGGCCATCCTCGCTACCCACGCTGGTTGCCAGACTTGATCAGCAGGATCACCTGTTGGGTCGGTTCGCTGTGGCGTTGCAAACCTTGCTTGAACGCACGGCTCATTTCGCTCCCGTTGCCGATGGGTCGGTTGTCGCTCCTGGGCCCGCTCCTACTGCCGCTCCGGTTGTTGCGCCAGAGTCTACCCCGACACCTGTTGTTGCACCTGCGGTGTTTCGGGGTAGGACCGGTTCTGCCCCTCTTCCACAGCGCTTTGGGGGAGAGCCAACTCAGTGCCGAGGTTTCCTTAACCAGGTGGGCATTTATTTCGAGTTGCTGCCACATGCCTTTCCCACTGAGAGATCAAAGGTGGGCTTCTTGATCTCGCTGCTCTCGGACAAGGCCTTGGCCTGGGCCAGCCCTTTATGGGAGAACAACAATCCGGTGGTTGCCGAGTTTTCCGGTTTTGTTGCTTCTCTTCGGAAGGTATTCGATGTGCCGGCTCGTGCTGCCTCTGCTGCGAAGCTCCTTATGTCCATCAGACAGGGTTCACGATCCGTAGCTGAATACGCCATTGAGTTTCGTACCCTGGCAGCAGAGGTGGGCTGGAATAATGAGGCTCTGGTCGCTGCTTTCTCTCATGGTCTCTCGGATGCCTTGAAGGATGAGGTTGCAGCTAAGGACCTACCAGTGGAGCTCGAGTCTCTTATTTCTTTCCTGATTTTGATTGACACCAGACTCAGGGAGAGACCTTCCTTTAAGGAGAACCTGCGGAGGTCTTCTAACAGATTGGTGCCTACGTTTGCTGTCCCACCCGTGCCTCCCTCTCCTCCCACGCCTCCTGGGGATGACTTGTCTGGGGGTGAACCCCTGCAGCTGGGGTTTGCTCGCCTGTCCGAGGGGGAGAGGGTACTCCGGAGACGCGAGGGCCGATGCATGTACTGTGGTCTCGGTGGGCATTTTCGGTTGGCATGTCCGAACCGTCCGGGAAACGCTCGCACCTGAGATCCTGTCGGGGGCAGATCTTGGGTGGAGTCTCCTCGTCCCCGGTTTCCCGTGTTGACAAACCACTGATCACTGTTGTCCTCTCCTGGGTCGGGGGCTCGGTGACGACCCAGGCGTTGGTGGACTCTGGTGCTGGTGGTTTGTTCATTGATAATGTGTTCGCTGCTGCCAATTCCATTCCTCTGCAGGCTCGAGGTTCCCCACTGGCTCTTGAGGCGATAGACGGCAGACCCCTTCTGCCGCCACATGTGACTCATGAGACCCTTCCAGTGGGGATAGCCATTGGTGCCGTTCACAGAGAGTCGGTCTGCCTCCAGGTTATTTCGTCTCCACACTACTCGGTGGTCTTGGGGTACCCCTGGCTCCGGAAGCATAATCCGACTTTCGATTGGAGATCGGCCGAGATCCTCTCGTGGTCACCGCAGTGTGGGGCTAGTTGCATCCATGGGTCTGTCAAGTTGCTGTGTACTTCCTCGGACTCTCTGTTGCCTCCTGAATACGAGGAGTACCGGGATGTATTCGATAAGGTGCGCGCGGTTGCCCTACCTCCGCACCGCCCATACGATTGTGCCATAGAGTTACAATCTGGTGCCGTTCCTCCTCGTGGCAAAGTCTATCCACTGTCGGTAGCGGAGAATGAGGCCATGGAGGAGTACGTAAGGGAGGCGCTTTCACGCGGACACATTCGCAAATCCTCGTCCCCGGCAGGGGCTGGATTTTTCTTTGTGAAAAAGAAGGGCGGTGAGTTGAGGCCTTGCATCGATTACAGGGGTCTCAATCGCATCACGATCAAGAACGCTTACCCGATACCCTTGATTTCCGAGCTGTTCGATCGCCTTAAAGGGGCCACGGTCTTTACCAAACTCGACCTGAGGGCGGCATATAACCTGGTAAGGATCAAGGCGGGCGATGAGTGGAAGACCGCGTTTAACACCAGGACCGGTCATTATGAATCCTTGGTTATGCCCTTTGGGTTGTGCAATGCGCCCGCAGTCTTTCAGGAATTCATCAACGATGTTTTCCGTGACCTGTTGCAGCAGTGTGTGGTGGTCTATTTGGATGACATCTTGGTATATTCTGAATCCATGGAGGCCCACATTCTGGATGTCAGACGAGTGTTGCAACGGTTACGAGAGAACAAGCTGTTCGGTAAGCTTGAGAAATGCGAATTTCACCGATCCCAGGTAACCTTCTTAGGTTACATCATTTCCGCTGAGGGGTTCTCCATGGATCCTGAGAAGGTTTCGGCTGTCTTACAGTGGCCCCAGCCCAGTGGTCTTCGTTCCCTGCAGCGCTTTTTGGGCTTCGCCAATTATTATCGGAAGTTCATCAGGGACTTTTCCATGCTAGCCAAGCCTCTCACGGATCTGACCAGGAAGGGCAGTAATTCCCAGGTCTGGCCGCTCGAGGCCATCCGAGCTTTTGAGGCTCTAAAGTCCGCCTTTGTGTCGGCTCCGATTCTGTCGCATCCCAACCCTGGGTTGCCCTTTGTCCTCGAGGTGGACGCGTCTGAGACGGGAGTAGGCGCCCTTCTGTCTCAGCGTAGAACACCAGAGGGTCCTCTGCTTCCTTGTGGGTTTTACTCCCGGAAACTGTCTTCCGCGGAGTGCAACTATCATATTGGTGACAGGGAGTTATTGGCCATCGTGCAGGCCCTTAAAGAATGGAGGCACTTGCTCGAGGGTTCGGTGGTTCCGGTCCTCATCCTGACGGACCACAAGAATCTGACCTACCTTTCTGAGGCCAAGAGATTGACACCACGTCAGGCCAGATGGGCTCTGTTCTTGTCACGTTTTAATTACGTGGTCTCCTACCTACCCGGTTCCAAGAACATCAGGGCGGATGCCTTATCACGGCAGTACTCCGAGCTGTCCAGGGAGGAGTCGATTCCGACTTCGGTCATACCTCCGAATCAGATCTTGGCCGCCATTCGCACCAGCCTGACCTCTCCCCTGGGTGAGCAGATTTTGGCGGCTCAATCTGGTGCTCCCTCTGGGAGACCCAACGGCAGATGTTTTGTGCCTGAGGAGTTGCGCACTCGGTTGTTGCGAACCTACCATAACTCCAAGACCGCGGGGCATCCTGGAAAGAATCAGCTGTCCTGGGCTGTTTCACGTCTGTTCTGGTGGCCTTCCCTACGTTCCAACATCGCCGCATATGTAGCGGCATGCTCCGTTTGTGCCCAGAGTAAGTCCCCTCGGCACCTTCCGTTGGGCCTTCTGCAACCCATAGCCACCGGGGAGCGCCCATGGTCACACCTGGGGATGGATTTCATTGTGGACCTCCCTGCATCCCGAGGCCATACGGTCATTCTCATGATTGTGGATCGGTTTTCCAAAATGTGCCACTGTGTTCCTCTCAAGAAGTTACCCTCTGCACAAGAGTTGGCCACGATTTTTGCCAGGGAGGTCTTCCGGTTGCACGGTTTGCCCAAGGAGATTGTGTCGGATCGGGGGAGTCAGTTTGTGTCCAGGTTCTGGCGCGCCTTTTGCTCCCAGTTGGGGATTCATCTCTCCTTCTCCTCGGCCTACCACCCTCAGTCCAATGGGGCCGCAGAACGATCCAATCAGGCCTTGGAGCAATTCCTTCATTGCTATGTCTCCGATCACCAAGACAATTGGGTTGACCTCCTGCCTTGGGCTGAGTTTGCCAGGAACACGGCGGTGAACTCTTCCTCTGGGACGTCTCCCTTCATGGCCAATTATGGGTTCCAACCTGCCGTGTTACCGGAGGTATTCTCTCCCCAGGATATTCCGGCTGTGGAGGATCACCTTTCCGTCCTACGTGCTTCTTGGGTACTGATCCAGAAGTCCCTTGAGGTCTCTGCGCAGCGCCAGAGACTCCAGGCTGATCGCAGACGAGCGCCTGCTCCTTCCTACCAGGTCGGAGACCGTGTATGGTTGTCCACCCGCAACCTCAACCTTCGAGTGCCCACTCCCAAGCTGGCGCCTCGCTTTGTTGGTCCCTTCCGAGTGCTTCGCAGGGTAAACCCGGTAGCCTATGCCCTTGCGCTTCCTCCTGGCATGCGGATCTCCAACGTGTTTCATGTCTCCCTGTTGAAGCCACTGGTGTGTAATCGTTTCACTTCCTCGGTTCCTCGGCCTCGTCCGGTCCAAGTGGGTAATCGTGAGGAGTATGAGGTGAGCAATATCCTGGACTCACGCCTGGTCCGCGGTCGGGTGCAGTTTTTGGTCCATTGGCGTAGTTATGGTCCAGAGGAGCGTTCCTGGGTTCTCTCCGCAGATGTCCATGCTCCTGCCTTGCTCCGAGCCTTCCACGCACGCTTCCCTCAGAAACCGTTCTTTACTCCGCGGAGGAGGGGCCCTTGAGGGGGAGGTACTGTCATGGTCTTACCTTCTTGCTGTTCTCCTTCGTTTGACATGTGCTGGCGGCCATCTTGGTTTCTGGGTTTCTTGTAGCCTCCCACCCTGCGGCTCCTCCTTCCCACTGGGAGGAGCTGGATGCCTAGCTCATATATATAGGAGGTCTGTGGCTTCAGTTCCTTGCTTGGTCCTCCTGTGTTCACATGCTTCTAGACTGCTGCTGCTTCTGGTTCCTGATCCTGGTTTCGTCCGACTACCCTGCTGGTTCCTGATCCTGGTTTCGTCCGACTACCCTGCTGGTTCCTGATCCTGGCTTCGTCTGACTACCCTGCTGGTTCCTGATCCTGGCTTCATCTGACTACCCTTCTGGTTCCTGACCTCTGGCTTCGCAAAGACTCTGCTTCGGTTTCGCCATCCGTTTGGACTTTTGCTTTACAGCTTTATTTTCAATAAAGCCTTCTTATTTTCACTTATCTCTTGTTGTACGTCTGGTTCATGGTTCCGTGACACTCACTGCTGTTACAGTAAAGAGTCCATAGTCTCACTGCTCTTACAGTATAGAGTCCATAGTCTCACTGATCTTACAGTAAAGAGTCCATAGTCTCACTGCTCTTACAGTAAAGAGTCCATAGTCTCACTGCTCTTACAGTATAGAGCCCATAGTCTCACTGCTCTTACAGTATAGAGTCCATAGTCTCACTGCTCTTACAGTAAAGAGTCCATGGTCTCGCTGCTCTTACAGTAAAGAGTCCATGGTCTCGCTGCTCTTACAGTATAGAGTCCATAGTCTCACTGCTCTTACAGTATAGAGTCCATAGTCTCACTGCTCTTACAGTAAAGAGTCCATAGTCTCACTGCTCTTACAGTAAAGAGTCCATAGTCTCACTGCTCTTACAGTAAAGAGTCCATAGTCTCACTGCTCTTACAGTAAAGAGTCCATAGTCTCACTGCTCTTACAGTAAAGAGTCCATAGTCTCACTGCTCTTACAGTAAAGAGTCCATAGTCTCACTGCTCTCACAGTAAAGAGTCCATAGTCTCACTGCTCTTACAGTAAAGAGTCCATAGTCTCACTGCTCTTACAGTAAAGAGTCCATAGTCTCACTGCTCTTACAGTATAGAGCCCATAGTCTCACTGCTCTTACAGTAAAGAGTCCATAGTCTCACTGCTCTTACAGTAAAGAGTCCATAGTCTCACTGCTCTTACAGTAAAGAGTCCATAGTCTCACTGCTCTTATAGTAAAGAGTCCATAGTCTCATTGCTCTTACAGTAAAGAGTCCATAGTCTAGCTGCTCTTACAGTAAAGAGTCCATAGTCTCACTGCTCTTGCAGTAAAGAGTCCATAGTCTAGCTGCTCTTACAGTAAAGAGTCCATAGTCTCACTGCTCTTGCAGTAAAGAGTCCATAGTCTCACTGCTCTTACAGTATAGAGTCCATAGTCTCACTGCTCTTACAGTAAAGAGTCCATAGTCTCACTGCTCTTACAGTAAAGAGTCCATAGTCTCACTGCTCTTACAGTAAAGAGTCCATAGTCTCACTGCTCTTACAGTATAGAGCCCATAGTCTCACTGCTCTTACAGTAAAGAGTCCATAGTCTCACTGCTCTTACAGTAAAGAGTCCATAGTCTCACTGCTCTTACAGTAAAGAGTCTATAGTCTCACTGCTCTTACAGTATATAGTCCATAGTCTCACTGCTCTTACAGTATAGAGTCCATAGTCTCACTGCTCTTACAGTAAAGAGTCCATAGTCTCACCGCTCTTACAGTAAAGAGTCCATAGTCTCACCGCTCTTACAGTAAAGAGTCCATAGTCTCACCGCTCTTACAGTAAAGAGTCCATAGTCTCACCGCTCTTACAGTAAAGACTCCATAGTCTCACTGCTCTTACAGTAAAGAGTCCATAGTCTCACCGCTCTTACAGTAAAGAGTCCATAGTCTCACTGCTCTTACAGTATATAGTCCATAGTCTCACTGCTCTTACAGTATAGAGTCCATAGTCTCACTGCTCTTACAGTAAAGAGTCCATATTCTCACTGCTCTTACAGTAAAGAGTCCATAGTCTCACTGCTCTTACAGTATAGAGTCCATAGTCTCACTCCTCTTACAGTAAAGAGTCCATAGTCTCACTGCTCTTACAGTATAGAGTCCATAGTCTCACTGCTCTTACAGTATATAGTCCATAGTCTCACTGCTCTTACAGTATAGAGTCCATAGTCTCACTGCTCTTACAGTAAAGAGTCCATAGTCTCACTGCTCTTACAGTAAAGAGTCCATAGTCTCACTGCTCTTACAGTATAGAGTCCATAGTCTCACTCCTCTTACAGTAAAGAGTCCATAGTCTCACTGCTCTTACAGTATAGAGTCCATAGTCTCACTGCTCTTACAGTAAAGAGTCCATAGTCTCACTGCTCCTACAGTAAAGAGTCCATAGTCTCACTGCTCTTACAGTAAAGAGTCCATAGTCTCACTGCTCTTACAGTATATAGTCCATAGTCTCACTGCTCTTACAGTATAGAGTCCATAGTCTCACTGCTCTTACAGTAAAGAGTCCATAGTCTCACTGCTCTTACAGTAAAGAGTCCATAGTCTCACTGCTCTTACAGTATAGAGTCCATAGTCTCACTCCTCTTACAGTAAAGAGTCCATAGTCTCACTGCTCTTACAGTATAGAGTCCATAGTCTCACTGCTCTTACAGTAAAGAGTCCATAGTCTCACTGCTCCTACAGTAAAGAGTCCATAGTCTCACTGCTCTTACAGTAAAGAGTCCATAGTCTCACTGCTCTTACAGTATAGAGTCCATAGTCTCACTGCTCTTACAGTATAGAGTCCATAGTCTCACTGCTCTTACAGTAAAGAGTCCATATTCTCACTGCTCTTACAGTATAGAGTCCATAGTCTTACTGGTCTTACAGTAAAGAGTCCATAGTCTCACTGCTCTTACAGTAGAGTCCATAGTCTCACTGCTCTTACAGTGTAGAGTCCATAGTCTCACTGCTCTTACAGTAAAGACTCCATAGTCTCACTGCTCTTACAGTATAGAGTCCATAGTCTCACTGCTCTTACAGTAAAGAGTCCATAGTCTCACTGCTCTTACAGTATAGAGTCCATAGTCTCGCTGCTCTTACAGTAAAGAGTCCATAGTCTCACTGCTCTTACAGTAGAGTCCATAGTCTCACTGCTCTTACAGTATAGAGTCCATAGTCTCACTGCTCTTTAGTACAGAGTCCATAGTCTCACTGCTCTTACAGTAAAGAGTCTATAGTCTCACTGCTCTTACAGTATAGAGTCCATAGTCTCACTGCTCTTACAGTATAGAGTCCATAGTCTCACTGCTCTTATAGTATAGAGTCCATATTCTCACTGCTCTTACAGTAAAGAGTCCATAGTCTTACTGGTCTTACAGTAAAGAGTCCATAGTCTCACTGCTCTTACAGTAAAGAGTCCATAGTCTCACTGCTCTTACCGTAAAGAGTCCATAGTCTCACTGCTCTTACAGTAAAGAGTCCATAGTCTCACTGCTCTTACAGTATAGAGTCCATAGTCTCACTGCTCTTACAGTAAAGAGTCCATAGTCTCACCGCTCTTACAGTATAGAGTCCATAGTCTCACTGCTCTTACAGTAGAGTCCATAGTCTCACTGCTCTTACAGTAAAGAGTCCATAGTCTCACTGCTCTTACAGTAAAGAGTCCATAGTCTCACTGCTCTTACAGTAAAGAGTCCATAGTCTCACTGCTCTTACAGTAAAGAGTCCATAGTCTCACCGCTCTTACAGTAAAGACTCCATAGTCTCACTGCTCTTCCAGTATATAGTCCATAGTCTCACTGCTCTTACAGTATAGAGTCCATAGTCTCACTGCTCTTACAGTAAAGAGTCCATAGTCTCACCGCTCTTACAGTATAGAGTCCATAGTCTCACTGCTCTTACAGTAGAGTCCATAGTCTCACTGCTCTTACAGTAAAGAGTCCATAGTCTCACTGCTCTTACAGTAAAGAGTCCATAGTCTCACTGCTCTTACAGTAAAGAGTCCATAGTCTCACCGCTCTTACAGTAAAGACTCCATAGTCTCACTGCTCTTCCAGTATATAGTCCATAGTCTCACTGCTCTTACAGTAAAGAGTCCACAGTCTCACTGCTCTTACAGTAAACAGTCCATAGTCTCACTGCTCTTACAGTAAAGAGTCCATAGTCTCACTGCTCTTACAGTATAGAGTCCATAGTGTCACTGCTCTTACAGTATAGAGTCCATAGTCTCACTGCTCTTACAGTAAAGAGTCCATAGTCTCACTGATCTTACAGTAAGGAGTCCATAGTCTCACTGCTCTTACAGTAAAGAGTCCATAGTCTCACTGCTCTTACAGTATAGAGTCCATAGTCTCCCTGCTCTTACAGTAAAGAGTCCATAGTCTTCCCTGGTAAGGATCACTCTCGTTGTCTACTCACATTAGACAATTTTCCTTGGTTATTGTAGTTTTTGGGGTTCTGAGTTCCTTCTCTGGACTCCTGTCTCTCACAGATACGTTTACGAGACTGTTTGACAGTCAGTTCATATTCATATGTGTGCAATCAGCTGGAAACTGCAAGATTCATTTAGTTATAGCGGTAGTAGCCATAATGGCGGTCTACAAGTGTTAGTCTAGTCAACAATGATGGTCCTTCTCTGGATGATTCTGAGTTTCATCGCCCTCGAGCAGCCCATCATTCCCAGTACACGGGCTAATCCCACAGACCATTTCATCATCACAGGAACCTTTTTTCAAGACTGTGGAATTTTCTAGCTGCCACTTCAGAAAATCACCAACCAGCATACCATTCAGCTAATACAAAAGGATGATAAGAAATGGTAGCACAACACTGTAAGGCTCCATATAACAGGTTCATACAGAAGGGATACCACCTCAGAATGATCACCAAAGAACTTCTAGGCTGACCTAAGCACAGTGTCTTCAAGATTTTACTCCTCCCTGCACTTTCTCTGGATTCTCATCCCTCCCTGCACTTTCTCTGGATTCTCATCCCTCCCTGCACTTGGATTCTTATCCCTCCCTGCACTTTATCTGGATAATCACCCCTCCCTGCACTTTCTCTGGATTCTCATCCCTCCCTGCACTTTCTCTGGATTCTCATCCCTCCCTGCACTTTCTCTGGATTCTCATCCCTCCCTGCACTTTCTCTGGATTCTCATCCCTCCCTGCACTTTCTCTGGATTCTCATCCCTCCCTGCACTTTATCTGGATTCTCATCCCTCCCTACGCTTTATCTGGATTCTCACCCCTCCCTGCACTTTCTCTGGATTCTTATCCCTCCCTGCACTTTTTCTGGATTCTTATCCCTCCCTGCACTTTCTCTGGATTCTCATCCCTCCCTGCACTTTCTCTGGATTCTCATCCCTCCCTACGCTTTATCTGGATTCTCACCCCTCCCTGCACTTTCTCTGGATTCTCATCCCTCCCTGCACTTTTTCTGGATTCTTATCCCTCCCTGCACTTTCTCTGGATTCTCATCCCTCCCTGCACTTTATCTGGATTCTTATCCCTCCCTGCACTTTCTCTGGATTCTCATCCCTCCCTGCACTTTCTCTGGATTCTCATCCCTCCCTGCACTTGGATTCTTATCCCTCCCTGCACTTTCTCTGGATTCTCATCCCTCCCTGCACTTGGATTCTTATCCCTCCCTGCACTTTATCTGGATTATCACCCCTCCCTGCCCTTTCTCTGGATTCTCATCCCTCCCTGCACTTGGATTCTTATCCCTCCCTGCACTTTCTCTGGATTCTTATCCCTCCCTGCACTTTATCTGGATTCTTATCCCTCCCTGCACTTTATCTGGATTCTCATCCCTCCCTGCACTTTCTCTGGATTCTTATCCCTCCCTGCACTTTATCTGGATTCTTATCCCTCCCTGCACTTTATCTAGATTCTCACCCCTCCCTGCACTTTCCCTGGATTCTTATCCCTCCCTGCACTTTATCTGGATTCTCATCCCTCCCTGCACTTTATCTGGATTCTTATCCCTCCCTGCACTTTATCTGGATTCTCATCCCTCCCTGCACTTTCTCTGGATTCTTATCCCTCCCTGCACTTTCTCTGGATTCTCATCCCTCCCTGCACTTGGATTCTTATCCCTCCCTGCACTTTCTCTGGATTCTCATCCCTCCCTGCACTTGGATTCTTATCCCTCCCTGCACTTGGATTCTTATCCCTCCCTGCACTTTCTCTGGATTCTTATCCCTCCCTGCACTTGGATTCTTATCCCTCCCTGCACTTTATCTGGATTCTGATACCTCCCTGCACTTTATCTGGATTCTCATCCCTCCCTGCACTTTATCTGGATTCTCATCCCTCCCTGCACTTTCTCTGGATTCTCATCCCTCCCTGCACTTTCTCTGGATTCTCATCCCTCCCTGCACTTTCTCTGGATTCTCATCCCTCCCTGCACTTTCTCTGGATTCTTATCCCTCCCTGCACTTTATCTGGATTCTCATCCCTCCCTTCACTTTATCTGGATTCTCATCCCTCCCTGCACTTTCTCTGGATTCTCATCCCTCCCTGCACTTTATCTGGATTCTTATCCCTCCCTGCACTTTATCTGGATTCTCATCCCTCCCTGCACTTTATCTGGATTCTCATCCCTCCCTGCACTTTCTCTGGATTCTTTTCCCTCCCTGCACTTTAACTGGATTCTCATCCCTCCCTGCACTTTATCTGGATTCTCATCCCTCCCTGCACTTTATCTGGATTCTCACCCCTCCCTGCACTTTCTCTGGATTCTTATCCCTCCCTGCACTTTCTCTGGATTCTCATCCCTCCCTGCACTTTATCTGGATTCTCATCCCTCCCTGCACTTTATCTGGATTCTTATACCTCCCTGCACTTTCTCTGGATTCTCATCCCTCCCTGCACTTTCTCTGGATTCTCATCCCTCCCTGCACTTTATCTGGATTCTCATCCCTCCCTGCACTTTATCTGGATTCTTATACCTCCCTGCACTTTCTCTGGATTCTCATCCCTCCCTGCACTTTATCTGGATTCTCACCCCTCCCTGCACTTTATCTGGATTCTCATCCCTCCCTGCACTTTATCTGGATTCTCATCCCTCCCTGCACTTTCTCTGGATTCTTATCCCTCCCTGCACTTTCCCTGGATTCTTATCCCTCCCTGCACTTTCTCTGGATTCTTATACCTCTGTGTGCTATTTCTGGATTTTTCTTCCACTGTTGGAGATGTATTATTATGATATATAACTCCGGCTTGCAGCATCTTGCATTGCTTTTTTCTGGATATTTTATTGCTCGTAACCTCTAGGGGGTGCAGAGGTAGCGGTCACTTCTGGGCCCAGGGACCTAAAGAGGAAGTACGAAGGCTATGTGCTCCCATGGCCACAAAGCTCTGCGGGAAGGGGGGCCCAATCTGAACTTCTGCCCCAGGGCCCATGAGCGGATAGCTACGCTGTATCCTTCATTCTGATTGGCTTGTATCCAGGTTGATTCTCCTTGGTGCTCCCATCTCTCGCTCCGTCAGTACTCACTCTTCCCTCATTCTTCCTGTGCTGAGGCTAAGCGTGTCCTCTCTGCTGTTTTTTTGAGGCGTCTCTGAGACAGCCTTTCTGTGTGGAAATTGACCTGCCGTGAGGATTCTGAAATGTCAGTTCTTTTCTGCAGTTTTCACCTTTTTCAATGCAAAGGGTAAGATCTCCGGCAAAACCGCATGAAATCCGTACGAAAATCTGCAAGTAACGCCCAGGAGTTTTGGTGCGGATTTGGTGTAGAAACACACAGAAATCCGCCCGGAAATCTTTGGGGAGTTCCTGTAAATAGCCTTACCGGTCCGGTTACTAGAGGCACTTGTGCCTTGGTGCCTCCCACGCCTCATCACACTAGCATAGCCAGTCACCACGGTGCCCGTCCCCTGCCGGAGTGCAGCCTGTGACAGGCATCGGCTATGGCGCGGCACTATTTCATGGTAACCATTATATGATGGTCCACCGGCACAATCTGCCTCAGCATCATCCCCACACGAGCAAAGCTTCTCATACATCACAGGTCATGGACATGTGAGTGGGGGGTTCAGGGGTGACCTGCTATAGATCTGACCATGGTATTATGGGGACACTGGGCTGCAGCACCTATACACTGCATCAGGAGAATGATGAACATATGAGGGGGCCACAACCACCCAGGGCCCTTATGAGACCATTGTGACATAGATGTAACATTTGCTGAGAATTCCTGCTCTGAACGAGGGAGAGAGAGACACTCGTGAGCTCAGAGTCCAGCATCTCTAACCACGAAGAGCGGAAATGATTAATGATAATGTGAGAGCTTCCAACCACTTATCACTGGAGACACTTCTCCTCACGCCTCGTGTCGGTCTGCTGGCTGTGGACCATTATGTCTTTCTATAATTATGACACACGCCAAGAGCAATCTAAGACTCCTGTAAGACAGATGCCCTCACTCCTATGCTGAGCTGTGTGAATGGAGAGAACCTCTGCCTGGATGCTCCAAGTGGGCAGGACACTTACCACACACTGTAGTTCTGCACAGGCGCTGAAGAAAGAAAACAATCAGAAATGTTTTATTAACACCAATTGTAAAGCTGATTCAGGCTTCATCTTGGGACACCGTCTACCATAGCACCACAGATCCGGCCCCCTGTAATTAGTGATACTGGTACAGTCATTGTGTCCAAGAAGAGATGGACCGGATGTCTGTAGGACTATTCTATGACTGATGGCGTCTCCCACCGTCCCCTTTACGATTCAGAAACATGAGTAACTGTAAAATGTAGGGGCAGTGGGATCCAAGCTGGAGGTGCTTCATGGGATTGCCTTCTCACAAATGTATGGAAGACTAAGGGAGCAATGGGCATCATTCCAAAGATCACCAAACTCCATCTGGCCACAGTCCTCGCCTCCACCAAGACCATGGCCGAACCACTCATCCGGCTGATTATCATCCCAAAATCTGGAAAAGAGAAGCTTAATGAAGACCATGCTGAGCAAACTCTAAACTCTAAGCATAGGACCAAAATAACCCTCAGAACCAGTGGTAAAAAGGACAAAACATCAGGAACTTAACCCCATGACCAGGAAGTGAAGGTTAACTGTAGTGAGGGAAGAAAGTAAAAGATCGTACTTAGATGTAGAGTTATACAAAGTTCCATCCACCCATGTCCATTCTCCATCCACATCTGTCAATCCGATCCATGTAGATAATCCCCTTGTCAATGTGCTCATCGCATTCTATGTCAGCAGAAACCGAGAACATAGGATGAGAAATAAAAACTAAACATAGTCCTGTCCCATCACCTGAACCATGATCTCAAATAAGCTCCTTCTCCATATCTACTGATCTTATAGTAATCTATCCACCAACCACTGATCCCCCATATCTACTGATCTTATAGTCATCTATCCACCAACCACTGCTCCTTCTCCAGATCTACTGATCTTATAGTCATCTATCCACCAACCACTGTTCCTCCATATCTACTGATCTTATAGTCATCTATCCACCAACCGCTGCTCCTTCTCAATATCTACTGATCTTATAGTCATCTATCCACCAACCACTGCTCCTCCATATCTACTGATCTTATAGTCATCTATCCACCAACCACTGCTCCTCCAGATCTACTGATCTTATAGTCATCTATCCACCAACCACTGCTCCTCCATATCTACTGATCTTATAGTCATCTATCCACCAACCACTGCTCCTCCATATCTACTGATCTTATAGTCATCTATCCACCAACCGCTGCTCCTTCTCAATATCTACTGATCTTATAGTCATCTATCCACCAACCACTGCTCCTCCATATCTACTGATCTTATAGTCATCTATCCACCAACCACTGCTCCTCCATATCTACTGATCTTATAGTCATCTATCCACCAACCACTGCTCCTCCATATCTACTGATCTTATAGTCATCTATCCACCAATCACTGCTCCTCCATATCTACTGATCTTATAGTCATCTATCCACCAACCACTGCTCTTCCATATCTACTGATCTTATAGTTATCTATCCACCAACCACTGCTCCTCCATATCTACTGATCTTATAGTCATCTATCCACCAACCACTGCTCCTCCATATCTACTGATCTTATAGTCATCTATCCACCAACCACTGCTCCTTCTTCATATCTGCTGATCTTATAGTCATCTATCCACCAGCCGCTGCTCCTTCTCAATATCTGCTGATCTTATAGTCATCTATCCACCAACCACTGCTCCTCCATATCTACTGATCTTATAGTCATCTATCCACCAACCACTGCTCCTTCTCCAGATCTACTGATCTTATAGTCATCTATCCACCAACCACTGCTCCTTCTCCATATCTGCTGATCTTATAGTCATCTATCCACCAACCACTGCTCCTTCTTCATATCTGTTGATCTTATAGTCATCTATCCACCAACCACTGCCCCTCCATATCTACTGATCTTATAGTCATCTACCCACCAACCACTGTTCCCCTGTATCTAATGACGGTATAGTCATATATCCCACCCATCTCCATATCATACTGTGGTCTTGTCCTCGTTTTACCTGCTCCTCTTCATTGTTTATCACCACCAGATGTGCCTCTTGTTTTTCACAGTCTTTCTTGGCGTTTGACCAGGTCTTGAATTTCTTAGCGATATAGTAGCATTTCAGAGACTGATGTGTCCATCCTTTGCTGCACAGGGTTTCCTGGGATTCTGACGTTCATATATCTTTCATTAAATATTTGTAATTCCTTAGTACAGCACAATGTTACTGCAATGCCTGGTGGTGACCGGACAAATCAATATCTGTCACGGCTGTGTCATGGTCTGGTGTAGTGGACCATGACACTTTTGCCGTGCATGCTTGTTGCTGGTGGCAACATGTTGTTGTGCATGTTTTGACACTTCCCCTTTATGTTGTGTGTCCCTTCCCATCCTGGTGTGTTCGGGGTTAAGATGTGTGCTTGGTGGATCTGGGTGTGGCCTCTGGCTCTTCTTATACTGTGCTGTAAGCCTGAAGGTCAGTTGGTTGTTTGACTGCATATGTGTAGGAGCTCTGCTCCTGTCTGGATGTCTATGCTTACCTGTGTGAGGGCATCCTAGTTGGACATCGTTTGTCTCCCTGGTCTCCTTTCCCTTCCTCACCTGTGATGTTGGTGTGGTTCATGTTGGGGTTTAGTTGTCTATGTCTTGTCTGGTGTTCCATGTCAGGTCGGTTTGGTGTTGGGATCTGCATGGATGTTTGATATTTTCCCCAGTCTGTTGTTGAACCATAAGTCTGTTTGCAGTGCTGCCTGGAGCTTCCATGCATCTGGTGTTCGCACGGAGGTCCGGGTAGATGTTTAGCGCCGTCTTTCCATCTTTGCTGCGGCAGGTAAGTGTTGGTTGTTGCTAGTGTTCTGTTGTCACACTGTGTACTTACCTGCCATTCAGTTGCTGACTATGGTCTTTTCCCTTCTGTTATTAGGCCTGTGGGAGACTCCAATTTATCCGTGTCGTGGATGAATCGGCCGTCTTATTCCTGACTTCCATATTGCAGGGACCGATAGGGTCAGTAGGGCCCAGGTTCGAGAGTATGAGCCCCCTACCATCGAGGGCGGCTCATACAGTCAGGAGGTCAGGGATAGGATTAGGGAGGCTATAGGAGGTGACCTGCTCCCTATCCCTGTTTTCAGGCTTAGTAACAGTTCCCATTATACGGTGGGGGTTTCCCCACTCCCCATCCTGACAATATCAGTATGCCATATCTCCATGCTCCTGCGCACAGAGCTCTGCCTGCCCCCCCCCCCCCCCCCCCCCCAATGTGTCCTGTTCTGTGATCCCTCCTTCCTAATTAACCCCTCCACTGCTGTCGCTGGATGGCACCTATATTTCTAGGCTGCCTGTCAGGACCAGATGTCAGCTGTCTACAGGAAAGGTAAGTGTCCATGTGTAGAAATAGGTGTATAACTATGGGTATGTTCGGATGTGTGTATGTGTATGTATGTATAAGAGGGGATTGGATTCAGCTGTTATTTCAAGTCAAGAACATGATTTTATCTTGGGGACACAGAGGAAACTACCAGTTTTCTACTGTCTCCCCAAGGTCCATAAATGCATGCTGAGACCACCTGGTAGACCGATAGTCTCAGGTATAGGTTCTATATCTTCAAATTTGTCAAAATATATTGACGTACAGCTTCAACCGATTGTGAAAAAAACTAGCTCATATATTAAAGACACTACTCATATCATACAAACATTAGAAGAACTGACAGTAGAACCAGAGTGGATTATGGGAACACTCGATATACAATCTCTATATACCATAATCGATCACCAACAAGGGATGTCAGCGATTCGAGAACAAATAAAAAGAGATGGTATAATAGGCGAGAAACACACAGAGTTTATTATAGAGGGTATTGGGTACATTTTAGCCCACAACTATTTTTATTTTGAGGGCCAGTTTTACCTACAGAAATGTGGAACCGCCATGGGGACCAGATTCGCCCCGAGTTATGCAAATTTATTTTTTGCAGAATGGGAAGAAACCACCATCAAACCCAAACTCGGGGTGGATCTGGCCCTATGGCGTAGATTCATAGACGATATCATTTTTGTTTGGAAAGGCAATAGAGAGACACTGGAAATATTTCTGAATGAGCTAAATATTAACTCAATGAACCTAAAGTTCACCTCCAATATTATGGAAATGGTTGAATTCCTGGATCTAAAAATCAGGAAAGAGGGCAATAAATATATATGTAGTACATTTACCAAACCGACATCTAAAAATAGTTTTATTCAGTTCTCCAGCTGCCATCTGCCAAACTGGCTGATCAATATCCCTGTTGGCCAGTTTGGTAGAATTAAGAGAAATTGTACACAAGAAGGTGATTTTGAGATGGAAGCTGTAAAAATGAAGAATCAATTTTTAAATAGACAATACCCAGAGAAAATTTTAGACGAAGCATTAGAAAAAACAAGAAATAAAGATAGACAAACTTGGTTCCAGGAGAAAGAACTAACAAGTAAAAAGACACAAGAAGGAGGCATGATTAATACTAGAATGATACTTCCCTTCAGTAATAATTATAAGAGATTGCAGAAAATCATCAGAGCCCATTGGCATCATATTTTGAGTGATCGGGTGATCGGCCATTTAATGCCCACTGGGCCTCTTTTAACATTTACGAAAGCCCCTAACTTGGGACTTAAAATAGCCCCATCAATCAAAAAACCAACAAAACAGGTCAATACAACCATGGATACCTGGATCAATTTAAAAGGTTTTTTTAAATGTGGCAGGTGCATGGCCTGTAAGATCTCCCCGACACCGAGGAAAACATCAACAATTGCCTCCACACAGAATAGATATAAATGGGAGATAAAAGAATGTCTGACCTGCAATACCGCTGGTGTTGTCTACCTGATCCAATGCCCTTGTAAAAGACAGTATATAGGACGTACCAAACGCCCCCTGAAAACCAGACTGGCCGAACACATCTCTAATATCCGTAAGGGATATGAGAAACATTGTCTCTCAAGACATTATAGAGATGTTCACAATAAGGATCCGTCCAGTCTGGTTTTCACGGCATTGGAGAAGGTGGACATACACTGGCGTGGTGGGAACTACATCAAACAGATGTCTAGGATGGAATCAAGACGCATCTATGAGTTCGGATCTATGCTACCAGCCGGCTTAAATGCAGACCTCGAGATTTTTGGATTCTTGTAGGCTGGGTGCCCCATATCCGACTCACACGCCGCAGTTGGGTCGTTTATCGACACTGCGTCGTGGACTCGGTCTGGGGCCCCCAGCCCCCACACATCCAATTAATATGACATTCAATCAATATGTCTCTTGTTGCACATCTACTTCGCATTCATCTGTCATTCAATCAGCCCTGACCAGTGGAATTGACGATGATATAAAAGGGACATGGTTTTAACATAATGGTCGATCATGTCTCTGGGGTCCATACTAGATCCCCAATAAATATTCAGTCATGTTCTGTTGGACACATCCAATATGACATACCTATGTTTTATTTTATATAATTTTAAACGTTTTATGGAATTTTATGTATTTTATGTATTTATATTGAAATTATTCATAGTTTATCATATATGTTCACCTTTGGGATGGTCAGAACAAGAGATGACAAACTGAACTGACCTGGATATTATAGAAAACATTATTGTTAATGAAATAATTGCTCAAGATGTTTTATCTTTGTTAAACAATCAGATATAACAAAATGCTTTCTTACTTTAAGTTCACATGTAACAGCAGAATTGTATAGCACAGAAAACGCATATATGCTCAATAAAACCGCATGAATACCGCATGCAGAGAAATTGGAAAACGCATTCCAAAATGGAAATCCAGGAATCCACAATTTTGGTGTGACATTCAGGATATAAAAGGTGGAGGTCCACAGGTGTCAAGGCACCACTGAGGAAGGGAAGGCTAATTCCCGAAACGCGTCTGGGCCGGACACCTGTGAGCAGCACCTCCGTGATCATTAGCGTGGCCACGCTACTTCCAACTGCAGCCGCAGTCAACCCTATAGGAACAAACAAACACAGACCGAAGAGGTAACTTCTTTGTTCCAGCCGGAGGATTATCACACACGGACGCATCAAGTCCCGCTCCAACTCCCGCGTTAGTTCGGGACAAGCAGCGTGAACAGTGTGAAGCGTGATGCCGGTATTAACCTGCACCGCTTGCGACCGAGTCCACGACTAACCTGCACCGTCAGCCGTTTGTGTGAATAGGAAGGAAGGTAAGAACCATTCCTCCCCAAAGGATTGACTCTCATCGTAAGGTATGATCAATACCTATAGCTATTAAGCTTGTGTTTAATCCTACTGCACCGACAACCCTGCGGAGGAGACAAGCAATACTATCCTAACCATACCTTGGCTATTTATCTGTGCTTGATGTGTCCCATATATGGGATAAGGATTGACAATCATATTTGAGGATTGACACTTTGGAATTGACACTCTGACAGTGGATTTGTGCTTAGTCACCTGCTGTGGCAGTCCACACTGCTCGGATAATACAAACACTTCATTTTAAGTGTGGAAATTCAACATATTGATTCCCATTGGTGATTATAATTCATGTTATGTTTTATATTTGAATTGGTTTTATGACTAGTACATGTATCAATAAATTGATTTAATTAAATTTTATCAAGTCCAAGTGCTTGAGTGCTCACCCACTATCTTTTTATTTATTTACTATACAACCAGAGGGTGGGTGTCCCTCTATTTTGGGTTGGCAGCACCTGACTCCATAATCCGCTTGAAGTGAGCCACCATATTGTATTAATATATATATATATATATATTATAATTAGTGAGTGCGTGTATGACTGCGTCATTAAGTGGGGGGGCGTACAGAAATTTGCTGTGGGGCAGCGTGTGATTGATATGGGTATAGTGTGATATGTGCGCAGCGTGTGACTGATAAGGGTATCATCTGGAGTGTGATATGGGTGGAGTGTGTGATGAATATGTGTGGGGTGCGACAGGGCCGGTGTCAGCACCCAGCATACCCGGGCAAGTTCCGGGGCCCACTGCTCCTTGGGGGGCCCACTGAGCTGCTATGAGCACTTCCATCAATGACACTGCTGTCATTTCACTTACGCAGCACCCCTCTGGTGGGCCCTCTGATAGTCACATGGCTGCTGCAGAGCTTCAGACACGCCCCCTCTACACAGGACACGCCCCCTCTACACAGGACCTGCTGCCTGAGGAGAGAGACCGCAGGGCTGGAGCAGAAGTGTGAACACAGGTTGTCAGTGAGTCTGCACTGTGACTGTCTCTTCTCTGGGAGTCTGCGCTGTGACTGTCTCTTCTCTGGGAGTCTGCGCTGTGACTGTCTCTTCTCTGGGAGTCTGCGCTGTGACTGTCTCTCCTCCTGTGAGTCTGCGCTGTGACTGTCTCTCCTCTGGGAGTCTGCGCTGTGACTGTCTCTCCTCTGGGAGTCTGCGCTGTGACTGTCTCTTCTCTGTGGGAGTCTGCGCTGTGACTGTCTCTTCTCTGTGGGAGTCTGCGCTGTGACTGTCTCTTCTCTGTGGGAGTCTGCGCTGTGACTGTCTCTTCTCTGTGGGAGTCTGCGCTGTGACTGTCTCTTCTCTGTGGGAGTCTGCGCTGTGACTGTCTCTTCTCTGTGGGAGTCTGCGCTGTGACTGTCTCTTCTCTGTGGGAGTCTGCGCTGTGACTGTCTCTTCTCTGTGGGAGTCTGCGCTGTGACTGTCTCTTCTCTGTGGGAGTCTGCGCTGTGACTGTCTCTTCTCTGTGGGAGTCTGCGCTGTGACTGTCTCTTCTCTGTGGGAGTCTGCGCTGTGACTGTCTCTTCTCTGTGGGACAGGAGGGGGGAAGACTCTTCGAGCTGCTGCTGGATGCTGTTTCATGCTATGTAGTTGTCTTACTGCCTCACTAAGCAGTTTGCCTCCATGACACCTGCCCCCCCCCCCATATCCTGTCCTCTCTCCTCCTCATGGGGCCCCCGCCGTCTCCTTTCCTCCCTCATGTATCCAGAGCTCCTGTTCCACCCTCCGATCTTCTGTTGCTGCCCTGCACAGACCTCCTGCCCCTACTTCTTGTATGAATCCCCCTCAGAGCCCCTTCCACCTACTTGCTGTGTCCACTTCTCCTGTTTATCCAGGGCCCCGGGGCCCCTGTCTCACTCCTCTGCCTCTCATTATGGTGGCATCTGAACCGCATTCACCATAAGGACCTTCTAACGTCACGGGGTCATGTGACTGTGCCCCCCACCCTGTACTGTGCCCCCCACCCTGTACTGTGCCCCCCACCCTGTACTGTGCCCCCCAATACTCTGCATTGTGCCCTCTTACCACACCCTGTGCAGTGCCCCTAGTCATTCCCTGTACTGTGCCCTTTTATCCGGTCGCGGTACGGCGGTGTTATCCGGTCGCTGTGCGGCCATAACTGTAACCCTTTCCCTGCCCACGCCATCCTTTTTTAGACCTGGCATGAGCAGGAAAAATATGCAGATTGCGGTGCTAAGGAGCTTAGCGCCACAATCTGTGTCAGAAATGCACCGAACACGTATTTCTATATAATAAATGACCCCCTAATTGTATCATCATTCGGGGTAGGGCTAATCTCGTTATATTATATAGATCCTAGTGCATTATACTGCGCCCTGTATTTCCCAGTAGATAATGATCCTTGGGGGCACAGTCCTCACCCCGGACCCCCAGGACCAGGCAGCGCTCTGTCAGTACATGGCGGCCTCCCCTCCGCCGTGTACTGGGGCTGATTCTGACACTGGGTCCACGTCCTATTTGTACCGTCCGTTTAATGTCTGCGTTACCAGATGCCTCAGACTGATGGCGCACCGCGGCGTCCGGTCACCGTACAGTTCCATCGTAGAAAAAACTATTACGTTAACGTCTGCATTTTTTACTGGACTCTGCAGGATACAAAACCGTGGAGCGCTGCACATGTGTATACATCAAACCGCTAGGAAAAACGTGATGTGAACCCACTGGGGGAGGGGGGGGGACGTACTAAAAGGTTCAGTTCTAGCTCCATCCCTGCACGGCCCCTTCTCTCCCCGGCCCCGCGGTGACGTCATGACGTGGAGGAGAGAAGGAGCGCGGGGAGCTGCGGTAAGTGACTGACAGGACCGCCTGCGCTCCAGCAATAATGGGTATGTGAGGGGGCCACTGGGGGATCATTACACTGTGAGGGCCCTTACACAATATAATGACCCCCAGTGAACACCATACAGTATAATGACCCCCAGTCGCCCCCCATTCAATATAATGACCCCTAGTGACCACCATACAGTGGGGCCACTGGGGGTCATTATTCTGAATGGGGGGCGACTGGGGGTCATTATACTGTGTGAGGTGGCATTGAGGGGGTCATTATACTGTGTGAAGGGCCACTAGTGGTCATTATACTGTATAGGGGCCACTGGGGGTCATTATACTGTGTGGGAGCCCCAGGGGGACATGTAAGTGTAAAAAAAAAAGGCCTCAAGGGGGCCCACTGGGATTTATCGCCCAAGGGCCCACAGGACCCTGGGGTGCAATACAGGTAAATGTGTGATTCTGATGACTGGAACGTAGCACAGGTGTAAAGTGTTATTGACATTGGCGGGTGGGGTGTGATATGGGTGGCGTGAGACATCAACGGGATATATAATAAGATCGGTGGCGTGTGATATGGACTCACCATTTCTGTTTTCTAGGGAATCAGCCAATCTGCCCACAGCGCTGAGGACCCTCTGAACGTCGCTCTCCAGAGAACCTACTGTATAAATGAAGAAGAGGGAACATTACATAGCATGGAGGGGCCCCGGGGCCAAGCTCTCCCATCTGCCCTAATCCTGCCCTTCCCCATATAATAGGCCGCACAGTGTAATACAGAGGCCGCACGGTGTAATATCACACATGTAATACAGAGGCCGCACAGTGTAATATCACACATGTAATACAGAGGCCGCACAGTGTAATATCACACATGTAATACAGAGGCCGCACAGTGTAATATCACACATGTAATACAGAGGCCGCACAGTGTAATATCACACATGTAATACAGAGGCCGCACAGTGTAATATCACACATGTAATACAGAGGCCGCACAGTGTAATATCACACATGTAATACAGAGGCCGCACAGTGTAATATCACACATGTAATACAGAGACCGCACAGTGTAATATCACACATGTAATACGGAGGCCGCGCAGTGTAATATCACACATGTAATACAGAGGCCGCACAGTGTAATATCACACATGTAATACAGAGGCCGCACAGTGTAATATCACACATGTAATACAGAGGCCGCACAGTGTAATATCACACATGTAATACAGAGGCCGCACAGTGTAATATCACACATGTAATACAGAGGCCGCACAGTGTAATATCACACATGTAATACAGAGGCCGCACAGTGTAATATCACACATGTAATACAGAGACCGCACAGTGTAATATCACACATGTAATACAGAGGCCGCACAGTGTAATATCACACATGTAATACAGACACCGCACAGTGTAATATCACACATGTAATACAGAGACCGCACAGTGTAATATCACACATGTAATACAGAGACCGCACAGTGTAATATCACACATGTAATACAGACCGCACAGTGTAATATCACACATGTAATACAGACACCGCACAGTGTAATATCACACATGTAATACAGAGGCCGCACAGTGTAATATCACACATGTAATACAGAGGCCGCACAGTGTAATATCACACATGTAATACAGAGGCCGCACAGTGTAATATCACACATGTAATACGGAGGCCGCACAGTGTAATATCACACATGTAATACGGAGGCCTCACAGTGTAATATCACACATGTAATACAGAGGCCGCACAGTGTAATATCACACATGTAATACAGAGGCCTCACAGTGTAATATCACACATGTAATACAGAGGCCTCACAGTGTAATATCACACATGTAATACAGAGGCCGCACAGTGTAATATCACACATGTAATACAGAGACCGCACAGTGTAATATCACACATGTAATACAGAGGCCGCACAGTGTAATATCACACATGTAATACAGAGACCGCACAGTGTAATATCACACATGTAATACAGACGCCGCACCGTGTAATATCACACATGTAATACAGAGGCCGCACAGTGTAATATCACACATGTAATACAGAGGCCGCACAGTGTAATATCACACATGTAATACAGACGCCGCACAGTGTAATATCACCCATGTAATACAGAGGCCGCACAGTGTAATATCACACATGTAATACAGACGCCGCACAGTGTAATATCACCCATGTAATACAGAGGCCGCACAGTGTAATATCACCCATGTAATACAGAGGCCGCACAGTGTAATATCACACATGTAATACAGAGGCCGCACAGTGTAATATCACACATGTAATACAGAGACCGCACAGTGTAATATCACACATGTAATACAGAGACCGCACAGTGTAATATCACACATGTAATACAGAGGCCACACAGTGTAATATCACACATGTAATACAGAGGCCGCACAGTGTAATATCACACATGTAATACAGAGGCCGCACAGTGTAATATCACACATGTAATACAGAGACCGCACAGTGTAATATCACACATGTAATACAGAGACCGCACAGTGTAATATCACACATGTAATACAGAGGCCACACAGTGTAATATCACACATGTAATACAGAGGCCGCACAGTGTAATATCACACATGTAATACAGAGACCGCACAGTGTAATATCACACATGTAATACAGAGACCGCACAGTGTAATATCACACATGTAATACAGAGACCGCACAGTGTAATATCACACATGTAATACAGAGGCCACACAGTGTAATATCACACATGTAATACAGAGGCCGCACAGTGTAATATCACACATGTAATACAGAGGCCGCACAGTGTAATATCACACATGTAATACAGAGGCCGCACAGTGTAATATCACACATGTAATACAGAGGCCGCACAGTGTAATATCACACATGTAATACAGAGGCCGCACAGTGTAATATCACACATGTAATACAGAGGCCGCACAGTGTAATATCACACATGTAATACAGAGGCCGCACAGTGTAATATCACACATGTAATACAGAGGCCGCACAGTGTAATATCACACATGTAATACAGAGGCCGCACAGTGTAATATCACACATGTAATACAGAGGCCTCACAGTGTAATATCACACATGTAATACAGAGGCCGCACAGTGTAATATCACACATGTAATACAGAGACCGCACAGTGTAATATCACACATGTAATACAGAGGCCGCACAGTGTAATATCACACATGTAATACAGAGGCCGCACAGTGTAATATCACACATGTAATACAGAGGCCGCACAGTGTAATATCACACATGTAATACAGAGGCCGCACAGTGTAATATCACACATGTAATACAGACACCGCACAGTGTAATATCACACATGTAATACAGAGGCCGCACAGTGTAATATCACACATGTCATACAGAGGCCGCACAGTGTAATATCACACATGTAATACAGAGACCGCACTGTGTAATATCACACATGTAATATAGAGGCCGCACAGTGTAATATCACACATGTAATACAGAGACCGCACAGTGTAATATCACACATGTAATACAGAGGCCGCACAGTGTAATATCACACGTGTAATACAGAGGCCGCACAGTGTAATATCACACGTGTAATACAGAGACCGCACAGTGTAATATCACACATGTAATACAGAGACCGCACAGTGTAATATCACACATGTAATACAGAGACCGCACAGTGTAATATCACACATGTAATACAGAGGCCGCGCAGTGTAATATCACACATGTAATACAGAGGCCGCACAGTGTAATATCACACATGTAATACAGACGCCGCACAGTGTAATATCACACATGTAATACAGAGGCCGCACAGTGTAATATCACACATGTAATACAGAGGCCGCACAGTGTAATATCACACATGTAATACAGAGACCGCACAGTGTAATATCACACATGTAATACAGAGGCCGCACAGTGTAATATCACACATGTAATACAGAGGCCGCACAGTGTAATATCACACATGTAATACAGAGACCGCACAGTGTAATATCACACATGTAATACAGACACCGCACAGTGTAATATCACACATGTAATACAGAGACCGCACAGTGTAATATCACACATGTAATACAGACACCGCACAGTGTAATATCACACATGTAATACAGAGGCCGCACAGTGTAATATCACACATGTAATACAGAGGCCTCACAGTGTAATATCACACATGTAATACAGAGGCCGCGCAGTGTGATATCACACATGTAATACAGAGACCGCACAGTGTAATATCACACATGTAATACAGAGGCCGCACAGTGTAATATCACACATGTAATACAGAGGCCGCACAGTGTAATATCACACATGTAATACAGAGGCCGCGCAGTGTAATATCACACATGTAATACAGAGGCCGCACAGTGTAATATCACACATGTAATACAGAGGCCGCACAGTGTAATATCACACGTGTAATACAGAGGCCGCACAGTGTAATATCACACATGTAATACAGAGACCGCACAGTGTAATATCACACATGTAATACAGAGACCGCACAGTGTAATATCACACATGTAATACAGAGGCCTCACAGTGTAATATCACACATGTAATACAGAGGCCGCGCAGTGTAATATCACACATGTAATACAGAGGCCGCACAGTGTAATATCACACATGTAATACAGAGACCGCACAGTGTAATATCACACATGTAATACAGAGGCCGCACAGTGTAATATCACACATGTAATACAGAGGCCGCACAGTGTAATATCACACATGTAATACAGAGGCCGCACAGTGTAATATCACACATGTAATACAGAGGCCGCACAGTGTGATATCACACATGTAATACAGAGGCCTCACAGTGTAATATCACACATGTAATACAGAGGCCGCGCAGTGTGATATCACACATGTAATACAGAGGCCGCACAGTGTAATATCACACATGTAATACAGAGGCCGCACAGTGTAATATCACACATGTAATACAGAGGCCGCACAGTGTAATATCACACATGTAATACAGAGGCCGCACAGTGTGATATCACACATGTAATACAGAGGCCTCACAGTGTAATATCACACATGTAATACAGAGGCCGCACAGTGTAATATCACACATGTAATACAGACGCCGCACAGTGTAATATCACACATGTAATACAGAGGCCGCACAGTGTAATATCACACATGTAATACAGAGGCCGCACAGTGTGATATCACACATGTAATACAGAGGCCTCACAGTGTAATATCACACATGTAATACAGAGGCCGCGCAGTGTGATATCACACATGACTATGTTCATGTCTCCCCCGGTCGACCCCTCCCGTTACCTCTCGTTATTGCCGTCATTATCTTCTCCACAGACGAGCTAATGTCCTTCAGGTGTTTATCTGGGAATTAATATCACAAAAAACTCATTATTTCCCGGATGTCAGCTGACACCACGACCGTATGGCTATTTCAGTGTTTTGCGGTCCGTTTTTCACCGATCCGTTGTTACGTTTTTTTTTTCGTTGTTTCCATTTCTGTTACGTTTTTATCTGTTCCGTTTTTACATATTTCATATACAGTAATTACATAGAAAAAATTGGGCTGGGCATAAAATTTTCAATAGATGGTTCTGCAAAAAAACTGAACGGATACGGAAGACATAGGACTCCTGCACACAACAGTTTTTTTTCCCCCCGTTTACTGGCCGTTTTTTGCGTTCCTTATACGGAACCATTCATTTCAATTGTTCCGCAAAAAAAAAACGGAATGTACTCCGTATGCATTCAGTTTCCGTATTTCCGTTTTTCTGTTCCGTTTAAAGATAGAACATGTCCTATAATTGCCCGCAAATCACGTTCCGTGGCTCCATTCAAGACAATGGGTCCGCAAAAAAAACGGAACACATACGGAAATGCATCCGTATGTCTTCCGTTTCCGTTCCGTTTTTGGCGGAACCATCTATTGAAAATGTTATGCCCAGCCCAATTTTATCTATGTAATTACTGTATACTGTATATGCCAAACGGAACAGAAACGGAAACACAACGGAAACAAAAAACGGAACAACGGATCCATGAAAAACGGACCGCAAAACACTGAAAAAGCCATACGGTCGTGTGCAGGAGGCCATACGGATGCATTTTCGTATGTGTTTTTTTTTTTTTTTTACGGACCCATTGAAATGAAAGGTTCTGTATACGGAACGCACAAAACGGCCCGTAAACAGAAAAAAAAAACTGTTATGTGAAAGAGGCCTTGGGCTTCATACACACGACCGTTGGCGTCTGTGTGCGTCCCGCAATTTGCGGAACGGCCCGGACATCCATTAATATAACTGCCTATTCTTGTCCGCAAAACGCGGAACAAAGCAACAGATGCGGACAGTACACCCGAGCCGCAAAAACTGTGGCTCAGATGCGGACCAAAACTACGGCCGCGTGCATGAGGCCTTATATATATATATTTAGGCCGGGAACAAACTGAGGCCGCGGACACACCAACACTGAGGCCGCGGACACACCAACACTGAGGCCGCGGACACACCATCCGCCACACGCTTATATCTCTCACTCATCCTCTTCAGATTACCCTGAATCTTTTGCCAAATAGATGACAAAGACGAGGAAAATCTCTCCTCATCAGGTAAACCAGAAGACCCCTCTGCAGAGAATGTCTCAAACTGCGGATGGAACCCATATGCACCAAAAAATGGTGACTTATCAGAGGACTCCTGGCGACGGTTATTTAAAGCAAACTCAGCAAGGGACAAAAAAGAACACCAATCCTCCTCATTCTCTGCCACAAAACAGCGCAGATATGTCTCCAGATTCTGATTGACGCGCTCTGTCTGACCATTCGACTGCGGGTGAAAAGCAGAAGAGAACGACAACTGAACCCCCAAGCGAGAACAGAAAGCCTTCCAGAATCTGGAAACAAACTGCGAGCCCCTATCAGAGACTATGTCTGAAGGAATGCCATGCAATTTAACAATGTGATCAATAAATGCCTGCGCCAGTGTTTTAGCGTTGGGCAACCCAGGAAAAGGAATAAAATGCGCAATTTTGCTAAAATGGTCCACTACCACCAGAATCACAGTCTTCCCTGAGGAACGAGGCAGGTCCCTAATGAAGTCCATGGACAGATGCGTCCAAGGACGGGAAGGAATGGGTAATGGAAGGAGAAAACCTGATGACGACCACCCCTTCAGCCAAAATGGGACCCGGGTCTTCAAAGTTCCCCCCTCCCGGAAAACAAGGTGACAGGGCATCCGCCTTCACATTTTTAACCCCAGGGCGGATCGTGACCACAAAATTAAAACTGGAAAAGAATAAAGACCATCTGGCCTGTCTCGGGTTCAGACGCTTGGCCGATTCCAAGTAGGCCAGATTCTTATGGTCTGTGAACACGGTAATAGGGTGTCTGGCTCCCTCTAACCAATGGCGCCATTCCTCAAAAGCTAACTTGATGGCCAACAACTCCCTATCTCCCACATCGTAATTTCCCTCTGCAGAGGAGAGTTTCCTTGAGAAAAAGGCACACAGTCGCCATTTGGCAGGAGAGGGACCCTGAGACAAGACCGCACCCACACCCACCTCAGAAGCGTCCGCCTCAACTATGAAGTGTAGAGAAATATCAGGTTGTACCAAGATGGGAGCAGAAGCAAAACTCTCTTTGATAATAGAAAAGGCCTTAAGCGCTTCTACCGACCAGGAGAAAAAATCTACCCCATTTTTAGGCATATCAGTGAGTGGCTTAACAACAGAGGAATAATTCAAAATGAACTTTCTGTAATAATTGGCAAAACCCAAAAACCGCATCAGCGCCTTCTGATTCTCAGGAAGCTCCCGATCAAGCACAGCGCGGACCTTCTCAGGGTCCATGAGAAAACCAGAAGCGGAGAGAAGAAAACCCAGAAATTGAATCTCCGGAACCGCAAACACACATTTTTCCAGTTTAGCGTACAATTTATTCTCCCGCAGAATGAGCAAGACCTGATGTAGGTGGTCCCGATGAGTCTTGAATAAAAATCTAAATGTCATCTAGATACACCAGTACAAATTTCCCCATTAAATGATAAAAAATGCTGTTCACAAAATGTTGGAAGACGGCTGGAGCATTCATCAAACCAAAGGGCATAACCAAATTCTCGAAATGACCCTCAGGGGTATTGAAGGCCCTCTTCCATTCGTCCCCTTCCCTGACCCTGACTAGGTTGTATGCCCCTCTTAGATCCAACTTAGAAAAAACTTTAGCCACAACTTAGAAAAAACTTTAGCCCCAACAATCTGGTTAAACAGGTCTGGGATCAGAGGAAGCGGATATGGGTCACGAATCGTGATACGGTTCAGCTCCCTGAAATCCAGACAAGGTCTTAAAGAACCATCTTTTTTCTTAACAAAAAAACCCAGCGGCAACAGGTGACTTCGAGGGTCGGATGTGTCCCTTTCTCAGGCTCTCAGAGATATAAGTACGCATAGCGACTCTTTCAGGTTGGGAGAGATTGTATAAACGTGATTTTGGCAGCTTGGTGCCTGGGATGAGATAAATAGGGCAGTCGTACTCCCGGTGAGGGGGCAACTCCTGGACACCACTCTCGGAAAACACATCCGAAAATTCAGAGAGAAAAGATGGTACAGTCTTGGTAGAAACCTCTGAAAGAGACGCCGTGAGGCAATTCTCTCTGCAAAACTCACTCCAACCATTTATTTGCCTTACTTGCCAATCAAGGGTGGGGTTATGTTTAGTGAGCCAGGGTAGCCCCAACACTAGAGGAGTAGGTAATCAGCTTAGGACGAAACATGACATATCCTCAACATGAGTGTCACCCACAGTCAAACGGATATTGTGAACTATGCCCTTTAACGATCTTTAAGAAAGTGGAGCGGAATCGATAGCAAAAACAGGTATATCCTTTTCCAAAGTGCATACCTGGAAACCATGTGTTATAGCAAATTGATTATCAATGAGATTGACAGCTGCTCCACTATCTACAAAACTCTCACAATGTTCTTGCTGTCTAGCGCCACCCTGGCAGGTAGGACAAAACGGGAACTACAAGCAAACGGCAAACCTTCAATTTCCGCATTAACCTTGCCAATAGTAGCAAATGGAAAGTTTTTAGAGGGGTTTTTTCTTTTTGTTTCTTTATTATCCTCAGAAAACTCCATGAATCTCCTAGAGGGGCAAACATTTGCCAAATGATTTATACCCCCACAACAGAAACAAACCCTCCTCTGAGAGCTGAATCCTCTACTATCAGAGGCAAGCAAACCCAGCTGCATGGCCTCCTCCTCAGAGGGGATTGAGAGAGACTGAGACCCCTGCGCACTGAATGAGATAGCCCCACTGTCCTTGGACTGAATATGACATGAAGGAGTAGTCTCTCCTCTCTCTCTCTAAGACGCCTGTCAATACGAACAGCTAGAGACATGGCAGACTCCAACGAGGCTGGTCTCTCATGAAAGGCAAATGCATCTTTCAATCCCTCCGAAAGACCATGGCAAAATTGACTTCGGAGTGCAGCATCGTTCCAACCAGTATCAGCTGCCCATCTCCGAAATTCAGAACAATATATCTCTGCGGACTGTTTACCCTGGCATAAAAGACGCAGTTTAGATTCAGCCAGAGCAATACGATCCGGGTCATCATATATCTGCCCCATGGCTACAAAAAATTCATCCACCGATCGGAGGGGCCGTGCCCCCACCGGCAGCGAAAAGGCCCAAGACTGAGCGTTATCCCTGAGCAGCGAGATGATGATCCCCACCCTCTGCTCCTCATCACCAGAGAAATGGGGAAGTAGGCGAAAATGGAGTTTGCAAGCCTCTCTAAAGCGAACAAAATTCTCACTACCCCCGGAGAACGTATCCGGAAGCGAGATCTTAGGCTCAGAACAAACTCCATGAACGCAAGCAGAACCGGTCACCTGAAACTGAGAGACAGTTTTACGGAGATCTGCTTCCTCCAGTGAAAGACCCTGCATGCGGTCAATCAAGGCTGAAACCGGATCCATGCTTAAGACAGTATTGGCGGTTTATAATGTCACGGATGGTGTTGCAGGAAACAATAAGTAACAGATAAAGATCCGACTGACTTGATCTTAAACTAAGGAACATAAGGGTGAGCCCTTTAAAAGCTTTAGAGCTCTCCCTGACTGCTCAGCCCATGCAAAGATCTCTATGATAGATAATTGCATGCCCTCGTGCCTCGACTGTGTGACACCTGAAAACCCTATAATAGTGAGGGGACACGACCACCGGCTCCCTACACTTAATACGGAGGTAGTCAGGGTCACCTAGGATCAAGCCAACAGGAAAACACAAATAAATGAACAGACTTATCTGTAAAGGCAGCAGTTACAACATCTAGCAGTGAACACAATCCAGGAAGTTGTATAAACCGCAAAGTGATGCAGTATGGGAGGGAATATAAAGGGAGGCAATCACTGCTAATAGATGACAGCTGAGAGAGGGAAACGAGATGACAAAACGAAAGCAAAACAAAAGAACCTCAAGCAAGAGGTACTGAAGAACGTCTGTCAGAACTTCTCAGATATCTGGCGGTGACAGATGCACTTAGGTCAGGGACGCACTTAGGTCAGGGATGCACTTAGGTCAGGGACGGCTCTGCTGCAGCCGGACACTTCCTCTGCCAGTCAGGGGAATGTCAGCTCCAGTAAGCAGGAGAGCAGGGCAGACGGGTGCTGGTAATGGTTGACTCCATTATTAGGAAACAGATAGGGCGATCTGTCACAAAGACCGGGATCAGCCAACGCTGTGCTGTCTTCCTGGCTCTAGAGTTGGACACATCGCGGATCGGGTTGACAGATTACTGGGAGGGGCTGGAGAAGACCCAGCGGTCACGGTCCATATCGGAACCAATGACAAAGTTAGAGGAAGGTGGAGAGTCCTTAAAAATTATTTCGGGGATTTAGGTCAAAAGCTTAGGGCAAGGACCTCAAAGGTGACTCCGAAATACGACCGGTACCACGAGCCACACAAGAAAAGCAGCGGGAGATTAGGGAGGGGAACTAGTGGCTCCAGAACTGGTACAGGAAGGAGGGGTTTGGGTTCCTGGAGAACTGGGCCGACTTCTCTGTACAGGCTCCATCGTAGGAATGGGCTGCACCTCAATGGGGAAGAAGATGGCTAGAAGGTTGGAGGAGAGTTTAAACTAGGGACTGGGGGGAGGGGAACTATGTTATAGGAGGGGAAGTTAGTGGAGAGATAGACCAGGGGCGAGCTAGTGGGACTGGGGGGGTAATTACATTATAGGAGGGGAAGATATTGCAGATAGAGACTGGGGAGGAAGGGGGGGTAATGGGACTGGGGGAGAAATGGAAGGAGGGACTAGAACAGCTCAGAAGGAAAGGTGTAGGGTAAAAAATATACATAAACCTCTCAAATGTATGTATACTAATGGCAGAAGCCTGACTAATAAACCGGGGAACTGGAATTAGTGATGTGTGAGGAGTAGGGATGAGCGAACCCGAACTGTATAGTTCGGGTTCGTACCAAATTTTGGGGTGTCCGTGACACGTACCCGAACCCGAACATTTTCGTAAAAGTTCGGGTTCGGTGTTCGGCGCTTTCTTGGCGCTTTTTGAAAGGCTGTGTATCGGACCGTTTCAGCAGACAAGGGGTTAAAATCCGTTTAGGCGATGTGCCCCTTTCTGAGAGACAGGCCCAGCTACTGCAGAACACTAATGTCCCGAACTGGATACAAAGTAGCACTCCAACCTGGAACCTCACGAATAGCTGCTAGCAGACGAACAGGAATCAGCTTACACTTCTGGCAATCAGTCTCTAACAGCATACAGTGGATCCCCCCAATAACGAGACAAGGCTCCGTGTTGAGGGTCAAGCAGTGGTCTGAGGTGCTGGCACACCCAGCCTGGTTTTTATTACAGTTGTTTGCAAATACAGGTCCGCCCACAGGGAGGTATAAAACAACCAAGCCCATCTGGTGTACACGCCCCTAGGGGACCAGAATGAAGACTTGTGACATAGGACAGATATGCAGCACTGTAGGATACACAGAGACAATACATCCCCACAATGCATCATGGTTTCCTCCTCTCTGCCCTGGAGACACCCGAGGCGTAATCCAATTATCTCTCAGGACAAAGAGAAATCGCCAATACACATGTTGGAACAACAGGACAGACATCACCATTTAAACACACAATGGGACAATGGCACAATAGAAACACACCCAGCATTTTCCTCCCAAGCTGACAAGTTACACTTATTATAAATTGTTACAACTTTGTGAGTTTACATTGGCCATACATATAACTTACATCAATTTAAACAGTATAACTTGGGGACAAACCTATCCAAAATTCACATGAATCGGTTCAGGGGTTTAAAAGTTAGTATGGGCCATAATCCTGAGGCAAGAGGCTGATAAACAGGCCTCTCCAAAACCCAGTGGCGAGGTTGGTTTCGCCACACATCTCCCCCCCCCAGGGAAGACTAACCAGATACCTGACCTCACGCCGGTCGGTACCTGAGTTAGTCTGGCAGCCCACCCACAACCCAATACTGGACCTGTTGCATTTGGTAGCCTGTCTCTGTCCAGTGAGTCCACCAAGGTTATGTTGGAAGCTGGTACTCCCGGTCTCTGTGTTGCTCCCTGGCTTAGAGTCTGGTTGTTGGAGGGGGAGACCGACTGTCTCTACCCCCTGTGCTGTAAGTGCAGAGACCACGGTCCCATCTGCACTGTTGTGGGGGTTACTGTCTCCCCCTGGTGCGTTAATGTCACAGCCAGACAGTGTTAAGTGCTGTTTATGTATTTATGATTATCTCTTTTCTGGATCCAGGTGACCCTGACTCCCTCCGTGTCAGTGTAGGGAGCCGGTGGTCGTGTCCCCTCACTATTGTAGGGTCTTCAGGTAATAGATAGCCGAGGAACGTGGATATGCGCCCATCCACCTTTGGGGTGTTCGCATAGGCTGAGCAGTGAGGGAGAGCGGCAGATCTATTGCAGGGGTCTCCCTTTGTTCCTTAGTTGTGGATCCAGAGAGACATTGTTTATATGGTTTTGTCTTGTTTCCTGTACACCATCCGTGACATTATCAGCCGCCAAAACCGTCTCAAGCATGGATCCGGTTTCACTTTTGGCTGAACGCTTTCAGGGTCTTGCTTTGGAGGTAGCTGATCTCCGTAAGACTTTTTCTCAGTTTCAAGTGACCGGTTCAGCTTGCGTTCATGGAGTTTGTGCTGAGCCTAAGATCTCGCTCCCGGATACGTTCTCCGGGGGTAGTGAGAATTTTGTGCGTTTTAGAGAGGCTTGCAAACTCCATTTTCGCCTTCTTCCCCATTCTTCTGGTGATGAAGAACGGAGGGTGGGGATCATTATATCACTGCTCAGGGGTAACGCTCAGTCCTGGGCCTTTTCGCTGCCGGAGGGGGCACGGCCCCTCCGTTCAGTGGATGAATTCTTTTTAGCCCTGGGTCAGATATATGATGATCCGGATCGTATTGCTCTGGCTGAGTCTAGACTACGTCTGTTATGCCAGGGTAAACAATCCGCAGAGATATACTGCTCAGAATTTCGGAGATGGGCAGCAGATACGGGTTGGAATGATGCTGCACTCCGAAGTCAATTTTGCTATGGTCTTTCAGAGGGATTGAGAGATGCATTTGCCTTTCATGAGAGACCTACCTCCTTGGATTCTGCTATGTCTCAGGCTGTTCGTATTGACAGGCGTCTTAGAGAGAGAGGAGAGATCTCTCCTTCCTGTCATACTCAGTCCCGGGACAGTGCAGCGGTCTCATTCTGTGCACAGGGGTCTCAGTCGCTGTCAGCCCCTTCTCAGCAGGAGTCCATGCAGTTGGGGTTGATTGCCTCTGACAATAGAAGATTCAGCCCGCATGGGAGGGTTTGTTTTTGTTGTGGAGGTATAAATCATCTGGAAAATGTTTGTCCCTCAAGGAGATTCAGGCAGTTTTCTGGGAGTAATAAAGAGACAAAAAGGAAAAAATCTTTTAAAAATGTTCCGTCTGTTACTATTGGCAGGGTTGAGGCGGAAATTGAAGGTTTTCCGTTTGCTTGTAGTTCCCGTTTTGTCCTGCCTGCTAGGGTGGCGCTAGAGAGCAAGAGCATTTTTTGTGAGATTTTTGTGGATAGTGGAGCAGCTGTCAACCTCATTGATAATCAATTTGCAATAACTCATGGTTTCCAGGTGTGCACTTTGGGAAAGGATATTCCTGTTTTTGCTATTGATTCAGCTCCACTTTCTCAGAAATCATTAAAGGGCATAGTTCACAATATCCGTTTAATTGTGAGTGACGCTCATGTTGAGGATGTGTCATGTTTCGTCCTTAGCGGTTTGCCTACTCCTCTAGTGTTGGGGCTACCCTGGCTCACTAAACATAACCCCACCATTGATTGGCAAGCGAGGCAAATAAATGGTTGGAGTAACTTTTGCAGAGAGAATTGCCTCATAACATCTGTTTCTGAGGTTTCTACTAAAACTGTACTACCTTTCCTCTCTGAATTTTTGGATGTCTTCTCTGAGAGTGGAGTTCAGGATTTGCCCCCGCACAGGGAGTACGATTGCCCTATTAATCTCATCCCAGGTGCCAAGCTGCCTAAATCTCGTTTATACAATCTCTCCCAACCTGAGAGGGTCGCTATGCGGGCTTATATCTCTGAGAGTCTGAGAAAAGGACACATACGACCCTCGAAGTCACCTGTTGCCGCTGGTTTTTTCTTTGTTAAGAAAAAAGATGGTTCTTTAAGACCTTGTCTGGATTTCAGGGAGCTGAACAGTATCACTATTCGTGATCCTTATCCGCTTCCTCTGATCCCGGACCTGTTTAACCAGGTTGTTGGGTCTAAAGTCTTTTCCAAATTAGACCTAAGAGGGGCATACAACCTGGTCAGGGTCAGAGAAGGAGACGAATGGAAGACGGCTTTCAATACCCCTGAGGGCCATTTTGAGAATTTGGTTATGCCTTTTGGTTTGATGAATGCCCCAGCCGTTTTTCAGCATTTCGTCAACAGCATTTTTTATCATTTAATGGGAAAATTTGTATTGGTGTATTTGGATGACATTTTGATTTTTTCTCCTGATTTCAAGACTCATAAGGAACACTTACGTCAGGTCTTGCTCATCCTGCGGGAGAATAAATTATACGCGAAACTGGAAAAATGTGTGTTTGCGGTTCCAGAGATCCAATTTCTGGGGTTTCTTGTCTCCGCTTCTGGTTTTCGCATGGACCCCGAGAAGGTCCGCGCTGTGCTTGAGTGGGAGCTTCCTGAGAATCAGAAGGCGCTGATGCGTTTTTTGGGCTTTGCTAATTATTACAGGAAATTTATTTTGAATTATTCCTCTGTTGTTAAACCACTCACTGATATGACCAGAAAGAGGGGAGATTTTTCTTCCTGGTCGGTAGAGGCGCGTAAGGCCTTTTCTAATATCAAGGAGAGTTTTGCTTCCGCTCCCATCCTAGTACAACCTGATATTTCGTTACCCTTCATAGTTGAGGTTGATGCTTCTGAGGTAGGGGTGGGTGCGGTCTTGTCTCAGGGTTCCTCTCCTGCCAAATGGCAACCGTGTGCCTTTTTCTCGAAGAAACTCTCCTCCGCAGAGAGAAATTATGATGTGGGAGATAGGGAATTGTTGGCATTCAAGTTGGCTTTTGAGGAATGGCGCCATTGGCTAGAGGGAGCCAGACACCCTATTACCGTGTTTACTGACCATAAAAATCTGGCCTACTTGGAGTCAGCCAAGCGTCTGGACCCGAGACAGGCCAGATGGTCTTTGTTCTTTTCAAGGTTTAATTTTGTTGTTACGTTCCGCCCTGGGGTTAAGAATGTGAAGGCAGATGCCCTGTCACGTTGTTTTCCGGGAGGTGGGAATTTTGAAGACCCGGGTCCCATTTTGGCTGAAGGTGTGGTGGTCTCTGCTCTTTTTCCTGAATTGGAGGCAGAGGTGCAGGCAGCCCAGTCAGAAGCTCCTGATCTTTGTCCTCCTGGGAGGTTGTTTGTGCCTCTCGCTTTGAGACACAAGATTTTTAAAGAACACCACGATACGGTCCTTGCTGGGCACCCGGGGGCAAGAGCCACACTGGATCTCATTGCTCGGAGATTCTGGTGGCCTGCGCTTCGTAAGTCGGTTGAGGGTTTTGTGGCAGCTTGCGAGACTTGCGCTCGTGCCAAGGTCCCTCATTCACGGCCATCAGGTCCTCTCCTTCCTTTGCCCATTCCTTCCCGTCCTTGGACACATCTGTCCATGGACTTCATAACGGACTTGCCTCGTTCCTCGGGAAAGTCTGTGATTCTGGTGGTGGTGGACCGTTTTAGCAAAATGGTGCATTTTATCCCTTTTTCTGGTTTGCCCAATGCTAAGACGCTGGCGCAGGCATTTATTGACCACATTGTCAAATTGCATGGGATTACTTCAGACATAGTCTCTGATAGGGGCACGCAGTTTGTTTCCAGATTCTGGAAGGCTTTCTGTTCTCGCTTGGGGGTTCGGTTGTCATTCTCTTCTGCTTTCCATCCGCAGTCGAATGGCCAGACAGAGCGCGTCAATCAGAATCTGGAGACATATCTGCGCTGTTTTGTGGCGGAGAATCAGGAGGATTGGTGTTCTTTTTTGTCCCTTGCTGAGTTTGCTTTAAATAACCGTCGTCAGGAGTCCTCTGATAAGTCACCATTTTTTGGTGCATATGGGTTTCATCCGCAGTTTGGGACTTTCTCGGGAGAGGGCTCTTCTGGTTTGCCTGATGAGGACAGATTCTCCTCGTCTTTGTCATCTATTTGGCAAAAGATTCAGGATAATCTAAAGAGCATGAGTGAGAGATATAAGCGTGTGGCGGATAAGAGACGTGTGCCTGGTCCGGACCTGAATGTTGGTGATCTGGTGTGGTTGTCTACCAAGAATATCAAATTGAAGGTTCCTTCCTGGAAGTTGGGTCCTAGGTTTATTGGGCCTTACAAGATCCTGTCTGTCATCAATCCTGTTGCCTACCGTCTTGATCTTCCTCAGACTTGGAAGATCCATAATGTTTTTCATAAGTCCTTATTAAAACCTTATGTTCAACCTATTGTACCCTCGCCTTTGCCTCCTCCTCCGATTATGGTTGATGGAAATCTTGAATTTCAGGTCTCTAGGATTGTGGATTCTCGTCTTGTCCGCGGTTCCCTCCAGTACCTCGTTCATTGGGAGGGTTATGGTCCTGAGGAGAGGATGTGGGTCCCAGTGACGGACATTAAGGCCTCTCGTCTCATCAGGGCTTTCCATAGGTCCCATCCTGATAAGGTGGGCTCTGAGTGTCCGGAGTCCACTCCTAGAGGGAGGGGTACTGTCACAGCCAGACAGCTGAGAAGCGCTCATAGGAGCTTTTCAGATCCTCCTCCTTGAATTTCTTTGTTTTGGTTTAGTTTCTCATCTCGTTAGTCTATCTCAGCTGTCATGCAGTCTGACTGATTGCTACCCTTTAAATTCCTCCCCATAATGCAGTAGTGTGCGGCTGATACAACTTCCTGGAGTGTGTGTGCATGCTGTTCCCAGTTCCCAGTTCCCAGTCGCCTGCAAGTTAAGTGCTGTTTATGTATTTATGATTATCTCTTTTCTGGATCCAGGTGACCCTGACTCCCTCCGTGTCAGTGTAGGGAGCCGGTGGTCGTGTCCCCTCACTATTGTAGGGTCTTCAGGTAATAGATAGCCGAGGAACGTGGATATGCGCCCATCCACCTTTGGGGTGTTCGCATAGGCTGAGCAGTAAGGGAGAGCGGCAGGTCTATTGCAGGGGTCTCCCTTTGTTCCTTAGTTGTGGATCCAGAGAGACATTGTTTATATGGTTTTGTCTTGTTTCCTGTACACCATCCGTGACAGTTAAGCTGCCACTGGGGAGAGGGGGTAACAAGCTCCTCTCCCATACATACTTCCAGCCGCTGGGGAGGGCGACCGACCGTCTCCGCTCCCAATACAGTGTCCTGCTGCTGGGGAAAGGAGACTGGGCTCTCTATTCCCTGCTGGACACTCTGCCGCTGGGGAATGGAGACTGGGCTCCCAATTCCCAAAAAATCACTCTGCTGCTGGGGGGCAGGAACAACTACCTCTGCCCCCTGTAACTCAGCCTGCCGCTGGGGAGGGAGGACGCTGCTCTCCTCTCCCTGCATTTCACACTGCCTTCCCGGCATATCACTCTGCTGCTGGGGGGCAGGAACAACTACCTCTGCCCCCTGTAACTCAGCCTGCCGCTGGGGAGGGAGGACGCTGCTCTCCTCTCCCTGCACTTCACACTGCCTTCCCGGCATATCACTCTGCTGCTGGGGGGCAGGAACAACTACCTCTGCCCCCTGTAACTCAGCCTGCCGCTGGGGAGGGAGGACGCTGCTCTCCTCTCCCTGCACTTCACACTGCCGCTGGGGAATGGAGACTGGGCTCCCAATTCCCTGCAATTCACACTGCCGCTGGGGAATGGAGACTGGGCTCCCAATTCCCTGCTGGACACTCTGTCGCTGGGGAGAGGAGACTGAGCTCCCTCTGTCCCGCAACTGTAACTTCCGATGGAGGTCCACCCAACGTGGCAGCTGACCATCACCTTCTGCCCGGTATAGTAGGGTCTTGAACACTAGACTCCTCACGAACTTCACGTATTTCTCAGCTGGATTGGGTACGAAGAAGTTCAGCCGCAACCACATCATACGGTCAAATTCCTCCACAGAGTATCTGTACTCCACTGCTGGTTCCATCCTGGTGCTTTTAGGGTCGCTGTACTGAGACATGAGTTGCCCTTAAGTTGTAAAATCCAAAGAAATGGTGTCTCCTGTAGCTGTCCTTTTGGCTGTAGGAACGATCCCGCCACTGCCACCAATGTAACAGACCGTTTCAGCAGACAAGGGGTTAAAATCCGTTTAGGCGATGTGCCCCTTTCTGAGAGACAGGCAAAGCTACTGCAGAACACCAATGTCCCGAACTGGATACAAAGTAGCACTCCAAACTGGAACCTCACGAATAGCTGCTAGCAGACGAACAGGAATCAGCTTACACTCCTGGCAATCAGTCTGTAACAGCATACAGCGGATCCCCCCAATAACGAGACAAGGCTCCGTGTTGAGGGTCAAGCAGTGGTCTGAGGTGCTGGCACACCCAGCCTGTTTTTTATTACAGTTGTTGCAATTACAGGTCCGCCCACAGGGTATCACGGTCGGCGTGGCTATCACATACGTGACACAGAGGGAGGGAACGAGGAAGCCCTGCCCAAGTGAGAGGGAAGATGGTGACCCCTGACTCACCTGGCGGCTGGCACCTGGCTGCCCTGACGTCCCTAGACGGGTTCCTCACCCGTACGCCGATCACGTGCCTAAAGCCCTGGCTTTCCCTGAGCTGAGCCCTAGGTAGTGAACAGGGCGATGGGAACACTAGTCCGCACCACTAACTCTAAGGGAAATCAGACAACACGGACTCAACATATATTCCCAGGTGGGTGACGACAGGAGACAACAATAAGCCCAACAGGGATCCGGAGGGTAGCTCTCAGGAACGACAACCAGGATAACCACTCCAGTGGGTCAGTATAGATGTCCAGGCAGGAAGCTCTATAACTGGCAACTAGAGAAGTGTGAGGGGAGAATATAAGGAGGTAGGGAGTGGCAGACAAGAAACAGCTGAGGAGGAGAAGCTACGGATCCCTGAGAGAGACAAAAAGGATAGCAAGGCAAACACAGAAAACAATCACTAAGAAACAACGTGATCTTTAGATATAGAGCGCGCAGCCACCCGCTGCGACTTCCTGACCCCGGGTATAACGGAGTCAGACGTGGCTCTTGATACCCTCGTGACAGTACCCCCCCTTTCACGAGGGGCCTCCGGACACTCAGGACCAGGTCTCTCCGGATAAGAGGCATGGAAAGTCTGAATTAACCTGTTGGCGTTTACCTCTGACGCTGGAACCCACATTCTTTCCTCGGGACCGTAACCCCTCCAATGCACCAGATACTGAAGAGAGCGGCGGACCCGACGAGAATCAACAATTCTGGCTATTTGAAACTCCAGATTACCAGCCACAATGACAGGAGGAGGTGGCAGCGGCGATGGTTCTAGAGGTGGAACATACTTCTTGAGTAACGATTTATGGAAGACGTTATGGATCTTAAAAGTCTGAGGTAGCTCCAGGCGAAAAGCCACAGGGTTAATGACGGCTACTATTTTATAGGGACCAATGAACCTAGGACCCAGTTTCCAAGAAGGAACCTTCAACTTAATATTCCTAGTAGACAACCACACATAGTCATTCACTCCTAGGTCCGGACCTGGCGACCGTTTCTTATCGGCCATGCATTTATATTTACCACTCATCTTTTTCAAGTTAACTTGCACCTTCTGCCATACCGATGAAAGAGATGAAGAAAACCTTTCCTCTTCGGGAACCCCAGAAGACCCCCCCTCTTTGAAAGTACAAAATTGGGGATGAAAACCGTATGCACCAAGGAATGGTGACTTGCCAGTGGACTCCTGATAATGATTATTTATGGCAAACTCAGCTAACGGTAAATATGATGACCACAACTCTTGGTTTTCAGACACAAAACACCTTAAATATGTTTCTAGGTTTTGGTTGGTACGCTCAGTCTGTCCATTCGACTGAGGATGGAAAGCTGAGGAAAAGGACAAGTGAACCCCCAAACGGGAACAAAAAGCTTTCCAAAACTTAGAAATAAACTGGGTTCCCCGATCCGAAACCACATCGGAAGGGACCCCGTGAAGATTCACGATTTCACTGATAAACACCTGAGCGAGAGTTTTAGCATTAGGAAGTGCGGGTAGCGCAATAAAGTGTACCATTTTGCTAAACCTGTCTACTACTACCAAGATAACAGTTTTACCCGCCGACAACGGTAAGTCAGTGATGAAATCCATTGACAGATGTGTCCATGGCCTATTGGGGATGAAAAGTGGCAATAAAGACCCTGCTGGACGTGTATGAGAGACTTTCGCGCATGCACAAGTAGAACAAGTAGACACGAAATCCATTACATCCTGACGCAACCTTGGCCACCAAAAACGACGAGATAAAAGCTCCAAGGTTGCTTTACTACCCGGGGGTCCAGCAAGTGCCAAATTATGATGTTCTTTTAATAATTCAAGACGCAGGTTTAACGGTACAAACAATTTCTCTGAGGGGCAAGAGGCCGGGGCGTCCCCCTGGGCCTCTAACACCTTTCCCTCTAGAACAGAGTGTACAGCAGAGACAACCACTCCTCTTTGTAAAATAGGTACCGGATCACAAACATTACCCCCTCCAGGGAAACTACGAGATAATGCGTCTGCCTTGGTATTTTTTGCCCCAGGACGATAGGTGATTACAAAGTTAAATCTGGTAAAGAATAGCGACCACCTAGCTTGTCTAGGGGTGAGGCGCTTAGCCGATTCTAGGTACAGAAGGTTCTTGTGATCCGTAATCACCGTGACGGGGTGGATTGCTCCCTCTAAGAAGTGACGCCACTCTTCAAGCGCCAGTTTAATCGCCAACAATTCCCTATTTCCAATATCATAATTCTTCTCCGCAGAAGATAATTTTTTGGAAAAGAAAGCGCAAGGACGCCATTTGCCAGGAGACGGACCCTGAGACAATACAGCTCCCACTCCCACCTCTGACGCATCTACCTCGACAATAAAAGGCTGGGAGACATCAGGTTGAATTAGAACAGGTGCCGAGGTAAACCTCTCCTTTAGAGAGGAAAATGCATCTTTAGCGGCGTCAGACCATTTGGAAAAATCCGTCCCCTTCCTAGTCATATCGGTAAGGGGTTTAACGATCACAGAATAATTTTTAATGAACTTTCTATAGAAATTAGCGAAACCCAAAAACCGTTGTAGGGCTTTAAGGTTCTCAGGAAGATCCCAATCTAAAATTGCCTGGACCTTCCCAGGATCCATACGGAAACCTGAAGCAGATAATAGATATCCCAGGAACTGTAATTCCTGAACAGCGAAGACACATTTTTCAATTTTCGCATATAATTTATTCGTCCGTAGGACCTGCAGTACTTGCCTGACATGCACCTCATGTGTTTTCAGATCAGCCGAATAAATTAAGATATCATCTAGGTATATGACTACAAACCTGCCGATGAGATGACTAAAAATATCATTAACGAAATGTTGGAAGACAGCAGGAGCATTGGTCAGACCGAAAGGCATAACTAGATTTTCATAATGCCCCTCAGGGGTGTTAAACGCTGTCTTCCACTCATCCCCTTCCCTGATACGAATCAGATTGTAGGCCCCCCTAAGATCAAGTTTGGAGAACCACCTAGCACCCGCAATCTGATTAAAAAGGTCAGGAATGAGAGGAAGAGGGTATGGGTCTCGGATGGTTATCTGGTTTAGCTCACGGAAATCTAGGCAAGGACGCAGGCCCCCATCTTTCTTTTTAACAAAGAAAAACCCTGCAGCCACGGGTGAAGAAGAGGGTCTGATGTGTCCCTTAGCCAGACTTTCGGAGATATAATCTTTCATGGCTTGTCTCTCCGGACCCGAAAGATTATATAACCTGGTCTTGGGTAATTTTGCCCCGGGAATCAGGTTAACCGGGCAATCATAAGGACGATGAGGTGGTAACTTCTGACAACCCTTTTCAGAAAAAACGTCCTCAAAGTCCGAAATAAATGTAGGTAGGGAAGCTATGGAGGCGACTAAGCAATTGTTATTTAGGTAATTCTCTCTGCAATGCTCACTCCACTCCAATATCTCCCTGGCCTGCCAATCCACCACTGGATTGTGCGCTACCAACCAGGGAAGACCCAATACCACAGGAGAGGGAAGGCCCTCCAGAACGTAACATGCAAGACACTCATTATGGTGGTCCCCTACCCGAAGGTGTAAATTACGAACAATGTGGGTGAGGTTTCTCTGAGACAGAGGAGCAGAATCTATAGCGAATACGGGAATAGGTCTCTGCAGCGTACAGAGAGACAAACCCATAGTGCGGGCAAAATGGGCATCTATCAAGTTTACCCCTGCTCCACTGTCTAGAAAAACAGAAATAGACTCCGTCTTAACACCAAAAACAATGACCGCTGGTAACACAAATTGAGATGTTCGTATGGAGGAAACGTATACCCCCCGGCTGACATCCTCCGCACAGCCCGGGGTTAGTAGTTTTCCGACTGTCTTTTGTTTTTGAGAAAGGAGGGACAGACATTAATGAAATGACCCCTCCCCCCACAGAAAAAACAAGCCCCCCCCCTGCGGCGAACCTCAGGAGGACGGACCTGACGAGAAGTTCCGCCTAGCTGCATAGGCTCATCTAAGTCAGTACAGGCTGACTGTTGCTTGGGAGAGGTAACCAATTGCTCCGGAATTTTCGATTTCTCCCTAAGACGTCTATCTATTCTGATAGAGAGGGACATAACAGCATCCAGGGAAAGGGGGGTCTCATACAGCGCCAGAGCATCCTTAACCCTTTCAGATAACCCAGAGCAGAACTGACTCCTGAGAGCCGGGTCGTTCCACTGAGTATCCGTAGCCCACCTACGGAACTCTGAGCAATATTCCTCTGCTGACCGATCTCCCTGTAGGAGTCTCCGTAACTTCGACTCAGCCAGGGCGACTCGGTCAGGGTAACGAGAACGCCCAGGATTGCGGATCCCCCTGAAGCAGGGAAATGACAATCCCTACCCGCTGTTCTTCATGACCTGAGGAGTAAGGGCGCAACTTAAAATATAATTTGCAGGCCTCACGGAACGTCGCAAATTTGTCCCTTCCCCCAGAAAATCTGTCGGGAAGAGCAACCTTGGGTTCAGTGACAACCTGGTTACCCGTAGCAACCGCTGGGGGTGCGGTCTGCTGCATTTGCTGCTGTTGTTGGAGAACAGACGCCTTCAATCCTGCCACCTCCAAAGACAGGCCTTGAAGCTGTTCTGCCAAGGCATCAATAGGATCCATATTGGATTCTAAGTAGAGAGAGGGAAAAAAAAACAACAAACAAAAAATTAAAAATTTTTATTTATTTTTTTTTTTCTCAAAAAGTAAGGGCCAGTTATAATATCACGGTCGGCGTGGCTATCACATACGTGACACAGAGGGAGGGAACGAGGAAGGCCCTGCCCAAGTGAGAGGGAAGATGGTGACCCCTGACTCACCTAGCGGCTGGCACCTGGCTGCCCTGACGTCCCTAGACGGGTTCCTCACCCGTACGCCGATCACGTGCCTAAAGCCCTGGCTTTCCCTAAGCTGAGCCCTAGATAGTGAACAGGGCGATGGGAACACTAGTCCGCACCACTAGCTCTAAAGGAAAACACCAAGGGGAGGACAGACAATACAGACTCAACATATAATCCCAGGTGGGTGACGACAGGAGACAACAATAAGCCCAACAGGGATCCGGAGGGTAGCTCTCAGGAACGACAACCAGGATAACCACTCCAGTGGGTCAGTATAGATGTCCAGGCAGGAAGCTCTATAACTGGCAACTAGAGAAGTGTGAGGGGAGAATATAAGGAGGTAGGGAGTGGCAGACAAGAAACAGCTGAGGAGGAGAAGCTACGGATCCCTGAGAGAGACAAAAAGGATAGCAAGGCAAACACAGAAAACAATCACAAAGAAACAACGTGATCTTTCGATATAGAGCGCGCAGCCACCCGCTGCGACTTCCTGACCCCGGGTATAACGGAGTCAGACGTGGCTCTTGATACCCTCGTGACACAGGGAGGTGTAAAACAACCAAGCCCATCTGGTGTACACGCCCCTAGGGGACCAGAATGAAGACTGTGACATAGGACAGATATGCAGCACTGTAGGATACACAGAGACAATACATCCCCACAATGCATCATGGTTTCCTCCTCTCTGCCCTGGAGACACCCGAGGCGTAATCCAATTATCTCTCAGGACAAAGAGAAATCGCCAATACACATGTGGATATAACAGGACAGACATCACCATTTAAACACACAATGGGACAATGGCACAATAGAAACACACCCAGCATTTCCTCCCAAGCTACACTTATTATAAATTGTTACAACTTTGTGAGTTTACATTGGCCATACATATAACTTACATCAATTTAAACAGTATAACTTGGGGACAAACCTATCCAAAATTCACTTGAATCGGTTCAGGGGTTTAAAAGTTAGTATGGGCCATAATCCTGAGGCAAGAGGCTGATAAACAAGCCTCTCCAAAACCCAGTGGCGAGGTTGGTTTCGCCACAGGCTGAAAAGCAGCCAATCAACAAGCGTCATACTACTTGCCCCAAGAGGCCGTCACAGCCTTGCCTACTATTGGCATGGCTGTGATTGGCCAGTGCAGCATGTGACCCAGCCTCTATATAAGCTTGGGTCACGTAGCGCTGCACGTCACTCTGCTGATACAAGCGTAGGGAGAGGTTGCTGCTGCGACGTTAGGGCGAGATTAGGCAGATTAACTCCTCCAAAAGACTTAAGTCAGTGATCGATCTACAGCTGTGGATCATTGAAGTGCTGATATTGAATTGCTCACTGTTTTTAGGCTGCCCAGAGCGTTTTTCAGTCACTTTTTTCTGGGGTGATCGGCGGCCATTTTGTGGCTTGCTTGTGCGCCAGCACAAGCTATCACCAAGTGCATTTAACCATCAATAGTGTGGTTATTTTTTGGCCATATACTACATCAGGGGCAAGCTGAGCCTGTCACCCATCGCCTAAAAAATAGTCCTCACATTTATATTAATCCAAATCTGTCATTACTGTTTTAGCTGGTCAAGTTATTTTTAGTGACCATCAAAGCACAGTTTTTGTTCTGGGTTGAAAAACTATTCCCAAATTTGCAATTCTCAAAATTAGTGGTTTCTGCTGTATCAGGCCTACTTTAAATCTATCCCTAAAAGGGTATATTAGATTCAAGGTGCCGATAGGGTAATTCTCAAGAACTTCACACACACGCTACAGTGCAGATCCAAGTCTAATTCTGTCCGTAAACGTATACCTGTCATCCAGCGCCTAAAAAATAGGCCTCAAATTTATATTCAGCTAAATCTGTCATTACTGCTGTGCCTGTATTAGTGTAATACGGTACCTAAATAGATAGCCAGATAGTGTTAGGTGTCTGTAAAAAAAGGCCTGAATTTGAATTCAATACATTGGCCCGAATAATATTTTTCTTATTGTGGTGAACGGTAACAATGAGGAAAACATGTAGTAAGGGACACGGACGTGGACATGGTCGTGGTGGTGTTAGTGGACCCTCTGGTGCTGGGAGAGGACGTGGCCGTTCTGCCACAGCCACACGTCCCAGTGTACCAACTACCTCAGGTCCCAGTAGCCGCAAGAATTTACAGGGATATTTTGTGGGGCCGAATGCCGTTCTAAGGATGGTAAGGCCTGAGCAGGTACAGGCATTAGTCAATTGGGTGGCCGACAGTGGATCCAGCACGTTCACATTATCTCCCACCCAGTCTTCTGCATTAAGCGCACAGATGGCGCATGAAAACCAAGCCCATCAGTCTGTCACATCACCCCCATGCATATCAGGGAAACTGTCTAAGCCTCAAGTTATGCAGCAGTCTCTTATGCTGTTTGAAGACTCTGCTGCCAGGGTTTCCCAAGGGCATCCACCTAGCTCTTCACCAGCGGTGGAAGAGATAGAATGCACTAACGCACAACCACTTATGTTTCCTGATGATGAGGACATGGGAATACCACCTCAGCACGTCTCTGATGATGACGAAACACAGGTGCCAACTGCTGCGTCTTTCTGCAGTGTGCAGACTGAACAGGAGGTCAGGGATCAAGACTGGGTGGAAGATGATTCAGGGGACGATGAGGTCCTAGACCCCACATGGAATGAAGGTCGTGCCACTGACTTTCACAGTTCGGAGGAAGAGGCAGTGGTGAGACCGAGCCAACAGTGTAGCAAAAGAGGGAGCAGTGGGCAAAATCAGAACACCCGCCGCCAAGAGACTCCGCCTGCTACTGACCGCCGCCATCTGGGACCGAGCACCCCAAAGGCAGCTTCAAGGAGTTCCCTGGCATGGCACTTCTTCAAACAATGTGCTGACGACAAGACCCGAGTGGTTTGCACGCTGTGCCATCAGAGCCTGAAGCGAGGCATTAACGTTCTGAACCTTAGCACAACCTGCATGACCAGGCACCTGCATGCAAAGCATGAACTGCAGTGGAGTAAACACCTTAAAAACAAGGAAGTCACTCAGGCTCCCCCTGCTACCTCTTCTGCTGCTGCCGCCTCGGCCTCTTCTGCTGCTGCCGCCGCCTCGGCCTCTTCCTCCGCCTCTGGAGGAACGTTGGCACCTGTCGCCCAGCAAACATGGGATGTACCACCAACACCACCACCTGCGTCACCAAGCATCTCAACCATGTCACACGGCAGCGTTCAGCTCTCCATCTCACAAACATTTGAGAGAAAGCGTAAATTCCCACCTAGCCACCCTCGATCCCTGGCCCTGAATGCCAGCATTTCTAAACTACTGGCCTATGAAATGCTGTCATTCAGGCTGGTGGACACACACAGCTTCAAACAGCTCATGTCGCTTGCTGTCCCACAGTATGTTGTTCCCAGCCGGCACTACTTCTCCAAGAGAGCCGTGCCTTCCCTGCACAAACAAGTGTCCGATAAAATCAAGTGTGCACTGCGCAACGCCATCTGTGGCAAGGTCCACCTAACCACAGATACGTGGACCAGTAAGCACGGCCAGGGACGCTATATCTCCCTAACTGCACACTGGGTAAATGTAGTGGCGGCTGGGCCCCAGGCGGAGAGCTGTTTGGCGCACGTCCTTCCGCCACCAAGGATCGCAGGGCAACATTCTTTGCCTCCTGTCTCCTCCTCCTCCTACTCAGCTTCCTCCTCCTCTTCTTCCACCTGCTCATCCAGTCAGCCACACACCTTCACCACCAACTTCAGCACAGCCCGGGGTAAACGTCAGCAGGCCATTCTGAAACTCATATGTTTGGGGGACAGGCCCCACACCGCACAGGAGTTGTGGGGGGGTATAGAACAACAGACCGACGAGTGGTTGCTGCCGGTGAGCCTCAAGCCCGGCCTGGTGGTGTGCGATAATGGGCGAAATCTCGTTGCAGCTCTGGGACTAGCCGGTTTGACGCACATCCCTTGCCTGGCGCATGTGCTGAATTTGGTGGTGCAGAAGTTCATTCGCAACTACCCCGACATGTCAGAGCTGCTGCATAAAGTGCGGGCCGTCTGTTCGCGCTTCCGGCGTTCACACCCTGCCGCTGCTCGCCTGTCTGCGCTACAGCGCAACTTCGGCCTTCCCGCTCACCGCCTCATATGCGACGTGCCCACCAGGTGGAACTCCACCTTGCATATGCTGGACAGACTGTGCGAGCAGCAGCAGGCCATAGTGGAGTTTCAGCTGCAGCACGCACGGGTCAGTCGCACTGCGGATCAGACCCACTTCACCACCAATGACTGGTCCTCCATGCGAGACCTGTGTGCCCTGTTGCGCTGTTTCGAGTACTCCACCAACATGGCCAGTGGCGATGACGCCGTTATCAGCGTTACAATACCACTTCTATGTCTCCTTGAGAAAACACTTAGGGCGATGATGGAAGAGGAGGTGGCCCAGGAGGAGGAGGAGGAAGAGGGCTCATTTTTAGCACTTTCAGGCCAGTCTCTTCGAAGTGACTCAGAGGGAGGTTTTTTGCAACACCAGAGGCCAGGTACAAATGTGGCCAGACAGGGCCCACTACTGGAGGACGAGGAGGACGAGGAGGAGGTGGAGGAGGATGAGGATGAAGCATGTTCACAGCGGGGTGGCACCCATGCAGCTCGGGCCCATCACTGGTGCGTGGCTGGGGGGAAACACAGGACGATGACGATACGCCTCCCACAGAGGACAGCTTGTCCTTACCTCTGGGCAGCCTGGCACACATGAGCGACTACATGCTGCAGTGCCTGCGCAACGACAGCAGAGTTGCCCACATTTTAACGTGTGAGGACTACTGGGTTGCCACCCTGCTGGATCCCCGGTACAAAGACAATGTGCCCACCTTACTTCCTACACTGGAGCGTGATAGGAAGATGCGCGAGTACAAGCGCACGTTGGTAGACGCGCTACTGAGAGCATTCCCAAATGTCACAGGGGAACAAGTGGAAGCCCAAGGCGAAGGCAGAGGAGGAGCAAGAGGTCGCCAACGCAGCTGTGTCACGGCCAGCTCCTCTGAGGGCAGGGTTAGCATGGCAGAGATGTGGAAAAGTTTTGTCACCACGCCACAGCTAACTGCACCACCACCTGATACGGAACGTGTTATCAGGAGGCAACATTTCACTAACATGGTGGAACAGTACCTGTGCACACCCCTCCACGTACTGACTGATGGTTCGGCCCCATTCAACTTCTGGGTCTCCAAATTGTCCACGTGGCCAGAGCTAGCCTTTTATGCCTTGGAGGTGCTGGCCTGCCCGGCGGCCAGCGTTTTGTCTGAACGTGTATTCAGCACGGCAGGGGGCGTCATTACAGACAAACGCAGCCGCCTGTCTACAGCCAATGTGGACAAGCTGACGTTCATAAAAATGAACCAGGCATGGATCCCACAGGACCTGTCTATCCCTTGTGCAGATTAGATATTAACTACCTCCCCTTTACCATATATTATTCTACTCCAGGGCACTTCCTCATTCAATACTATTTTTAATTTCATTTTACCATTATATTGCGGGGCAACCCAAAGTTGAATGAACCTCTCCTCTGTCTGGGTGCCGGGGCCTAAATGTGTGACAGTGGCCTGTTCCAGTGGTGGGTGACGTGAAGCCTGATTCTCTGCTATGACATGAAGACAGATTCTGTGCTGACATGAAGCCAGATTCTCTGTTACGGGACCTCTCAGCTCTGCCTGGGTGCCTGGGCCTAAATGTGTGACAGTGGCCTGTTCCAGTGGTGGGTGACATGAAGCCTGATTCTCTGCTATGACATGAAGCCTGATTCTGCGCTGACATGAAGCCTGATTCTCTGTTACGGGACCTCTCTCCTCTGCCTGGGTGCCGGGGCCTAAATATGTGACAGTGGCCTGTTCCAGTGGTGGGTGACAAGAAGCCTGATTCTCTGCTATGACATGAAGACTGATTCTGCGCTGACATAAGGCCAGATTCTCTGTTACGGGACCTCTCTCCTCTGCCTGGGCCTAAATGTGTGACAGTGGCCTGTTCCAGTGGTGGGTGACATGAAGCCTGATTCTCTGCTATGACATGAAGACAGATTCTCTGCTGACATAAGGCCAGATTCTCTGTTACGGGACCTCTCTCCTCTGCCTGGGTGCCTGGGCCTAAATGTGTGACAGTGGCCTGTTCCAGTGGTGGGTGACGTGAAGCCTGATTCTCTGCTATGACATGAAAACAGATTCTGTGCTGACATAAGGCCAGATTCTCTGTTACGGGACCTCTCTCCTCTGCCTGGGTGCCGGGGCCTAAATGTGTGACAGTGGCCTGTTCCAGTGGTGGGTGACGTGAAGCCTGATTCTCTGCTATGACATGAAGACAGATTCTCTGCTGACATAAGGCCAGATTCTCTGTTACGGGACCTCTCTACTCTGCCTGGGTGCCTGGGCCTAAATGTGTGACAGTGGCCTGTTCCAGTGGTGGGTGACGTGAAGCCTGATTCTCTGCTATGACATGAAGACAGATTCTGTGCTGACATAAGGCCAGATTCTCTGTTACGGGACCTCTCTCCTCTGCCTGGGTGCCTGGGCCTAAATGTGTGACAGTGGCCTGTTCCAGTGGTGGGTGACGTGAAGCCTGATTCTCTGCTATGACATGAAGACTGATTCTGTGCTGACATGAAGCCAGATTCTCTGTTACGGGACCTCTCTCCTCTGCCTGGGTGCCGGGGCCTAAATATGTGACAGTGGCCTGTTCCAGTGGTGGGTGACAAGAAGCCTGATTCTCTGCTATGACATGAAGACTGATTCTGCGCTGACATAAGGCCAGATTCTGTGTTATGGGACCTCTCTCCTCTGCCTGGGCCTAAATGTGTGACAGTGGCCTGTTCCAGTTGTGGGTGACATGAAGCCTGATTCTCTGCTATGACATGAAGACAGATTCTCTGCTGACATAAGGCCAGATTCTCTGTTACGGGACCTCTCTCCTCTGCCTGGGTGCCTGGGCCTAAATGTGTGACAGTGGCCTGTTCCAGTGGTGGGTGACGTGAAGCCTGATTCTCTGCTATGACATGAAGACAGATTCTGTGCTGACATAAGGCCAGATTCTCTGTTACGGGACCTCTCTCCTCTGCCTGGGTGCCGGGGCCTAAATGTGTGACAGTGGCCTGTTCCAGTGGTGGGTGACGTGAAGCCTGATTCTCTGCTATGACATGAAGACAGATTCTGTGCTGACATAAGGCCAGATTCTCTGTTACGGGACCTCTCTCCTCTGCCTGGGTGCCTGGGCCTAAATGTGTGACAGTGGCCTGTTCCAGTGGTGGGTGACGTGAAGCCTGATTCTCTGCTATGACATGAAGACAGATTCTGTGCTGACATAAGGCCAGATTCTGTGTTACGGGACCTCTCTCCTCTGCCTGGGTGCCTAGGCCTAAATGTGTGACAGTGGCCTGTTCCAGTGGTGGGTAACGTGAAGCCTGATTCTCTGCTATGACATGAAGACTGATTCTGTGCTGACATGAAGCCAGATTCTCTGTTACGGGACCTCTCTCCTCTGTCTGGGTGCCGGGGCCTAAATATGTGACAGTGGCCTGTTCCAGTGGTGGGTGACATGAAGCCAGATTCTCTGCTATGGCATGAAGAGACTGATTCTCTGCTGACATGAAGCCAGATTCTTTGCTATGGCATGAAGAGACTGATTCTCTGCTGACGTGAAGCCAGATTCTCTGCTATGGGACCTCTGTCCAATTGATATTGGGTCATTTTTATTTTTTTTATTTTTATTTTAATTCATTTCCCTATCCACATTTGTTTGCAGGGGATTTACCTACATGTTGCTGCCTTTTGCAGCCCTCTGGCTCTTTCCTGGGCTGTTTTACAGCCTTTTTAGTGCCCAAAAGTTCGGGTCCCCATTGACTTCAATGGGGTTCGGGTTCGGATCCCGAACCCGAACATTTCCGGGAAGTTCGGCCGAACTTCTCGAACCCGAACATCCAGGTGTTCGCTCAACTCTATCAGTGATACCTGCACGTCCCATGATTGGAGACAGGATCCCTCAAACAGCACCGTTTCCGGATATATCGCTGACAAGGTGTGATGAGGAGCGCGCTGCAGTATGGTGTCCAGAGTAAAGTGGTAGAGATATATGGCTCCAAAAGGACGGTTTAAATGGGCTGCCGGAAGGAGGGGGGCATGGAGCTTATTGCGTCACTGAAGCCAATTCCTCCAATGATGATCAGTGATGTGGTATGATGCCGTATCAAGTAGGTCGCGTGACTGTTGTCAAGTGCAATGTTGTGATATACCACATGATCATTTCTGTAAGGTCCTCTATACACCATCGGAAGCAAAATCAGAGAAGTGGACGAGCTGGGTGAGTTTTATTTATATATATATAAATAATACGTTTAATATATGAGTAGCAGGATGATGTAGCTGGCCAGCTAAGACCTGCCCTAGGTTGCTAATATAGCTTATATGTGTATACAGCTAGACCTGTCCTAGGCTGCTAACATAGCTTATATGTGTATACAGCTAGACCTGTCCTAGGTTGTAGTATAGCTTATATGTGTATACAGCTGGACCTGCCAATAACCTTATTACAGTTCCTATGTTTGTGTGTTAAAGACAAAAGCAGAGTTATTTACAGTGACTTCATGTTTGGATGTCATATAACTGTTATATATTGTGTTCACAGAAGCAGAAAAAGATAATATGCCTTTAAGATTCATTTTGTAATGTAAGGTAAGCTCAGTGACACAGCAGAAACAACAGAAAGCATAGTGTTAATCTGTTGTTGCTGGGCAGGAGTCTAGACCAATCACAGCCAGCTTCTTACACACAGCAGGAGTCTTGGCCAATCCAAGCCAATCTAACACTCCGCCTGTGTGGGAAATTCCTCTAGCTGGAATCATTACACCAGAGAAGAGGAGCTGAACAGACATTCACTCCACTAAGAGCTGTGTTTTATGGAAGCAAGAGGCCAAAATAGGTATAATGTTCCTATTGTTAATGTAGTGATTAGAACTGTATTCTGAACTAGTTATAAGTTTATTTACAGTTCCACCAAACAAATTGAAAATTGCATACAAACTGCGAACTGCTCCTACTAGATCATAAGCAATTGTATAGAGCAAACTGCAAACCAAGTTGAGCAAGCAGAACTATTAGTTAGACCTCAGATATACAGTACAGACCAAAAGTTTGGACACACCTTCTCATTCAAAGAGTTTTCTTTATTTTCATGACTATGAAGGCATCAAAACTATGAATTAACACATGTGGAATTATATACATAACAAACAAGTGTGAAGAAACTGAAAATATGTCATATTCTAGGTTCTTCAAAGTAGCCACCTTTTGCTTTGATTACTGCTTTGCACACTCTTGGCATTCTCTTGATGAGCTTCAAGAGGTAGTCCCCTGAAATAGTCTTCCAACAGTCTTGAAGGAGTTCCCAGAGATGCTTAGCACTTGTTGGCCCTTTTGCCTTCACTCTGCGGTCCAGCTCACCCCAAACCATCTCGATTGGGTTCAGGTCCGCTGACTGTGGAGGCCAGGTCATCTAACGCAGCACCCCATAACTCTCATTCATGGTCAACTAGCCCTTACTTTCAAAGTTTTCCCAATTTTTCGGCTGACTGACTGACCTTCATTTCTTAAAGTAATGATGGCCACTCGTTTTTCTTTACTTAGCTGCTTTTTTCTTGCCATAATACAAATTCTAACAGTCTATTCAGTAGGACTATCAGCTGTGTATCCACCTGACTTCTCCTCAATGCAACTAATGGTCCCAACCCCATTTATAAGGCAAGAAATCCCACTTATTAAACCTGACAGGGCACACCTGTGAAGTGAAGACCATTTCAGGGGACTACCTCTTGAAGCTCATCAAGAGAATGCCAAGAGTGTGTGTGGCGAAAATAACCTCGCCACTGGGTTTTGGAGGGGCCTGGTTGCCAGCCTCTTGCCCCAGGATTATGGGCCCTCTCATCAGCCCATGCAAAACTTAAACCCCATGGCGATTTGACTGTTTGTGGCATCTGAGCGCTCAGATCCAAGCTATCTGGGGACATGTGGGGTTTTGAGGTGTGTGACAGAACCATCTATCTGTGTAATTGTATTGTATGTTATGTGATGGTACCCAGATAGCTAATTTTATTGTATTTGTGTATTCTGAGTGCTATTCACCTAATGATATGCACTCAGACTTGAGCTATCTGGGAATATGTTAAATGTCTGTGTTTGCTGTGAGGGTGTGACATTGTGTGTTTGGGTGGTGATTCCTGTCCTGTTGTCCGCACTTGTGTATTGGTGATTTCCCTTTGTCCTTAGAGATAATTGAATTACTCCTCGGGTGTCTCCAGGGCAGAGAGGAGGAAACCATGATGCATTGTGGGGATGTGTTGTGTCTGTGTATCCTGAGTGCTACGTATCTGTCCTGTGTCACAGTCTTCCATCTGATCCCCTAGGGGCGTGTACACCAGATGGGGACCTGCATAAATACGGGCAGGTAGCCCTCAATAAAGAGTTCCTGTGTTTACACTCAACATAGAGCCTCGTCTCATGTGTGTGGGGATTGCTATACTTGTATACTCTCCTGGCTATTACTCCTAGCTCTTGTATGAGCTGTTCCTGGTTCCTGTGGTGGTATCGGTGTCGAGCGGAGTGCTTGGAGTCCTCGGGAGGCACTGGGAGCATTTATCAACGAAGGTACCCGGTCAGGGTGCTAGGAGATCCTTTACATTGGTGGCAAGCGGCGGGATCGTTCCCACAGCCAGAAGGACAGCTACAAGAGACACCATTCCATGGATTTTACAATTTGAGTGCAACGCATGTCCCAGTACAGCGACCCTGACAGCACCAGAATGGAAACAGCAGTGGAGTACAATGAGGGTGTCATGGATGACCGAGATGCAGTCCGCAAAGGCATCTGGTACCAGGTAGTGGGTATTGTGGAGTATATGCGGGACGAGAGACTCCCCACGGAAGACCAGCGGTTGCAGAAGCGAGTAGCCCTGCGGCTGCCCTTCCTGGGAGAGCAGCCCCGGGAGGAATGGGTAAAGGAATTGGAACTCCTAGCATGGCAGGAGCTATGGCTGGAAGATGCCTACCAGGCGATCTGGTGGTATGGGGCACAGTACCTACCCATGACAGCTGAGCATGACAAGCCGGAGGGAGAGGAGTTTGATGGTCCTGGCTTATTATGGGAGACTTTTTCAGAGCTGGAGTTTGGGAGCCCTACACAAGCCCGGTTCCGTGATCTCTTGGAATGGAGGGAGAGCAGGTATGACTGGGACGACACTCATGAGATTGAACAGGACCTGGTCCACCTGGTGACCCGGGAGATGGAGCTGGAACAGGGCTACCAACAGCTGTTCCACTCCAGTGAGAAGGCTCAGCAGGAGAGCAGAGTATCAGACCCAGGTCCAGAGCCCTTCAGCTGGGAGGATATTGTGTATGTTTACAGGGAAGAACCCCAGGTGGCCGGTGGAGATGGGACCCAGGTCTCTCCACCGGTCCTGCAGGGAATTGGGAGCCCAGTCTCCATTCCCCAGCGGCAGGCGGAGTTACAGGGGGCAGAGACAGTCAGTCCTGTCCCCCAGCGGCAGAGTGTCATACAGGGAACAAAGAGCCCAGTCTCCTTTCCCCAGCAACAGGACACTGTATTGGGAGCGGAAACAGTCGGTCTCCCTCCCCAGAGGCTGGAAGTATGTATGGGAGAGGAGCTTGTTACCCCCTCTCCCTATTGGCAGTGTGAATTGCAGGGAATTGGGAGCCCAGTCTCCATTCCCCAGCGGCTGGGTGATTTACAGGGAATTGGGAGCCCAGTCTCCATTCACAAGCGGCCGTGTGATTTATTGGGAATTGGGAGCCCAGTCTCCATTCCCCAGCGGCCGTGTGATTTATTGGGAATTGGGAGCCCAGTCTCCATTCCCCAGCGGCAGGCGGAGTTACAGGGGGCAGAGACAGTCGGTCCTGTCCCCCAGCAGCAGAGGGTCCAGCAGGGAATAGAGAGCCCAGTCTCCTTTCCCCAGCGGCCGTGTGATTTATTGGGAATTGGGAGCCCAGTCTCCATTCCCCAGCGGCAGGCGGAGTTACAGGGGGCAGAGACAGTCGGTCCTGTCCCCCAGCGGCAGAGTGTCCAGCAGGGAATAGGGAGCCCAGTCTCCTTTCCGCAGCAACAGGACACTGTATTGGGAGCGGAGGCGATCAGTCGCCCTCCCCAGCGGCTGGAAGTATGTATGGGAGAGGAGCTCGTTACCCCCTCTCCCCAGCGGCAGCTTAATGCACCAGCGGGAGACAGTAAGCCCCACAACAGTGCAGATGGGACCGTGGTCTCTGCACTTACAGCACAGGGGGTAGGGACAGTCGGTCTCCCCCTCCAGCAGCAGAGCTGGGTATCCAAAGGGGAGACAGTCGGTCTCCCCCTCCAACAACCAGGCTCCAACCAGGCTTCTTCCGTGGTAGCGCTGGCACCAGGGCAGAGTACCGCTGATCCCTGCCCACAAAGCAACCTCCACTCCAAGCCAGGGAGCAACACAGAGACCGGAAGTACCAGCTACCAACATAACCTTGGTGGACTCACTGGACAGAGACAGGCTACCAAATTCAACAGGTCCAGTATTTGGTTGTGGGTGGGCTGCCAGACTAACTCAGGTACCGACGGGCATGAGGTCGGGTATCTGGTTAGTCTTCCCTGGGAGGGGGAGATGTGTGGCGAAACCAACCTCGCCACTGGGTTTTGGAGGGGCCTGGTTGCCAGCCTCTTGCCCCAGGATTATGGGCCCTCTCATCAGCCCATGCAAAACTTAAACCCCATGGCGATTTGACTGTGTTTGTGGCATCTGAGCGCTCAGATCAAAGCCATATGGGGACATGTGGGGTTTTGAGGTGTGTGACAGAACCATCTGTCTGTGTAATTGTATTGTATGTTATGTGATGGTACCCAGATAACTAATTTTATTGTATTTGTGTATTCTGAGTGCTATTCACCTAATGATATGCACTCAGACTTGAGCTATCTGGGGATATGTTAAATGTCTGTGTTTGCTGTGGGGGTGTGACATTGTGTGTTTGGGTGGTGATTCCTGTCCTGTTGTTCCCACATGTGTATTGGTGATTTCCCTGAGAGATAATTGGATTACTCCTCAGGTGTCTCCAGGGCAGAGAGGAGGAAACCATGATGCATTGTGGGGATGTGTTGTGTCTGTGTATCCTGAGTTGCTACGTATCTGTCCTGTGTCACAGTCTTCATTCTGGTCCCCTAGGGGCGTGTCCACCAGATGGGGACCTGCATAAATACGGGCGGGTAGCCCTCAATAAAGTATTCCTGTTTTTACACTCAACACAGAGCCTCGCCTCATGTGTGTGGGAATTGCTATACGTCAAAGAAAAAAATAAGGGGTTGGGTCAGCACAACCTGCTGCAGGTGCAGATCACTATGGCGAAATACATATACAAACGGAAAATGCAAATGTGATCGCACACTACATCCAGCACTCTGCCCTCCATGCTGGATGAGACATTGGTTTATATTTTGGCCAAAGCATAGTAAGCCACTCACCGCGTCAAGGCTGTCTCATGAGTGGTCCCTAACTCTTGTTCCTACCTGTTCATGGGCCATGACAGCCACATAAAATCCAGGGAATGCAGGTCAGCATGCAAGCCAAGTACACTTTGCTTGTAACCCCGTCCGGTGCCATTACAGCTTTCATCGGATCCAGGGATGCAAGTACCAACATGCATGCTGAACCTACCATATACTTCTCCTGGAGCCAGATGGCCAATGGTAGGTTCTATACAAGCAGACTCAGTTTTATACTGACTTTAAAACCAGCCTCAAGGACAGATTAACTGGTCAGGTGTGCAATGACTCCAAGGAGATCGCCACGCCTCCAATATATACTACAAAGAAAAAAATAAGGGGTTGGGTCAGCACAACCTGCTGCAGGTGCAGATCACTATGGCGAAATACATATACAAACGGAAAATGCAAATGTGATCGCACACTACATCCAGCACTCTGCCCTCCATGCTGGATGAGACATTGGTTTATATTTTGGCCAAAGCATAGTAAGCCACTCACCGCGTCAAGGCTGTCTCATGAGTGGTCCCTAACTCTTGTTCCTACCTGTTCATGGGCCATGACAGCCACATAAAATCCAGGGAATGCAGGTCAGCATGCAAGCCAAGTACACTTTGCTTGTAACCCCGTCCGGTGCCATTACAGCTTTCATCGGATCCAGGGATGCAAGTACCAACATGCATGCTGAACCTACCATATACTTCTCCTGGAGCCAGATGGCCAATGGTAGGTTCTATACAAGCAGACTCAGTTTTATACTGACTTTAAAACCAGCCTCAAGGACAGATTAACTGGTCAGGTGTGCAATGACTCCAAGGAGATCGCCACGCCTCCAATATATACTACAAAGAAAAAAATAAGGGGTTTGGTCAGCACAACCTGCTGCAGGTGCAGATCACTATGGCGAAATACATATACAAACGGAAAATGCAAATGTGATCGCACACTACATCCAGCACTCTGCCCTCCATGCTGGATGAGACATTGGTTTATATTTTGGCCAAAGCATAGTAAGCCACTCACCGCGTCAAGGCTGTCTCATGAGTGGTCCCTAACTCTTGTTCCTACCTGTTCATGGGCCATGACAGCCACATAAAATCCAGGGAATGCAGGTCAGCATGCAAGCCAAGTACACTTTGCTTGTAACCCCGTCCGGTGCCATTACAGCTTTCATCGGATCCAGGGATGCAAGTACCAACATGCATGCTGAACCTACCATATACTTCTCCTGGAGCCAGATGGCCAATGGTAGGTTCTATACAAGCAGACTCAGTTTTATACTGACTTTAAAACCAGCCTCAAGGACAGATTAACTGGTCAGGTGTGCAATGACTCCAAGGAGATCGCCACGCCTCCAATATATACTACAAAGAAAAAAATAAGGGGTTGGGTCAGCACAACCTGCTGCAGGTGCAGATCACTATGGCGAAATACATATACAAACGGAAAATGCAAATGTGATCGCACACTACATCCAGCACTCTGCCCTCCATGCTGGATGAGACATTGGTTTATATTTTGGCCAAAGCATAGTAAGCCACTCACCGCGTCAAGGCTGTCTCATGAGTGGTCCCTAACTCTTGTTCCTACCTGTTCATGGGCCATGACAGCCACATAAAATCCAGGGAATGCAGGTCAGCATGCAAGCCAAGTACACTTTGCTTGTAACCCCGTCCGGTGCCATTACAGCTTTCATCGGATCCAGGGATGCAAGTACCAACATGCATGCTGAACCTACCATATACTTCTCCTGGAGCCAGATGGCCAATGGTAGGTTCTATACAAGCAGACTCAGTTTTATACTGACTTTAAAACCAGCCTCAAGGACAGATTAACTGGTCAGGTGTGCAATGACTCCAAGGAGATCGCCACGCCTCCAATATATACTACAAAGAAAAAAATAAGGGGTTGGGTCAGCACAACCTGCTGCAGGTGCAGATCACTATGGCGAAATACATATACAAACGGAAAATGCAAATGTGATCGCACACTACATCCAGCACTCTGCCCTCCATGCTGGATGAGACATTGGTTTATATTTTGGCCAAAGCATAGTAAGCCACTCACCGCGTCAAGGCTGTCTCATGAGTGGTCCCTAACTCTTGTTCCTACCTGTTCATGGGCCATTGCTATACGTGTATACTCTCCTGGCTATTACTCCTAGCTCTTGTAAGAGCTGTTCCTGTTCCTGGTTCCTGTGGTGGTATCGGTGTCGAGCGGAGTGCTTGGAGCCCTCGGGAGGCACTGGGAGCATTTATCAACGGAGTTACCCGGTCGGGGTGTCAGGAGATCCGTTACAGTGTGCAAAGCAGTAATCAAAGCAAAAGGTGGCTACTTTGAAGAACCTAGAATATGACATATTTTCAGTTGTTTCACACTTGTTTGTTATGTATATAATTCCACATGTGTTAATTCATAGTTTTGATGCCTTCAGTGTGAATCTACAATTTTCATAGTCATGAAAATAAAGAAAACTCTTTGAATAAGAAGGTGTGTCCAAACTTTTGGTCTGTACTGTACCTCTCAGAGAGATCATAAAGTGCTTAAAGCGGACCTTTCACTTGTAAAAACTATGTGAACTAAGTATGCTGCCATGTAGAGCGGCGCCCGGGGATCTCACTGCACTTACTATTATCCCCGGGCGCCGCTCCGTTCTCCCGTTATGCCCTCCGGTACCTTTGCTCCTTAAGTTATAGTAGGCGGTGTCTTCCCTTGTCCTGTGGGCGTCTCCTTCTCCTAGGCTGCAGTGCTGGCCAATCGCAGCGCACAGCTCACAGCCTGGGAGGTTTTTCTCAAATCCGGGTCTGCATGGCCACGGGGAGCGCCAGAGGGAGGACTGAACTACGAGTACTCCTACCCCTCTTAGGACCACAGCCACCATTCCCATCCTCCAATCCCCCTCCTAGGCTCGCTGCATTAGTATCTACGATCCAAAACCCTTTGGTTTTAGCTGTCTGTAGACATCACTGACTGTCTATGGTCACACATCCCTGACCATTATCACCATGGGTGCTTACCACGCTGTGTGGTCCCCACCATTATTGCAGATGATTCTCACCACTTGGGTCACTCTTACCATGTACTGACAGATGCTCTATGTCGGATCTTACTGCCGCACTCAGATTCTGAATCTTGAAGTTCTTCTCAGTCTGGTTGACTGCATGTTCTATAAGAGAAGGACAATCAGTGTTCGCACCCTCATTGAGAGACCTTCTCAGGGTGAATTGGGAGAGGGGGCAGTGAATGGGCACAGTTAGTACTGGTCAACCACTTGACTCTCTAGTGCACCATCTTTCCCAGGTTAGATCTGTTCTGTTCAGTCTGGGATGTGCCTCACCGGTAGTACATGTCCCAGTGGTTGTGTGATGAGGCCCGGATCACAACCACCGATCTGCCATATAAGAGCCTAGACTACATCACCTCAGAGGTCAGTGACAAAGAAAGAGCGGCTCAGCTCTGCTACTAAGGTCCTGCGGTGTAGATGTAGGGGCGTTTTGTATGTGCATAGTGTGAGTGCATAGGTCAGAGAGTGTTGTGTAGTGCGAGTGTGCAGGAGACTGTGTGTTGTGTAGTGTCAGTGTGCAGGAGACTGTGTGTTGTGAAGTGTGAGTGTGCACTGTGTAGTGTGAGTGTGCAGGAGAGTGTGTGTTGTGAAGTGTGAGTGTGCGCTGTGTAGTGTGAGTGTGCAGGAGAGTGTGTGTTGTGTAGTGTCAGTGTGCAGGAGAGTGTGTGTTGTGTAGTGTCAGTGTGCAGGAGAGTGTGTGTTATGTAGTGCGAGTGTGCAGGAGAGTGTGTGTTGTGTAGTGTCAGTGTGCAGGAGAGTGTGTGTTGTGTAGTGCGAGTGTGCAGGAGAGTGTGTGTTGTGTAGTGTCAGTGTGCAGGAGAGTGTGTGTTGTGTAGTGCGAGTGTGCAGGAGAGTGTGTGTTGTGTAGTGTGAGTGTGCAGGAGAGTGTGTGTTGTGTAGTGTGAGTGTGCAGGAGAGTGTGTGTTGTGTAGTGTGAGTGTGCAGGAGAGTGTGTGTTGTGTAGTGTGAGTGTGCAGGAGAGTGTGTGTTGTGTAGTGTGAGTGTGCAGGAGAGTGTGTGTTGTGGAGTGTGAGTGTGCAGGAGAGTGTGTGTTGTGTAGTGTGAGTGTGCAGGAGAGTGTGTGTTGTGGAGTGTGAGTGTGCAGGAGACTGCATTGTGTAGTGTGAGTGTGCAGGAGAGTGTGTGTTGTGGAGTGTGAGTGTGCAGGAGAGTGTGTGTTATGTAGTGTCAGTGTGCAGGAGAGTGTGTGTTGTGTAATGCGAGTGTGCAGGAGAGTGTGTGTTATGTAGTGCGAGTGTGCAGGAGAGTGTGTGTTGTGTAGTGTGAGTGTGCAGGAGAGTGTGTGTTGTGGAGTGTGAGTGTGCAGGAGAGTGTGTGTTGTGTAGTGTCAGTGTGCAGGAGAGTGTGTGTTATGTAGTGCGAGTGTGCAGGAGAGTGTGTGTTGTGTAGTGTGAGTGTGCAGGAGAGTGTGTGTTGTGTAGTGTGAGTGTGCAGGAGAGTGTGTGTTGTGGAGTGTGAGTGTGCAGGAGACTGCATTGTGTAGTGTGAGTGTGCAGGAGAGTGTGTGTTGTGGAGTGTGAGTGTGCAGGAGAGTGTGTGTTGTGTAGTGTGAGTGTGCAGGAGAGTGTGTGTTGTGTAATGCGAGTGTGCAGGAGAGTGTGTGTTATGTAGTGCGAGTGTGCAGGAGAGTGTGTGTTGTGTAGTGTGAGTGTGCAGGAGAGTGTGTGTTATGTAGTGTGAGTGTGCAGGAGAGTGTGTGTTGTGTAGTGTGAGTGTGCAGGAGAGTGTGTGTTGTGTAGTGTGAGTGTGCAGGAGAGTGTGTGTTGTGTAGTGTCAGTGTGCAGGAGAGTGTGTGTTGTGTAGTGTGAGTGTGCAGGAGAGTGTGTGTTGTGTAGTGTGAGTGTGCAGGAGAGTGTGTGTTATGTAGTGTGAGTGTGCAGGAGAGTGTGTGTTGTGTAGTGTGAGTGTGCAGGAGAGTGTGTGTTGTGTAGTGTCAGTGTGCAGGAGAGTGTGTGTTGTGTAGTGTGAGTGTGCAGGAGAGTGTGTGTTATGTAGTGTGAGTGTGCAGGAGAGTGTGCGCTGTGTAGTGTGAGTGTGCAGGAGAGTGTGCGCTGTGTAGTGTGAGTGTGCAGGAGAGTGTGTGTTGTGTAGTGTGAGTGTGCAGGAGAGTGTGCGCTGTGTAGTGTGCAGGAGAGAGTGTGTTGTGTGCTGTGTAGTGTGCAGGAGAGTGTGTGTAGTGTTAGTATGAGTACTATTACTCCCTCTCCATGGTCTCCCGCTAGCCCACAATGTGCTCGGAATACTCAACTTTCCTGACGTACGCACGCCGTGACCTGATGCGCTGTGTGACGTCAGGCGCAGAGCAGTGCGGAACGATGGAGTGTCGGCGGTGCCCCTGCTGGAAACGTAAGTTGGTGACACCGAGGGGGTGGGGGCGCGACTAAGGCCGGGCGCCTGGAGTGCACAGCATCAAAGCAACCAATGACGCTGTGCACTCTGTGTCAGGAGGAGGGCAGGCTGGGCTTTCATGGACCGTGCGTCTGTGGTTTAACTGAAGAGTGGCCCGGCCTTAGGGGAGAGATGATGGCACAAGGGGAGCAGAGACGATGGCACAAGGGGGCAGAGATGATGGCACAAGGGGGAGAGATGGCACAAGGGGGAGAGATGGCAGAAGGGGAGCAGAGACTATGGCACAAGGGGGCAGAGACGATGGTACAAGGGGGAGAGATGATGGCACAAGGGGAGCAGAGACGATGGCACAAGGGGGAGAGACAATGGTACAAGGGGGGAGAGACAATGGCACAAGGGGGGAGAGACAATGGCATGAGGGGGAGTGGAGCTGATGGCACTGAGGTGGGGGAGAGCTGATGGCACTGGGGTGGGGGAGAGCTGATGGCACTGGGGTGGGGGAGAGCTGATGGCACTGGGGTGGGGGAGAGCTGATGGCACCGGGGGATAGTGGAGCTGAAGGTACTGGGTGGGGGAGAGCTGATGGCACTGCGGTGGGGGAGAGCTGATGGCACTGGGGTGGGGGAGAGCTGATGGCACTGGGGTGGGGGAGAGCTGATGGCACTGGGGGATAGTGGAGCTGAAGGTACTGGGTGGGGGAGAGCTGATGGCACTGGGGTGGGGGAGAGCTGATGGCACTGGGGGATAGTGGAGCTGATGGCACTGGGGTGGGGGAGAGCTGATGGCACTGGGGGATAGTGGAGCTAAAGGTACTGGGTGGGGGAGAGCTGATGGCACTGCGGTGGGGGAGAGCTGATGGCACTGGGGTGGGGGAGAGCTGATGGCACTGGGGTGGGGGAGAGCTGATGGCACTGGGGTGGGGGAGAGCTGATGGCACTGGGGGAGTGGAGCTGAAGGTACTAGGTGGGGGAGAGCTGATGGCACTGGGGTGGGGGAGAGCTGATGGCACTGGGGTGGGGGAGAGCTGATGGCACTGGGGTGGGGGAGAGCTGATGGCACTGGGGTGGGGGGAGAGCTGATGGCACTGGGGGAGTGGAGCTGAAGGTACTAGGTGGGGGAGAGCTGATGGCACTGGGGGATAGTGGAGCTGAATGCACTGAGGTAGGGAGAGCTGAAGACACTGGGGGAACGGAGCTGATGGAACTGGGGGATAGTGGAGCTGATGGCACTGGGGTGGGGGAGAGCTGATGGCACTGGGGGAGTGGAGCTGAAGGTACTGGGTGGGGAGAGCTGATGGCACTGGGGGATAGTGGAGCTGAATGCACTGAGGTGGGGAGAGCTGAAGACACTGGGGGAACGGAGCTGATGGAACTGGGGGATAGTGGAGCTGATGGCACTGTGGTGGGAGACAGCTGATGGCACTGAGGGGGACGAACGGTGTTGGGGACTGATGGCAGGTGGTCTGATGAGTTTTTATAAAGGAAAACAGTCTATTAATTCATTTTTTCTTATTAGAGTACTCGATTAATCATAAAAATAATCGGTAGAATACTCGATTACTAAAACAATCCTTTACTGAAGCCCTATTGTGTAGTGTGAATATACAGGTGAGAGTATGCTTTGGATCTCAAAAACTGACCGTCTTGTCTTTCCTCATCTACTAACCCACCTAAACTCGATATTTTAATTTCGGTCTGCAGCACTGCCATAACTCCGGGGCAGCACGCCTGCTGTCTTGGGGTCATGTTTGACTCGGATCTTTCCTTTGTTCTCCATATCAATCACTTGCTCGTTGTTGTAATATCTCCAGAATCCGCCCTTTTCTTACAGTAGAAACGGCCAAAACTCTTGTTTTTGCCTTGATTCATTATCGTCTTGACTACTGTAATTTATTACTAATTGGTCTCTCTCTCAATAACCTCTCCCCCTTCAGTCTGTCCTAAATGCTGCAGCCAGGCTCCTCTATCCATCCAACCGCTGCACTGATGCTACTAGTCTGTGCCAGTCACTTCACTGGTCGCCCATCCACCACAGAATACATTTCAAACTTCTCACCCACAAAGCTCTCCACAGTGCTGCACCTCCATACATCTCCTCCCTCATCTCCATCTACCACCCTACCCGTGCTCTCCACAGTGCTGCACCTCCATACATCTCCTCCCTCATCTCCATCTACCACCCTACCCGTGCTCTCTACAGTGCTGCACCTCCATACATCTACTCCCTCATCTCCATCTACCACCCTACTCGTGCTCTCCACAGTGCTGCTCCTCCACAGCACTCCTCCCTCATCTCCATCTACCACCCTACTCGTGCTCTCCACAGTGCTGCACCTCCATACATCTCCTCCCTCATCTCCATCTACCACCCTACTCCTGCTCTCCACAGTGCTGCGCCCCCATACATCTCCTCCCTCATCTCCATCTACCACCCTACTCGTGCTCTCCACAGTGCTGCACCTCCATACATCTCCTCCCTCATCTCCATCTACCACCCTACTCGTGCTCTCCACAGTGCTGCGCCCCCATACATCTCCTCCCTCATCTCCATCTACCACCCTACTCGTGCTCTCCTCAGTGCTGCACCTCCATACATCTCCTCCCTCATCTCCATCTACCACCCTACTCGTGCTCTCCACAGTGCTGCTCCTCCACAGCACTCCTCCCTCATCTCCATCTACCACCCTACTCGTGCTCTCCACAGTGCTGTACCTCCATACATCTCCTCCCTCATCTCCATCTACCACCCTACTCGTGCTCTCCACAGTGCTGCACCTCCATACATCTCCTCCCTCATCTCCATCTACCACCCTACTCGTGCTCTCCACAGTGCTGCGCCCCCATACATCTCCTCCCTCATCTCCATCTACCACCCTACTCGTGCACTCCACAGTGCTGTACCTCCATACATCTCCTCCCTCATCTCCATCTACCACCCTACTCGTGCTCTCCTCAGTGCTGCACCTCCATACATCTCCTCCCTCATCTCCATCTACCACCCTACTCGTGCTCTCCACAGTGCTGTACCTCCATACATCTCCTCCCTCATCTCCATCTACCACCCTACTCGTGCACTCCACAGTGCTGTACCTCCATACATCTCCTCCCTCATCTCCATCTACCACCCTACTCGTGCTCTCCTCAGTGCTGCACCTCCATACATCTCCTCCCTCATCTCCATCTACCACCCTACTCGTGCTCTCCACAGTGCTGTACCTCCATACATCTCCTCCCTCATCTCCATCTACCACCCTACTCGTGCTCTCCACAGTGCTGCACCTCCATACATCTCCTCCCTCATCTCCATCTACCACCCTACTCGTGCACTCCACAGTGCTGTACCTCCATACATCTCCTCCCTCATCTCCATCTACCACCCTACTCGTGCTCTCCACAGTGCTGCACCTCCATACATCTCCTCCCTCATCTCCATCTACCACCCTACTCGTGCTCTCCACAGTGCTGCACCTCCATACATCTCCTCCCTCATCTCCATCTACCACCCTACTCCTGCTCTCCACAGTGCTGTACCTCCATACATCTCCTCCCTCATCTCCATCTACCACCCTACTCGTGCTCTCCACAGTGCTGCACCTCCATACATCACCTCCCTCATCTCCATCTACCACCCTACTCCTGCTCTCCACAGTGCTGCGCCCCCATACATCTCCTCCCTCATCTCCATCTACCACCCTACTCGTGCTCTCCACGGTGCTGCACCTACATACATCTCCTCCCTCATCTTCATCTACCACCCTACCCCTGCTCTCCTCAGTGCTGCACCTCCATACATCTCCTCCTTCATCTCCATCTACCACCCTACCCCTGCTCTCCACAGTGCTGCACCTCCATACATCTCCTCCCTCATCTCCATCTACCACCCTACTCCTGCTCTCTACAGTGCTGCACCTCCATACATCTCCTCCCTCATCTCCATTTACCACCCTACTCGTGCTCTCCACAGTGCTGCGCCCCCATACATCTCCTCCCTCATCTCCATCTACCACCCTAATCGTGCACTCCACAGTGCTGTACCTCCATACATCTCCTCCCTCATCTCCATCTACCACCCTACTCGTGCTCTCCACAGTGCTGCGCCCCCATACATCTCCTCCCTCATCTCCATCTACCACCCTACTCGTGCACTCCACAGTGCTGTACCTCCATACATCTCCTCCCTCATCTCCATCTACCACCCTACTCGTGCTCTCCTCAGTGCTGCACCTCCATACATCTCCTCCCTCATCTCCATCTACCACCCTACTCGTGCTCTCCACAGTGCTGTACCTCCATACATCTCCTCCCTCATCTCCATCTACCACCCTACTCGTGCACTCCACAGTGCTGTACCTCCATACATCTCCTCCCTCATCTCCATCTACCACCCTACTCGTGCTCTCCTCAGTGCTGCACCTCCATACATCTCCTCCCTCATCTCCATCTACCACCCTACTCGTGCTCTCCACAGTGCTGCACCTCCATACATCCCCTCCCTCATCTCCATCTACCACCCTACTCCTGCTCTCCACAGTGCTGTACCTCCATACATCTCCTCCCTCATCTCCATCTACCACCCTACTCTTGTTCTCCACAGTGCTGCACCTCCATACATCTCCTCCCTCATCTCCATCTACCACCCTACTCGTGCTCTCCACAGTGCTGCGCCCCCATACATCTCCTCCCTCATCTCCATCTACCACCCTACTCGTGCTCTCCACAGTGCTGCGCCCCCATACATCTCCTCCCTCATCTCCATCTACCACCCTACTCGTGCTCTCCACGGTGCTGCACCTCCATACATCTTCTCCCTCATCTCCATCTACCACCCTACCCCTGCTCTCCACAGTGCTGCACCTCCATACATCTCCTCCCTCATCTCCATTTACCACCCTACTCGTGCTCTCCACGGTGCTGCACCTCCATACATCTCCTCCCTCATCTCCATCTACCACCCTACTCGTGCTCTCTACAGTGCTGCACCTCCATACATCTCCTCCCTCATCTCCATTTACCACCCTACTCGTGCTCTCCACAGTGCTGCGCCCCCATACATCTCCTCCCTCATCTCCATCTACCACCCTACTCATGCTCTCCGCGGTGCTGCACCTCCATACATCTCCTCCTCATCTCCATCTACCACCCTACTTGTGCTCTCCACAGTGCTGCACCTCCATACATCTCCTCCTTCATCTCCATCTACCACCCTACCCCTGCTCTCCTCAGTGCTGCACCTCCATACATCTCCTCCCTCATCTCCATCTACCGCCCTACCCCTGCTCTCCTCAGTGCTGCACCTCCATACATCTCCTCCCTCATCTCCGTCTACCACCCTACCCCTGCTCTCCACAGTGCTGCACCTCCATACATCTCCTCCCTCATCTCCATCTACCACCCTACCCCTGCTCTCCTCAGTGCTGCACCTCCATACATCTCCTCCCTCATCTCCATCTACCACCCTACTTGTGCTCTCCATAGTGCTGCACCTCCATACATCTCCTCCCTCATCTCCGTCTACCACCCTACTCGTGCTCTCCACAGTGCTGCACCTCCATACATCTCCTCCCTCATCTCCATCTACCACCCTACCCCTGCTCTCCTCAGTGCTGCACCTCCATACATCTCCTCCCTCATCTCCGTCTACCACCCTACCCCTGCTCTCCACAGTGCTGCACCTCCATACATCTCCTCCCTCATCTCCATCTACCACCCTACCCCTGCTCTCCACGGTGCTGCACCTCCATACATCTCCTCCCTGATCTCCATCTACCACCCTACTCCTGCTCTCCACAGTGCTGCACCTCCATACATCTCCTCCCTCATCTCTGTCTACCACCCTACCCCTGCTCTCCTCAGTGCTGCACCTCCATATACAGTCTTGTGAAAAAATTAGGACACCCTTTGAAAGCATGTGGTTTTTTGTAACATTTTTAATAAATGGTTATTTCATCTCCGTTTCAACAATACAGAGAGATTAAAGTAATCCGACTAAACAAAGAAAACTGAAGAAAAGTCTTTTCAAGATCTTCTGTAAATGTCATTCTACAAAAATGCCTATTCTAACTGAGGAAAAAGATAGGACACCCTTGCCCCTAATAGCGAGTGTTACCTCCTTTGGCTGAAATAACTGCAGTGAGACGGTTCTTGTAGCCATCTACCAGTCTTCGACATCGGTCTGAGGAAATTTTACCCCACTCCTCAATGCAGAACTTTTTCAGCTGTGAGATGTTTGAGGGGTTTCTTGCACGTACAGCCCTTTTCAAGTCACCCCACAGCATCTCAATGGGATTCAAATCTGGACTTTGACTTGGCCATTCCAGGACTCTCCATTTCTTCTTTTTCAGCCAATCTTTGGTTGATTTACTAGTATGTTTTGGGTCATTGTCATGTTGCATGGTCCAGTTCCGCTTCAGCTTTAATTTTCTAACTGATGGTCTCACATGTTCTTCAAGCACCTTCTGATACACAGTAGAATTCATCGTGGATTCTATGATGGTGAGCTGACCAGGTCCTGCTGCAGCAAAGCAGCCCCAAACCATGACACTTCCACCTCCATGCTTCACAGTTGGTATGAGGTTCTTTTCTTGGAATGCTGTGTTTGGTTTACGCCAAACATGTCCTCTGCTGTTGTGTCCAAATAATTCAATTTTGGACTCATCTGTCCAAAGAACATTATTCCAGAAGTCCTGGTCTTTGTCAACTTTATCGCTGGCAAATGTCAGTCTGGCCTCGATGTTTCTCTTGGAAAGCAAAGGTTTCCTCCTTGCACACCTCCCATGCAAGTTAAACTTGTACAGTCTCTTTCTGATTGTAGAGGCATGTACTTCTACATCAACAGTAGCCAGAGCCTGCTGTAGTTCTCGAGATGACACTTTAGGGTTTTTGGATACCTCTTTTAGCATCTTGCGGTCTGCTCTTGGGGTGAACTTGCTGGGGCGACCAGTCCTGGGCATGTTGGCAGTTGTTTTGAAAGCCCTCCACTTGTAGACTATCTTCCGGACAGTGGAATGGCTGATTTCAAAATCTTTTGAGATCTTTTTAAATCCCTTCCCAGACTCATAGGCTGCTACAATCTTTTTTCTGAAGTCCTCTGACAGCTCTTTTGCTCTCACCATGGTGCTCACTCTCACTTCAACAGTCAGGAGCACACCAAACTAAATGTCTGAGGTTTAAATAGGGCAAGCCTCATTCAACATGCAGAGTAACGATCTACTAATTATGTGCACCTGGTGTGATATACCTGTGTGAGATCTGAGCCAATTTAAGAGGGAATACATGTGAGGGTGTCCTATCTTTTTCCTCAGTTAGAATAGGCATTTTTGTAGAATGACATTTACAGAAGATCTTGAAAAGACTTTTCTTCAGTTTTCTTTGTTTAGTTGGATTACTTTAATCTCTCTGTATTGTTGAAACGGAGATGAAATAACCATTTATTAAAAATGTTACAAAAAACCACATGCTTTCAAAGGGTGTCCTAATTTTTTCACATGACTGTATCTCCTCCTCATCTCTGTCTACCATCAAACAAAATGAAGTACAGACTCCAGCCTGGATACAAGATGAGATACGCCCTCTAGCCTGGATGCAAGATGAGATATAGCCTCTAGCCTGGATACAAGATTAGATAGGGCCTGTAGCCTGGCTACAAGATAAGACATGGCCTCTAGCCTAGATACAAGATGAGATACAGCCTCTAGCCTGGACACAAGATGAGATACGGCCTTTAGCTTGGATGCAAGATGAAATACGGCCTCTAGCCTGGATATAACATGAGATATGTCCTCTAAGCAGAATACAAGATGAAATACAGCCTCTAGCCTTGATACAATCTGCCTTTTGCCCTCTCTACTCTACAGAAACTGCCCTTATTAATGTGTCTATCGATCTCCTGACAGCAAAAAGGAATGGCGACTATTCTCTATTGATTCTTATGGATCTCTCTGCAGCGCTTGATATGGAAGACCATACACTCCTCCTCACACTACTCCAGTCAATTGGCCTTAAGGGCACTGCTCTCTGCTGGTGACCTTCCTATCTCTATGTCTGTTCCTTTAGTGTATCATTCGTTGTTGGGGTTCCTCAGGGTTCAGTCTAGGGTCCTCTACGCTTCTGACTTTGGATTTCAGTACCATCTGTATGTTGACTACACCCAACTTTACATGTGTATTGAGTGTGTGTGTATTGTGAGTGTGTGCTTTGAAGTGTTTATTTTTGTACTCACGTGACACAACCACAAGGATGACGATGAGGAGCAGGACACAGAGTGTAGACAGGGCACAAAGGAGGATGGATGAAGGTTGTCGGATCCATTGTCTTAGTATTATCACAGCTGCAGGGAACAGATAGACAGGTGAGCTGACAATATGACCAGGCAGAAGATTCAGGGGTTTACATAACTGGATGACATCGGTGCCCCCTTAGTAAAGGGCTTAACAACCCACATCTACAGTTGTTGCCATGTCCACTTAACCCAGAAAGAAAGAAAAAATAGAGGCAGCATCCCAGATAGTGAAAAAAGATTGGTGTTTTTAATCCATCAATAGCAATCAAGTGACTGACAGCCCAGATTCATGCAATGTTTTGGCTATTCCTTAGTCTTCTTGAAGCAAGAAGGCTAAGGAATAGCCGTAACATTTCACAGTACCCCTGCTCCAGGGCACTACAGCTATCACCATTTTTACATGTCTTCTTTTCTCTAGCAGCTAAGATCTAATTTACCATTTGGGCAACCTCCACATGTCTCCTGTCCTCCAGCAGCCCAGATCTAAGCTAGCATCACCTCTACATTTCTTCGTCTTGTGTCCTTCAGGAGCTGAGATTTAGGCTACATCCTTCAGATGCTAAGATCTAAGCTAACATCACCACCACCTCCATGTCTCCTGTCCTCCAGCAGCTGAGATTTAAGCTAGTACCACTTCTACATGTCTTCTGTCTTCCAGGAGCAGAGATCTAAGCTACCACCACCATATTTCCTTCTTTCTCTCAGTCACTCTTACCTTTTCCCTTGTTTCGGAATGTGGAGAATGCGTCATCTTGGCGATCATGGAAGGCTTCGAATTCATGGTCCATGTCCTGTGAGAGGAATGACAGGCTAGTAGCTGTAGATGTCTTGGTAGTTGGAAGATGATGTCCAGGTGGGTGACAGGATAAATGGAGGAAGGCAATGGCTAGGCTATATAGATATTCAGTTTCCAGACTGGGGAGAGTAGTTCTTATTTTTATTGTCTATTGAAATGATGGATTGTACTGAGGTACCCGGTGCCAATGAGGAAGTGTGTGGAAGGAGATCATTAGGTTTGGAAGAGGTCGGACAATATGACTGGTTTCCTAGTGAGATCTGTCTCCTGCAAACACACCATTCAAGCAAGGTTGGTTTTATCTAAGTTACAGACCATTTATAAGTGTGTGATTCTGCCCACTAGAGACTGTAACTGCCAAGCTGTGTGCAGACTAGAAGCTTTAACCACCATGCTGTGTACCCACTAGAGACAGGAGCTACCAAGCAGTGTTCCCACTAGAGACTGCAACTGCCAAGCTGTGTGCAGACTAGAAGCTTTAACCACCAAGCTGTGTACCCACTAGAGATAGTAACTGACAAGCTATGTGTCCACTATAGACAATAACTGCCAAGCTGTGTGCCTACTAGAGACTGTAACTGCCAAGCAGTGTTCCCACTAGAGACAGTAACTGTCAAGCTGTGTGCAGATTAGAGACAGGAGCTACCAAGCAGTGTTCCCACTAGAGACAGTAACTGACAAGCTGTGTGCAGACTAGAGACAGTAACTACCAAGCTGTGTACCCACTAGAGACAGGAGCTACCAAGCTGTGTACCCACGAGAGACTGTAACTGCCAAGCTTTATGCAGACTAAAAGCTTTAACCACCAATCTGTGTGCCCACTAGAGACAATAACTGCCAAGCTGTGTTCCCACTAGAGACTGTAACTGCCAAGATGTGTGCCTACTAGAGACTGTAACTGCCAAGCTGTGTACCCACTAGAGACAGGAGCTGCCAAGCTGTGTGCCAACTAGAGACTCTAACTGCCAATTTGTGTGCCCACTAGACAGAGTAACTGTCAAGCTGTGTGTCCACTACAGACTGTAACTGCCAAGCTGTGTGCCCACTAGACACAGTAACTGCCAAGCTGTGTGCCCACTAGACACAGTAACTGCCAAGCTGTGTGCCCACCAGACACAGTAACTGCCAAGCTGTCTTTTCACTAGAGAATGTAACTGCCAAGCTGTGCCCACTAGAGACTGTAACTGCCAAGCTGTGTGTCCACTAGACACAGTAAATGCCAAGCTGTATGTCCACTAGAGACTGTAACTGCCAAGCTGTGTGTCCACTAGAGACTGTAACTGCCAAGCTGTTCCCACTAGAGACTGAAACTGCCAAGCTGTGTGTCCACTAGAGACTGTAACTGCCAAGCCGTGTGTCCACTAGAGACTGTAACTGCCAAGCTGTGTGTCCACTAGAGACTGTAACTGCCAAGCTGTGTGTCCACTAGAGACTGTAACTGCCAAGCTGTGTGCCCACTAGAGAGAGTAACTGCCAAGCTGTGTGCCCACTAGAGAGAGTAACTGCCAAGCTGTGTTCCCACTAGATACAGTAACTGCCAAGCTGTGTGCCCACTAGATACAGTAACTGCCAAGCTGTGTGCTCATTAGAGACAGTTTCTGCCAAACTGTGTGCTCACTAGAGACAGGGTTGCGGGTTTAGGGGGATATCAATGTTAAATATTGTACTTTCAAAATCCTTTTGTACTCTGGAATGCTTCGGCACGGGGTGGTTACTGACATTTTTGTATGCTATGAAAACTCAATAAAAATGATTTGATGTAAAAAAAAAGAGACAGTAACTGCCAAGCTGTGTGTCCACTAGACACAGTAAATGCCAAGCTGTATGTCCACTAGAGACTGTAACTGCCAAGCTGTGTGTCCACTAGAGAGAGTAACTGCCAAGCTGTGTGCCCACTAGAGAGAGTAACTGCCAAGCTGTGTTCCCACTAGATACAGTAACTGCCAAGCTGTGTGCCCACTAGATACAGTGACTGTCAAGCTGTGTGCTCATTAGAGACAGTTTCTGCCAAACTGTGTGCTCACTAGAGACAAGGTTGCAGGTTTAGGGGGATATCAATGTTAAATATTGTACTTTCAAAATCCTTTTGTACTCTGGAATGCTTCGGCACGGGGTGGTTACTGACATTTTTGTATGCTATGAAAACTCAATAAAAATGATTTGATGTAAAAAAAAGAGACAGTAACTGCCAAGCTGTGTGCCCACCAGAGACTGTTACTGCCAAGCTGTGTGCCCACTAGAGACTGTAACTGCCTCAATAAGTGCCCCTCGTTGGAACTATTCTGCTTGCTGCCTCAGAGAGAGTGTTGTTCCTCCGAAGTGTGCCGTGCCCACCTCCATTACTGTGTCAATGATCTGGATGTGGATCTTCCAGATGCCATCTGGACCTGGTTTAATCCCTCACGTTTACCTCTTTACATTCAGGTTACACTTAGGACGCATTTGAATTGTAATAGTTCTTATGTTGTCAAAAGGAGTTAATGTGCAGAGTGCAATCTCCAGTACATAGGGTGCACCTCGCGACCCCTGAAGAAAAGCGTCGGTGAACACATCACAGGCGCACGTTCAGACCATCCAGTTCCCAGTCAGAGACTGTCAGGTGCATCCTTGCACTTTACACACTCACCAGGGCAATGCTGGCAGGCAGAAGTGAGTCAGCCAGCGGGAGGTGGAGACCTGAGGGAGTTACTGGATTTTTCCTTTGCAATCAGTTAGACGTTATGGAATGAACTATATGGACTTGTATCATCATCATTAGTGTCTTTTGTGTTTGCAGCATTCAGACTCCAGAATGCGGCCACCATTGCTGCTGGGGTAAGTGGGTGAATATGTAATTGAAGTGAGAACCTTTGTGACATCATCACATGAGTAAGCTCGTGGATTCACTTTCAAATATTTGGCCACAATTAAGGACACATTGAATGTCCGAAACGCGTCAGCTCTTTAATAATGTGCACACTTTTAAAACTTTTTAATGGAAGATACGCTTGTTGGACTTCTTTTCCTATGGATCATTTTTGAGGTTGGTTAGGTTCAGGGGGTTAGGTGGTTGGAACTGGAGTTTGAGGGGTGGTGGGTAGGGATTAACTAAAGATCCAAGATAGAAGTGGTTGGGTGGATTACCTGAAGCTCAGGGCTGCAGATGGTTGGTTAGGTTAGCTGGAGTTCTGGAACAGAAGTAGTTGGGTAGTTATCGGAGTTAGATGGTTGGGCAGATTATCAGACATTCATGGGTGAAGGTGATTGGGTAATTTAGCTAGAGATCCAGAATGGAGGTGGTCTGGTAGGTAAACCAAAGTTTGAGGGATGTGGTGGATAGTTATCTGGAGATCCAAGATGGAAGTGGTTGGGTCGATTACCTGAAGTTCAGGGCTGCAGTTGGTTTGGTAGTTTTCAGAATGGAAATATTTGGGTAGGTTAAGTGAAGGCTGATGGTTGGGTACATTACCTGAAGTTCAGAAGGAAGGTGGTTGGGTAGGTCTCCTGGCATTTCAGGGAGTAGATTACCTGAAGTTCAGGAGGGAGGTGGTTGGGTAGGTTTCCTGGTGTTTCAGAGAGTTGATTACCTGAAATTCAGGAGGAAGGTGGTTGGGTAGGTTGTCTGGTGTTTTAGGGAGTAGATTACCTGAAGTTCAGGAGGGTGGAGGTTGGGTAGGTTTTCTGGCGTTTCAGAGAGTTGATTACCTGAAATTCAGGATGGAGGTGGTTGGATAGGTTTCCTGGCATTCAGGGAGTAGGTTACCTGGAGTTCAGGAGGGAGGTGGTTGGGAGGTTAGATGGCATTCAGGGCAAGTGCAGTGGATGGCAAGGTCACCTGGAATCCAGCCTAAATGGGTATTCTGGTTTCATGAATTTGATGGTATGTCCTCAGGATAGGTCTTCAATTTCAGATTGGTAGAGGTCAGCTGGCCTGAAGAGGACGCAGTCCCTGGTCAGTGGGGGTGCAGAGGGTTAGACCTCCAGGCTTACATTGGTGACCTATTCTGAGGAAATGTTATCAATTTCATGAAACCAGAATTCCCCTTAAACACTTATTACAGCCATATTACCAAAAAACAAAAACACACATGTATAATTATGACATATTTTATTAAATGACATCATAAAAGACAACATATATATAAATAATTGAAAGTATGAATAAATATATAGCAGCAATGCAGTTAGCGCTGCGAATAAGCAGCTCCCCAGTAGGTACACAAGGTAAAAAAATCCCCCCTCAGGAGTAATCATTATGGCTTAACAGCAAAGTGCATGAAAGACATAAGGGACTCCTCCAAAACCGAAGGAGGAAGTCCATTTCAAATGATACAGGTAAAAACGGCAAAGGTTACATAAGCCAAAAGGGTAAAAGAGATAAAGGCATGGGAAACCAATTGCATATATTACAACGCCAAATAACAACAAATACCGGATCAATACCTGATAGTGTAGAATGAGGAGATAAAGCCTAAACCTCTAGGGAGCGCACCCCGACGCGCGTTTCGCTCCACTTTCTCAAGGGGCATGTCTAACCTGTCTTCCTGATCTTCTAATACCCGTGTTACAGGACATTGTAAGGAACATGGACACATGTACTGCTGTCACTAAAGATTTGGTAAAGCTCATGAGAGAACTATCATCTGCAGAAAACTATGATGAAGTTAAAGTAAGAAGTAGAATGAACGAGCTTTTTATGACAGACTATGCTAGGTCCTTGGGTGGAACCACAAAGGAAAAGGAAGCTGAAAAGGATGCACAACGCCATCAAATGGAAGCTGAAATGGAGGCCCAGCACCATCAGATGGAAGCTGAATTGAAAAGTCTGGAAAGGCAAAAAGAAGTTAAGATCATAGAAGCCAGACTCAGAGTACACGAAGGGGATATGAATCAGAGTCGTCATAGGTTCAAATCTGTACTAAGTGAAGAAGCAGACTCCTACTTTCCTACATACTGCCAGGAGAATGGAAGGAAAGCTCCAGCACTTAGTGAGGAAATAAGTCATTACCCTTCCATCCCTGCTCAGAAAGACAAAGAGAGGCCTAGTCCAGTGTTAGGAAAAAGGTGTGAATTTACCCTCTATCTCTACCGGAAAAGAAGAAGAAAGGGAGTCACCTAATTCAGAACTAAGTGAGAAAATAAAATCGGATGATTCTATTCCTAGATGTCACGGCAATGCTCAGGAGAGTGTTACAACCATTGTCCCAGCAAGACCACAGAGAACAGTCCTCGCTAGACTTCCCGTTCCGGAACCCACTGTATTTCCAGGAGACGTACTGAAGTTCATAGAGTGGAAGGCAAGTTTCGAAATAATCATTGACCATCATTGCTTCAGTCCAATCGACAAGTTATTCTACCTTCAGAGATATGTTGGTGGAGAAGCCAAGGAAGTTTTTGAAGGTAACTTCTATAGAAAAGACGAAGAAGCCAACAAACAAGCTTGGGAAAAATTGAATTCAAGATATGGTCATGCTTTCTTAGTACAAAGAGCTTTTAGAGAGAAACTGAATAACTGGACTAAAATAGGTCCTAAAGAGCACTTCAGACTCCGAGTACGGTGACTTCCTGCAAGCATGCAGCAATGCCATCCCACATACTGCATACTGAAAATTGCGACCAAATTCAGCAAGTGAACTATTAGTTAGACCTCAGATATACCTCTCAGAGAGATCATAAAGTGCTTAAAGGGGTTGGCCACCAGAAGTATAAAAAACAATAAAGTGCTTAAAGGAGTTGGCCACCAGAAGTATAAAAAACAATAAAGTGCCCAGACAATAACTAAAGCCAAGAGGAATTTGTATCCTGACAGATATACTGTATATATACAGTTGTGTTCAAAATTATTCAACCCCCAATGCTGTAAAGGGTTTTAGGGAATTTAGTGTACATTTGTAATTGTGTTCAGAATGAAATCTTACAAGGACTTTTTAAAGAACCAAATGCAACTAAAATGACATCAATTGTTTTTGTAATACAGTATTAAATGCTTTTTTTTGTGATTTCTTCATTGACACATTTATTCAGCCCCTTAAAGACTACCACTCTTAAGAACAGAGGTTCATTCAAGTGTTTTCGATCAGGTATTGTAAACACCTGTGGATGTCAAGGAGCAGCAATCAAGCATAATAAGCCCCAATTAGGCCGATGTAAAAGGACTGTGATACTCAGCTCCTTCTAGACATTTACTGGTGTGTTTACAAACATGGTGAAGTCAAGAGAATGGTTCAGGAAGACAAGAGAAGAGGTGATTTCTCTTCACAGGAAGGGCAATGGCTATAAGAAGATGCAAAGATGTTAAACATACCAAGAGACACCATAGGAAGCATCATTCGCAAATTCAAGGCAAAGGGCACTGTTGAAACGCTACCTGGTCGTGGCAGAAAGAAGATGCCGACTTCGACTGCTGTGCGCTACCTGAAGCGCAAAGTGGAGAAAAGTCCCCGTGTGACTGCTGAGGAACTGAAGAAAGATCTGTCAGATGTGGGCACTGAAGTTTCAGCTCAGACAATAAGGCGCACACTGCGTAATGAAGGCCTCCATGACAGAACTCCCAGGCGCACCCCCTTGCTGTCTCCAAAGAATAAGAAGAGTCGACTGCAGTATGCCAAAAGTCATGTGGACAAACCACAAAAGTGTTCTGTGGACTGATAAAACTAAATGAGAACTGTTTGGGCTCATGGATCAACGCTATGTTTGGAGGAGGAAGAACAAGGCCTATGAAGAAGAGAACACCTTGCCTACTGTGAAGCATGGCGGGGGGTCAAACATGCTTTGGGGCTGTTTTGCTTCTACAGGTACAGGGAAGCTTCAGCGTGTGCAAGGTACCATGAATTCTCTTCAGTACCAGGAGATATTGGATGAAAATGTCATGCAGTCCGTCACAAACCTGAGGCTTGGGAGACGTTGGACCTTCCAACAGGACAATGATCCCAAGCATACCTCCAAGTCCACTAGAGCATGGCTGCAGATTAAAGGCTGGAACATTGTGAAGTGGCCATCGCAGTCACCAGACTTAAATCCGATTGAGAACCTCTGGTGGGACTTAAAGAAAGCAGTTGCAGCGGGCAAGCCTAAGAGTGTGACTGAACTGGAGGCTTCTGCCCATGAAGAATGGGCGAAGATACCCGTAGATCGCTGCAAGACACCTGTGTCAAGCTATGCTTCACGTGTAAAAGCTGTTATAACTGGAGAAGGATGTTGTACTAAGTACTAAGATTGAATGTCACTTGGGGGTTGAATAAAACTGATAATGATGTGAGCACAGAAAAGACATTTGTGGTTATTTCATTATAAATGTTATGTTATATTTGTCTGACTTACAAGATGAAATGATCAAAATCAATGTCAAACTGGGGCCAAAACACTCCATTTCAGTGGGGGTTGAATAATTTCTAACACAACTGTATATCATTCGGCAGAGCGTGCTCCCATTAATGAGAGGCGGTGTGGGCGGAGCAGCTGCAAAGTGAAAGTAAAAATCCCAGCATGCATCACAGCAAGCGTCTCCGGGGGAGCGGTCACATGACATCTCTGCTCCTTGTGATGTCATAGAGACACCAGCACCTCAGGTGTCCTCTCATCAGTGCTTTAGCATACCTCCCAACTTTAGAATAGAAGGAAGAGGGACACTACGTGCCCAAGGCTACTTTCACACTCCGTCATGGATCTGCAAAAACGGTTCTGTTACCATAATATAACCGCATGCATCCGTCATAAACGGATCCATTTGTATTAGGTCTTCTATAACCATAACGGATCCATCTTGAACACTATTGAAAGTGAATGGGGGACGGATCCGTTGTCTATTGTGCCAGAGAAAACGGATCCGTCCCCATTGACTTACATTGTGTGCCAGGACGGATCCGTTTGGCTCATTTTCATCAGGCGGACAGCGTTTTGGTGTCCGCCTCCAAAGCGGAATGGTGACGGATCGGAGGCAAACTGATGCATTCTGAGCGGATCCTTTTCCATTCAGAATGCATTAGGGCAAAACGGATCCATTTTCGACATACCTCCCCCAGTACCAGGACCGCCACTGAAATCCGGGACTGTCCTGCCGGATACTGGAAGGAGGTATGGCATTAGGCCTCATGCACATGATCATAGCCTGCCTGTGCCTGTATTGTGGCCAGCGAACAGGGGGTCTGCAATATACAGGCACCAGCCGTGTGATGGGTCGGAAGTCCGAAAGATACGGTGTGGTGCGGAATGGAAGCGCAGATCGGAAACCTATGGAGAGCCTTCATGGGCTCCGCACTGCGAAAAAGTACTGTCGGATGCAGATTGCAGACCCCCCGCTGATTCTCCCAGGTGAATACTAATGAGCGCTTCCATTATGGAAGCGCTTATTAGTACCAAAAGACCAGGAAGTGATGAACGCTCTGTACTCACCACTTCCTGGTCCTCGGCTGTCGGCTGTGAGGCGCTCTGTGACCTCACGCTGTGCGCGCCAGTTCAGAGCACAGTCGACTGAGGAGAAAGAAAATTGCAGGCGGCGTCCAGGAGCAGGAGAGGTAAGTGGATTTTTATTTTATAAAAAATGTGGCTGCTGGGGGCATAATGGGGGCTAATTGGAGGCATATGGGGGCTAATTGGAGGCATATGGGGGCTATGGGGCTAATTGGAGGCATATGGGGGCTAATTGGAGGCATATGGGGGCTATGGGGCTAATAGGAGGCATATGGGGCTAATTGGAGGCATATGGGGGCTAATTGGAGGCATCATGGGGGCTAATTAGACTATTAGAGGCATATGGGGGCTAATGAGGCATATGGGGCATAATGGGGGCTAATTAGAGACATAATGGGGGCTAATTAGGCATATGGGGGCTAATAAGAGGCATAATGGCTTATAATAGGGGCTAATGAGGCATAATTGCTTATAATGTGGGCTAATGAGGCATAAGGGCTGATATGGGGGCTAATGAGAGGCATAAAGGCTGATACGGGAGTGATGAGAGGCATAATGGGGGCTAATGAGAGGCATAATAACAGTGTCTTCCACAGATGCCCCATAACAGTGTGTCTTCCACAGATGCCCCCATAACAGTGTGTCATCCACAGATATCCCATAACAGTGTGTCATCCACAGATGCCCCATAACAGTGTGTCTTCCACAGATGCCCCCATAACAGTGTGTCTTCCACAGATGCCCCATAACAGTGTGTCTTCCACAGATGCCCCATAACAGTGTGTCATCCACAGATGCCCCATAACAGTGTGTCTTCCACAGATGCCCCATAACAGTGTGTCTTCCACAGATGCCCCCATAACAGTGCGTCATCCACAGATGCCCCCATAACAGTGTGTCTTCCACAGATGCCCCATAACAGTGTGTCTTCCACAGATGCCCCATAACAGTGTGTCTTCCACAGATGCCCCCATAACAGTGTGTCTTCCACAGATGCCCCATAACAGTGTGTCTTCCACAGATGCCCCATAACAGTGTCTTCCACAGATGCCCCCATAACAGTGTGTCTTCCACAGATGCCCCATAACAGTGTGTCTTCCACAGATGCCCCATAACAGTGTGTCTTCCACAGATGCCCCATAACAGTGTGTCTTCCACAGATGCCCCATAACAGTGTGTCTTCCACAGATGCCCCCATAACAGTGTGTCTTCCACAGATGCCCCCATAACAGTGTGTCTTCCACAGATGCCCCATAACAGTGTGTCTTCCACAGATGCCCCATAACAGAGTGTCTTCCACAGATGCCCCCATAACAGTGTGTCTTCCACAGATGCCCCCATAACAGTGTGTCTTCCACAGATGCCCCATAACAGTGTGTCTTCCACAGATGCCCCATAACAGTGTGTCTTCCACAGATGCCCCATAACAGTGTGTCTTCCACAGATGCCCCATAACAGTGTGTCTTCCACAGATGCCCCCATAACAGTGTGTCTTCCACAGATGCCCCCATAACAGTGTGTCTTCCACAGATGCCCCATAACAGTGTGTCTTCCACAGATGCCCCATAACAGTGTGTCTTCCACAGATGCCCCATAACAGTGTGTCTTCCACAGATGCCCCATAACAGTGTGTCTTCCACAGATGCCCCATAACAGTGTGTCTTCCACAGATGCCCCATAACAGTGTGTCTTCCACAGATGCCCCATAACAGTGTGTCTTCCACAGATGCCCCATAACAGTGTGTCTTCCACAGATGCCCCATAACAGTGTGTCATCCACAGATGCCCCATAACAGTGTGTCTTCCACAGATGCCCCCATAACAGTGTGTCATCCACAGATGCCCCCATAACAGTGTGTCTTCCACAGATGCCCCATAACAGTGTGTCTTCCACAGATGCCCCATAACAGTGCGTCATCCACAGATGCCCCATAACAGTGTGTCTTCCACAGATGCCCCATAACAGTGTGTCTTCCACAGATGCCCCCATAACAGTGTGTCATCCACAGATCCCCCATAAGTGTGTCATCCACAGATGCCCCCATAACAGTGTGTCTTCCACAGATGCCCCCATAACAGTGTGTCTTCCACAGATGCCCCATAACAGTGTGTCTTCCACAGATGCCCCATAACAGAGTGTCTTCCACAGATGCCCCCATAACAGTGTGTCTTCCACAGATGCCCCCATAACAGTGTGTCTTCCACAGATGCCCCATAACAGTGTGTCTTCCACAGATGCCCCATAACAGTGTGTCTTCCACAGATGCCCCATAACAGTGTGTCTTCCACAGATGCCCCCATAACAGTACGCCTGCGCACTGACGAGAGACAGAAAGAAGGGGAAAGAATCCGCGGAAGCAAGCAGAGGAGGTACAGCAGACGACTGAATAGCTTCTTTTGTAAGTAAATAGTTTTATTATAAATGTATCCCTGCAGACCGCAATTCTCTCGTATTTTGTAATCTTATTTATATTTACTTATTTTGTTTTTGCCCCCACATTTTTGACTGTGGTATCTTTGTGCCCCCCCTATATATTGTTCCTAGAGTCACCACTGCCGCGGGCACTGCCAGCCTGACTGTCACGACCGTCACTGGCAATTTTACTTGCATCCCTTTTCTCTAAAGGGGCGGTCCTAGGGGTGGGTAGGGTCGTGGCCAGGGGAGGGGGGGCGAGTTCCACCACCTTTTCTCTGAGAACAAAAGCCCTGTATATATATATATATATTTATATGTACACATACTTAGGCTCCATTCACACATCCGCAATTCCATTCCGCATTTTGCGGAACGGAATTGCGGACCCATACATTTCTATGGGGCCGCACGTCGTGCGGCCCCGATCCGGAATTGCGGACCCACACTTCCGGGTCCGCAATTCCGATCCTGAAAAAAATAGCGGACAAGAATAGGCATATTCTCTTAGTGCCGGCAATGTGCGGTCCGCAAAATGCGGAATGCACATTGCCACTGTCCGTGTTTTGCGGATCCGTGGATCCGCAAAACACACACGGATGTGTGAATGGACCCTTAGACATAAATACATACACACACACATACAGATACATACACACATATATATATATACACATACGGTCAGTGCCCATGCATTGCGGACCGCAATGTATATACACATATAAATATATTAAACACGTGTGTTATATTTTGTGTATAAATAAGTATGTATGTGTATATATATATTTGTGGTCAAGGCTCCGGGAGGAGCACTGGACGAAGGTGAGAGAACTAATTACTGTTGACCCTAAATTGGCTAGTGGTGTGCCTTTAGCCATGTACGCGGGTAAGCCAAGAAAAGGGGGCAAAACATGAATTTAGGCAGTTTATTAAATAAGAAATTTACAGAACCAAGTTTGAAAAAGCTTTGGCGATCTCGACCTGCGGATGTGGAATGTAGCAGGAAAAACATGAAGATTGCCATCGTCCCATTTTACGTATAATATGAGCTGGGACGCCGTGTTTGGATGCCGCGGATGCGGCCCCGATCCGGAAGGAGTGCCCGGATATGGAGGCAACGTGGAACCCTAGACCTGAAGCTAGAGAGCAGATATGTTTGATGAACTGTGCGGAAGAGAGCGAGAGCACGGGAAATGGCAGCAGGGGACTGTCGGGATTTCTATCACAGAGTGGAGAGCAGTCGGTTTAGCACTACCACTGGGCACCAGGGATTGAAAGTTTTAAAATACTCGACCTGAACCGGTGGACCGACCTGGGAGGTTTTAGAAGTGGGTAGGAGGAAAATGAAGTGATCAAGTCTATGGTGGAGCTGACTGATTGCTGGGCCTAGATGTTGAGCTGAGGTGCAGCAAAACTCCCCTGGTCTGAGGAACCCATAAAAGATGAGGTAGAGGGCAGCCTTAAGGATCAAGCTTTTGAATGGCCCAAAAGGATTACCATCTAGGGCGGCAGAAATCTTTTGAAATAATTCCCCTGTGACTGGTTGTCTGGTGGGAGTGGATGGAGAGGAGAGCTTCTGAATGCCTCTCAAGACTGCCTTGACAGCCTGGGAAGAAAAGAAGGAGATGTGACTGGGATGGTTGATCATGTAGTGATGCTGGATGCCCGCTAGATAGAGTCTGATGGTGTTGTGAGACAATCTGAGCTCTTTATGGCAGTACGCCAAGAAAGCCAGGATGAACGGGACTTTGTCCTTGTCCCCCCTAGGATGAAGGCGTGAGAATTGTTTGAAAGTGTTCCACCCGGTTTGATAGTTCCTAGCTGAGTTGGCCGAGAGTGACTTGCGGATGAGACCGTGGGCTACCGAAATGTAAGTATTTAATCCATGATCAGGGCTTCGAACCCTGGAGGGTTGATTCCGATTCTCCGAGCTCCTGGCATGATCTGAAAAAATAAATTGAAATTTAACCAGGAAAGGGCATTGGCTGCAGTGTTCTTCTTACCCTCTATGTGCCTACAGATGATGTGGAAATTTAGCTGCAAGGAAAACCAGGTAAGTTTGCGAACTAGATGCATAACCTTGGGGGAACTGAACCTACCTCTGGCGAGGATGTCGACTACCGCTTGATTATCCGTCATGAAGCATACTGGCATGTTTTTCCATGACTGACTCCAGACATGAGCAGCCGCTACAATGGGGTAAACTTCGAGCAGGGGAGAGGATTTGGCATCCTCCTGGTCCGAAGAGATTTGCGAGGGCCAAGGACCAGCAAACCACTGGTCCCCGCAAATGGCTCCAAACCCGAGGGATGCAGCAGCATCAGAAAACACCAGGGGGAGGCGTCATTCCAGTGAGGGACAAAAAGTGAGATGCCGTTCCAGCTGGACAAGAAGACTGACCACATGGCCAGATCTGCCAACGCATCGCGTTCTAGATGAATGAGGGAATGCTGGTCTGAGGCTGTTGGAAGGAGTCTGAGTAGCCCGGAGATGAACGATCTGCCCTGCGGCATGATCCTGGCGGCAAAGTTGAAAGACCCCAACAAAGATTGGAGTTCCAGCTTTGACACTGTTCGAGTACCCACGAACCTGGCCACTGAGTCCTTGAGCCTGATTAATTTGTCCAGGGGAAGTCTGGCCTCCATTTTGATGGTATCTAGGGTGATACCTAAGAAGGTGATTACCTTGGAAGGACCCTCAACCTTTGAGGGGGCTACTGGGACGTTCAGGTTGCTGAACAGGCTGAGTAGGCTATCCAACCTATCTGGAATGTGATTAGCCTGCTCGATGAGCAAGAAATCATCCAAATAATGGATTACCCTCGGACAATGGGCATGATTTACCAGGATCCAGTGAAGTGCTTGGGCGAACTGATCAAAGAGCCAGGGGCTGCTCTTTGATCCGAATGTCAAGCGGGTGGCAAAATAATACTGTTCTTTCCATTTAATGCCATAAAACTTCCACAGGTGTGGCAGGATTGGCAGCAGCTTAAAGGCATCCGAAATGTCTGCCTTTGACAACCAAGCTTCTGCTCCAACCTGTAGGATTAGCTGTATGGCTTCGTCCAAAGAAGAGTACTGCATGGAGTACTCTTCTGACGGGACCAGAGAATTGAGACTAGGGGTGCTGGATGCATGAGGAGCAGACAAATCGTAAATTAGTCTTTTTTTATTTGAAGATTTTTTTGATACTAAGTCTATGGGACTAACAGGGTGCACGAGGAAGGGAGATTCAGAAAATGGACCAATCATGAAGCCCTTCCGTAATTCTGCATTCAACAGTTCGTCAACCGCCACAGGGTCTGCCAAGGATGATAGGAGGTTGGGGCATTCCCAAGTGACCCACGGAAGGGTGACTAACCCTGTGTGAAAACCCTCGGAAAAAACATTCTTAAAGAACAGGACAAAATCAGGGTCATGGTGGTCTTGAAGAAGGGAGAGTAATAGGTCAATGTTGATGTCGGCTAGTCAGGAGCGTTTGGCCGTTCGCTGGGAACAGGAGGACTGGGGGTGGGCCCTAAAACAGATGGAGCAAATATGTAGCGCTTTGCAATTATCGTAACTGCAGAAGGCTAAATTGAAATTATTGCAAATTTGGTTTTTGCCTAGGAAGGTGATGGGACGCCCAAGTTTATCCGTAAATGGGTTGGGTTTTTGCGCTCCAGTGTTGGTGGTTGGCCTGGAAGGGGGGGGGGTTTGGTGACGTGGGGGCACCAGTCGGATGAGTGAAGGACTGACTGGCAGTTAAAACATGCTGGGGCTTTCTGGCCGGCAAAATGCCTGCAAAAGAGCTCCATATCAAGGACGGCCCAATTTGTGACGTGCTGATACTGGAGAAAGGCCGCTGCTGCCTTCGCTGAAAATGACCGGTGATAATCATAAAAAGCGAAACCGCCGTATTTGTAACCTAACTCAGTGATTCTATACATGTATATGTCTAACTCTTCCCTTCGGTGGGGGTGCGCGGAGCACACGATATCCCGGTATAGGCTGAAGGTTAGCATGAATTCAGGGATGGAGAGTTTCCTATTGAGGCGGGCGTCCTTAGACCTAAGCATGACAGACACATCACCGCAGGCAATCGTCTTGTTCTCAATTGTGTCGTGGGTAGAAATAAGGATAGCCGCCAGATTGATGTCCTTCCCTGCCAAAATATCTCGCCTGATACTTTCTGGCACGAAGAAGGCGGGGGCGATGTCGGGAGTGCTGAGACCTGTACCTGGGGCGGTGGACCGGGAAGTAGAAAGAACGGATTCGGGTTCTGGGGAAGGAGGAGACGTGGAATCCCTGTTTTCGATGGCCTGAAGCCTGGTATCAATGTCAGAAATTGATGACGCTAGATTATTGATGGTGGCGTGGAGTTGGGTCAGGGATAATTGGATGGAGGACATGGACACCTGCTCGTCGGAGCCCCTGGGTGGATCAGGAAAAAGCAATCGATACAGCTCGGCTTTTCGCGCGGAAGCAGAGTTGCGGATCCCCTTTTTTTTTAAGTTCGGTAATTAACTTGGGGATAGTCCAATTTCTGTATGATGCACGGCTGGCTGGTTCGGAGATTGCTGACTCTGGAATAGACATTGAATCTTCTATGTCGGAGACGTGGGACATGGTACCGCTGTGAGTGTGGGCACACCGTTCGAGACGGACCCTGTTTTACTTACCTGGACCAAGGAAGGGTTAGAACGGAACTTTTAGAAAATGACTGCCCGCAGTTGAAACGCCCGGGTATGGCCGCGAAGAGGGTGAAAACTTCTCACACGCCCAGAACATTCCGATAGGGGGACTTACGTGAGTGACGATCAGGGAGAGATGAAAGACCTGAACGAGGAGAAAAGAAACGACAACCTGAGCGTGTCAGGAAATTCACGAAAAGTTTAGACCGTGCAGGATGATCGGGCTTGGAGAACAGGGACGCGCCTGGGGCTGGTGCTGAAAAGAGAGACGAGGGGAAAGTGCTGGGGAGACGAGTAACCTTGTGCCATAGGTGACGTGATGAGTGGACAGAAGGCGTACCTGGAGTAGCGGTCTGAGTTGAATGGAACAGGCGGAAAACATAGACTGGACCGGTGGACGAGACGACGTGACCTGAGCGTGTCAGGTAGTAGACCACAAGACGACCTGAACGTATCAGTTGGACAAAAACACCAACGACCCCGAGCGTATCGGGCAGAGGAACGCGGTACGACCTGAAGGATATCAGGCGACGGAAATGACAAGACCTGAAGGAATCAGGTGAAACAAACGTTTCCTGAGCGTATCAGGTAGGAAATAAACATGACCTGGTGTATTGGAAGTGTCAGGCCCCGTGACATGACCGAGTGCCGAGACGCATCGGGTGACGAAAAACCCCACTGGATGCCAGCCTCGGACTGAAAATGTGGCAGGCAGTGGGGCGACATGACCTGTGTGTAACGGGCAACGGAGAGCAACAGGACCCGAGCGTAACAGGTAAAGAAAAAGACATGAACTGACCGTGACAGGCACAAGACTGGGTGTGACAGGAAAATAGAAAAGACATGACCCGGGTGCTGACAGGCAGTGGAGGGAACCATCCTGAGCCAGGAAAACAAAAAAAACAAAGGCATGACTGGCGTGATAGGCAGTAGGAGACGACATGAGAAAAGTAGAAGAAGAATTTGGGCTTGACAGGACAGTAGGAGGAGGCATGACCTGGGCGACGCGAGTCGAGCCCAAAAGACAAACGGACAGTGACGTGACTTGGTATGACGCACAACGAGCAACGAGATGACCTGAACGTATCAGGCAACAGGACACGGAGAGGACCTGAACGTATCAGGCAACAGGACATGAAGAGGACCTGAACGTATCAGGCAACAGGACATGAAGAGGACCTGAACGTATCAGGCAACAGGACACGGAGAGGACCTGAACATATCAGGCAACAGGACACGGAGAGGACCTGAACATATCAGGCAACAGGAAAACGGAGAGGACCTGAACGTATCAGGCAACAGGACACAGAGAGGACCTGAACGTATCAGGCAACAGGACATGAAGAGGACCTGAACGTATCAGGCGACAGGACACGGAGAGGACCTGAACGTATCAGGCGACAGGACACGGAGAGGACCTGAACGTATCAGGCAACAGGACATGAAGAGGACCTGAACGAATCAGGCAACAGGACACGAAGAGGACCTGAACGAATCAGGCAACAGGACACGAAGAGGACCTGAACGAATCAGTCAACAGGACACGAAGAGGATCTGAACGTATCAGGCAACAGGACATGAAGAGGACCTGAACGGATCAGGCAGCAGGACACAAAGAAGACCGGATACGTCAGATGACAGGAGGAACGAACCCAGCCTGTGCGTGACAAGTAGACAATGTTGGTGCGGTAAGTGATGTAAGTACGATGAGGACCGAGGAAGGTACCCATGCTGATAAGTGACGTGAAAAATATTATTATTATTATTTTTATTTATTTTTTTATTTTTATTTTTATTTTCCTGTGGCCGTGTAAGTGCTGTTTAACGAGGCGTAGCATGGAAAGACCGACTGGAGGGTCCTCCACTGGGCCATACCCGCGGATCCATGGCACTTGGACCCAGGGGAGGTCGCCCAATGAGACAAATGGGAACCCAGGGCATCCGTGGATGCTACGACTCATAAAACGGTGAGGTGCCCGATGAGATATAGTGTGGCAGCTGACCTGGCCACAGCAAACACAGGGAGGAAGGAGAGGAACCTGGGGAGGGGCTAGATACTTAAAACAATACCTCCGGTCAGAAAGCTTCCAGCCAGACTCTGGTAATGAGGCCTGATTGCGCCACTGACTATATAATTATACAAAACCCACAACCACTCAGCGGAGTGGAACAATATATCGCACTGAACTGTGTTGCGAGACCTCCTAAACACATATCCCAGAGGGCAGACCTCTCATTGCCGCAGAATGACACTAAGCAATCAAAGTCTACATAACCCTGAGAAGTGCAGGAGCAGGGGAGACTGAAGATCTGAAGTGATGGAAAACGGAATGTCCCTGGATTTGCATGTGGCCATCTGTAGTATACGGGAGTTGTAATACCCGTTACTACCAAAGGTCACTTGGTGTGCTGTCGTCCCACCTTAATATTGGGGAGTTGTTGTATGTCAGTTTTATAAAATGTAATGTAATGTGTGTATTTTCCTGTCATTGAAACTTGCACTTACAGGCCTGCTAGGGGTGTCATTCCTACTTCTAGTCCATAGAGGGAGCTAGGGAGCCCTAGTTATATAAAGCCCAGTCAGGGAAGTGCAAGGGAGACGGAGTCTAGTGTCTGTAATCTACAGTTGGAGTTTAGACAATGTCTGAGACAAGTCCAGGCCTGAAGCCTGCTGTCCAGGAGAAGATTTGCAGCGTACTCAAGTTGTGTGTAGTAGGTGTTTCTGGGTGATGTAGTGCAATATACACTAACCTGGTACAGCTGACTCTCTGCAAGGGCAGGTATAGGTAGAAATAGTTCGTGACGCCAGTGCCAAGTAAACGGTGGCACGCCGTTTGCGGATGCAGGAATAAATTGAGGAAACGTAGTATTAAAACAGCACTCCAACTTTAGTAGTTTTCCAGCAGAGACAATAGTGGAATCGCAGTTCCTTGGCATACAGTCGATTTTGCAATTCGGTCGATGCAGGCAATTCAGTTACAGCAAGGTAATTACAGAGTGTTGAACACAGGACTTGCAGCACAGGAGCTAGCACTCTAATTCTGTCTGATCCTGGAATATAGCATATCTTCACCAAGGCCCATTAACCTAGTTCTGGCTTTATATCCTTGGCTATAGCTTTAATCAGTACCTCCTCTGTCTTTCTGAGTACCTCTTGCTTTCCTGATCTTTGCCTCTGTCTCTCTCAGCTTCTGGAAACTTCCTCAGGCTCTAGAAACTTCTGAGCTGTGGTCTAGACTGACTTCTGCACTCCACACTAGATCAGGTTACACTGACTTTCCCTTCCTTGTCTGGCCCTTATATAAACTAGGGCTCCCTAGCTCCCTCTAATGCCTAAGAGCTGGAATGACACCCCTAGCCGGCCTGTACTTGCAAGTTTCATAGCAACAGGGAAATACATGCATTACATTACATGACATTTTATAAAACTGACATAACAACTTCCCCATAATTAGGAGGGACGACAGCACACCAAGTGACCTTTGGTAGTGACGGGTATTACAGTTCCCGTACACTACATACCCCACTGCTTTAAGCTGAGTACGACCTCGTACTCCATCATGGGTCGCCCAACTGGAATCTCTACCTGAAATAGAAAATAGAGACATGCAGGCATACATACATGTAATTCATCTGCATTTACATTTGCATCAGGTCCAATTGGCAAAGGTGCAGGGTAGTGACAAGGGGCGTCGTTCTCTTCTCCTCAGGATAGTGAATGGAACGGGGGCGCTGACCTGGCACAGCGTAACATTAGAACCAGGATAGTCCATGACAATGAATAAGTCCATGATAGAACAGCAAAATGGATAAAACAGTATAAAAGTTCTTGGAGGCTCAAAGAACAAACATGAGTCCGTACCCAGGCTATTTCTTATTAAATCACAGAGGCTCTCATGCGGTGGAGTCCATCTCTGGGCACATTTCCTTAGTATGAAGTTGCACAATAAAATGACAGCATAATAACGGAACTACCCAGGAGTTTCCCGTGGGTGTATCACAGGCAAGGGCTCACGTGGAGGAGTCCATTCTTGCGCACAAATGTCAAGTAAGGTATTGCCCGTGGCAACTGTTTGGGAGGAGACACCACCAGAATAATCAAAGTCTCCTAAACGGACTGGTGGGCGTCCCCTGGTCATCCGGGTAGACCTTCTCAAAACAGGGGTCTCCTCTTCCCTTAGCAACGAGGTAGAAGGGAGAGGAGCAACAGGAGGGTCTCCATCCGTGAGACCTCGGTCAGGAACAACTGGAACAACAGGAACAACAACATCCACGAGAGGGGGAACTGGATCCGGAGCATCTTGAACCGGCTCTTCTGGAGGTGAAGCTACAGTAGGTGCCGGAGCAGGCACCAGCAAGTTCAACCAAGGTGTCAGAAGCCAATGCATGGGATCCGCGTCATACCTCAGATTACTAACAGCCTGCATAGGATCCTCGGGCTGTATTGCTGACTCCGACACAGGATACTCAGATCCAGAACTCTCGTCACTAGGTTCTGGTGTCAGGCAGATCTTTAACCGGTTTCGGTGTACAATTTGGGATCCCTTGCCTTCCCGGGTGATCTCATAAGTGTGAGTTCCAACATTTGGGATTGCAGTGACAACATAAGGACTTCGTTCCCACTTACTGTCCAATTTGCTGGTACGACGGTTATTCTTTAACCATACCACGGCCCCTATGGTCAAGGGTTCTGCATGGGCTGCCTGATCATAGTCTCTCTGCTGTCGGTCTCTAGCAAAGTCCATACGTTCCTGAACAATGGCTTTGGCTGCGTCCAATCGCCTTTGGTGCTCAGCAACCCAGTCGGTGTTAGGTAATGGGTTAATGCAATCAGGTACATGTATGTCCAATGAATGATCAGCAGGCAATGTCCCTTGGCGCCCAAACATCAAATAAAAGGGGGTATACCCGGTGGAACAATGTATGGTATGATTGTATGTGAACATGAGCTGTGGCAACAGACTGGGCCAATCTCCTCTGTTCTCAGGAGGCACGGCCCTCAGCATCTCTATCAAGGTCTGATTCATTTTTTCACATAATCCGTTACCTTGAGGATGGTAGGCCGTCGTCCGGATCTTCTTACAGTTGTGTAAGCGGCACAGTTCATGGAACAGATGGGACTCAAAAGCAGGTCCTTGATCGGTGAGGATCTTTTCTGGACATCCATAGGGCAGGAGGAAGTGCTTCCAGAACATTTCGGCTGTAGTCTTGGCTGTCTGGTCTCTCACAGGCACTGCTACAACAAACTTTGTGAAATGGTCAATAATAGTCATGGCATAAGCATACCCTGAGCGACTAGGCTCCAGTTTTACATGGTCGATGGCGACAAGTTCAAGAGGACGGGTACTTACAATGGGTCTCAGTGGTGCCCTCTGATCATGGTGCTCACTTCGTTTCAAGGCACAGGCTACACACTCTCGACACCACTTCTCCATGTCTTCTCTCATGCCTACCCAGTAAAACCGCTGGCGGATAGTAGCTTCAGTCTTTTGGACCCCAAAGTGACCGGATTGATTGTGGTACATCTCCAACACCATACCTGCATCTCGTCGGGGTATGAGAATCTGGTGTACTCTCTCGTTGGACACTGGGTCTAGACTTCTCCGTAGCAATAGGCCCTTTTGTATGAAGAGTTGATGGCGCTGTCTCCACAATTTGATGAGTTCAGGATCTGCACTCTTACGCCGGATCCTCTCAGGGGCTCTGCCACTAGTAATGAAGTCCAACAACTCACCCAGCACTCTACTTTCAGACTGTAGTTTCACCCACCTTTCTTCTTTAGGATCAGGCCTACTGGAGGGTGAAGGAACTGCAGCTCTGTTATTGGTAGCTCGAGCCTGATCCTGTTGAGCAAATTTGTTATAGAAAGCCGGCATCTCTACATCTTCCCAAGCATCTCGCACATCATCAGGAGCTGTCTCTGTGGGAAGCCTGGATAAAGCATCAGCATTATCATTAGTACGTCCAGCACGATACTTTACAGAGAAATTATAGTTGGCAAGGCGAGAGGCCCATCTCTGCTCCAAGGCCCCCAATTTAGCTGTATTTAGATGCGCCAGAGGGTTATTGTCAGTGAATGCAATGAACGGGGTGGCGGCTAGATAATCCTTGAATTTTTCTGTCACCGCCCACACTAATGCCAGGAACTCTAGTTTGAAGGAACTATAATTCTGGTCATTTTTCTCAGCTCCTTTCAGGGAGCGGCTTGCGTATGCTATCACTCTCTCTTTTCCCTCTTGGATCTGGGCTAACACAGCTCCCAGGCCTCGCTTGCTAGCATCGGTATAAAGATGGAAAGGCTTGCTATAATCTGGATAACCTAACACAGGAGGCTCGGTCAGTTTCTTTTTTAGCAATTGGAACGCTATCTCTCTTTTCTCATTCCACTCAATGGGCACAGGAGTTCTAGGACTCTTTTTGGGTTGCCCCCTCAAGAGTTCCTGGATAGGATCAGCTATTTGAGCAAAATGGGGGATAAAACGTCTATAGTAGCCGGCAAAACCAAGGAAACTCCTCACCTCTTTGACGGTAGTAGGAACCGGCCAATTACGGACAGCTGCTAATTTATCAGGGTCAGGTTGCACTCCCTCTCCGCTTACTATATGCCCCAGGTATCTTACTGCAGGTTTGAGCAGGTGACACTTGGATGGCTTTACCTTCAAGCCATATTTGATAAGGATTTCAAATACTTCTGCCAAATGTTTCAGATGGTCCTCATATGTTTTTGAGTACACAATGACGTCATCAAGATACAGCAGCACTGTTTCGAAGTTTTTGTGACCCAAACACCGTTCCATTAGTCTCTGGAAAGTTCCTGGGGCATTACATAGCCCGAACGGCATACAATTGAATTCGAACAGGCCCATGGGAGTAGTGAAGGCAGTCTTTTCTCTATCTGCAGGGGCCATGGGTACTTGCCAGTAGCCACTGGTCAAGTCCAATGTGGAGAAATAGGCAGAGGAGCCCAGAGCAGTTAGTGACTCCTCAATGCGGGGCAGTGGGTATGCATCTTTGTGGGTTATTTGATTAATTTTCCTATAATCCACACAGAAACGGATACTACCGTCCTTCTTCTTTACAAGAACCAGGGGTGCAGCCCACGGACTACGGCTGTCCCGGATCACATTAGAGTCTTTCATTTCTTGGATCATTTCCTTTACAGTCTGATATGAAGTAGGTGGTAAGGGTCTGTATCTCTCCTTGATAGGAGGATGAGAGCCAGTAGGTATGGTGTGTTGTATGACACTAACCTCTCCATAGTCAGTAGCATGCTTACTGAAGGCCTGGTGGTGCTCCTTGACAAGCTGTAGAATCCCTTCTTGTTGATGTTGGGGGGTAGTCTCGTCCCCTACATGGAGCTCTTCCCACCAGGGCACTTGTGGCTGGGTCACCGGCGAACATCTGCTGTCTGCAGCTGGCGGCTTTTCTGTCACTGGAAGACGAATGATGTCTTGGAAGGACACCTGGGACAGCTGGGCAACAGGGCAATGCTTAGTAAGCGCAACAGGATGATTACTCAGATTAATCAGACGGACAGGTACTTTACCTTGGGAGACGTTCACCAGGCACTTGGCAGCTCTCACATAAGGATAATCCTCCATCTGGAGTGGTTCCACCAGGGCTGGATAATCTCGGCCTTCGACTCCCAGGACAGCACGACACCACAAAAGAGTTTGAGAATTAGGAGGCAAAGTCACAGGCTTAATATCACGGATCCTGGCAGTACAAATTTCTCCTTTCCCATTAGCAAACCTCTGCTGGGCACTTAACACTGTAATAGTCTTTTGAATCACCCTCCTGGATGCAGAGGAAGCAGTGGGCAAAGTCTGATGTAATACAGCAAGTATTTCTGAATAACAGTTTTTGAAAACATTGGTGCCTAGAATGACAGGATGTCCTCCTCTGTCACCGGCCTGTACTACGATCACTCCCTGTTGAGGCAGGGTTACTTCTCCCACCTGCAGGGTGGGTTCCCAGTATCCATGAACCTTTACTGGTTTGCCATTGCTGGCGATAATTTCCACCCAGGATTCAGGCGGTTGGGTCAACTGGTTGGTGTCCCAGAACTTTTCAAATGCAGGCAGCTGAATAGTAGTGACCTGAGACCCAGTATCTAATAGGGCTTCAAAGGGGATCCCGTTGATCTCTATATTGATTTTAGGATGGGATCCTACATAACGTGGCATCCAATTTGGATCCTCTGGACCTAGTGTTCTACCTCCCGAGGGTTGGTCCTCAGCCTCAGGGGTTGCCCGTTTAACTGCCAGCACATGGATTCTGTGTGTCCCAGCTTTTTGCAGTATGTGCACACGGGCTTCTTGCGACCTCTATTACGCCTCCCAGGATCCCTGGGGTGAGTCTCTTGGTAAGGAGGTGGGAACGGCCTAGGAGGTGACAGGAATTCTTCATCTAGCCTTATGGGTTTTTCCCATTCCTCTATTTTTCTGCACACTTTCTCTAGACTTTTAGTGAGGTGATTTACTTGCTCTGTCAGCATGGCAATAGTATCAGTAGCTGACACTTGAACAGCTTGGCCGGCCCCAGCTCGGTTAGTGATAAGTGGTTTTACCCTGCAGGCTGATGACTCAGATAGGGCGCTCAACTCAGGAGATACTGTGGACCCCAGAATTTTTATAGCCAGTTCTTTAAAGTCCAGAAAGGCACTGTTAGGGTGCTGGGCGGACAGCATCTTTAACTGGGTCCTTATTTGTTCACTAGACACCCCGTTGATAAATTGTTCCCTCAGGGTCTGGTCCCGGTTATCAGCCTCTTTGGGATCTATCTGGATTACAGCCCCTAAAGCCTCCTGCAGTGATAGGGCATAGTCACGGAGGGACTCACCGGGCTTCTGTCTCTTGCCAAAGAAGTGCATCTTTATCTCTGAGGCAGTCCTAGTCTCAAAAGTGGCTCTGAGGCGGGTGAATATCTGTTCTAGAGTGCTCCGCTCAGTAGCAGGCCAGGATAACACTTCCCTGCGGGCAGCTCCCTCCAGTTGCGCCAGCAGGATTTCCATTTGCTGGTCGGCATTTATAGGGTATAATCGGAATAGTGCCAGCAACTTTTCTTCAAAGTCCCGTAGGGTATGGGTCTCTCCCCTGTAGCGAGGGAACCATGGGGCCCCGAAATAATAAGGCATGGTAAAGGGCATCATGCTGGGGGCTGTCGGTTGATTAGGAGCCGCAAGCTCTCCTGGGGCCGGCTGCTCAGGCACTCCTGGCTCTGACATGGTAGTCTATTTAGAGGTGGCCGCTGGCGACTAAAGGGGCCGGAACAATCCCCTTCCCTCCGGTTACAAGTGCTTACCGGTATCGCTGGTCTTGCGCAGGCCCAGTCTCGCGAGGTTCCGGACGTCCTGAGACCGCGGTGACGCAGGAGAAGCAGGGCCGCAGCGGTGCGATGATGAAGAGGGGCGGGACTCTCTGTGTCTTTGCAGGGATCCGCCCACGAAAGTCCTCAGCGGCGCGGGAAACTTTAGTCCAGGCAGCCGGTGGCCATCTTTAGCAAAACGCTGTCCATTCACTGACAGCAAGCAGGATTGCAAAAAGTCCACAAAACCACATTCCAATGCGGCGGTTTTCTTCCTCTGTGCAGCGCAATACTGCACAGCGCTTTTTAGAGGTTTTTGGGACACTTTGGGTATGATTTTCAGTCCACAAAGTCCACTTGAATAAAACAGGTAAATTGTCACTTTGGTCACAGGGCAACTGTATAAGGCACAAAGTTCACGCTTCTTGCACTAGAAAGCGTGCGTATCCTGTTCGTGGAACGCCAAAAGAGAGGTGCAGCGTACTCAAGTTGTGTGTAGTAGGTGTTTCTGGGTGATGTAGTGCAATATACACTAACCTGGTACAGCTGACTCTCTGCAAGGGCAGGTATAGGTAGAAATAGTTCGTGACGCCAGTGCCAAGTAAACGGTGGCACGCCGTTTGCGGATGCAGGAATAAATTGAGGAAACGTAGTATTAAAACAGCACTCCAACTTTAGTAGTTTTCCAGCAGAGACAATAGTGGAATCGCAGTTCCTTGGCATACAGTCGATTTTGCAATTCGGTCGATGCAGGCAATTCAGTTACAGCAAGGTAATTACAGAGTGTTGAACACAGGACTTGCAGCACAGGAGCTAGCACTCTAATTCTGTCTGATCCTGGAATATAGCATATCTTCACCAAGGCCCATTAACCTAGTTCTGGCTTTATATCCTTGGCTATAGCTTTAATCAGTACCTCCTCTGTCTTTCTGAGTACCTCTTGCTTTCCTGATCTTTGCCTCTGTCTCTCTCAGCTTCTGGAAACTTCCTCAGGCTCTAGAAACTTCTGAGCTGTGGTCTAGACTGACTTCTGCACTCCACACTAGATCAGGTTACACTGACTTTCCCTTCCTTGTCTGGCCCTTATATAAACTAGGGCTCCCTAGCTCCCTCTAATGCCTAAGAGCTGGAATGACACCCCTAGCCGGCCTGTACTTGCAAGTTTCATAGCAACAGGGAAATACATGCATTACATTACATGACATTTTATAAAACTGACATAACAACTTCCCCATAATTAGGAGGGACGACAGCACACCAAGTGACCTTTGGTAGTGACGGGTATTACAGTTCCCGTACACTACATATTCCCTCCTGAATTCCCATATGCAGAAGCAGGAACATCTTAGCCTAAGGGCCTGAGGAACTATTCAGAAGCTAGGAGAGACTGAGGCAAAGATCAGAGGAGCCAGAGGTACTGAGAGAAACAGAGGAGGTACTTATTTCAGCCATAATCAAGGATATAAAGCCAGACTTAGGTTAATGGGCCTTGGTGAAGAATTGCTACATTCCAGGATCAGACAGAGTTAGAGTGCAAGCTCCTTTGCTGCAAGTCCTGTGTTCAACACTCTGTAATTACCCTGCTGTACTGAATTGCCTGCATCGACCGAATTGCAAAATCGACTGTATGCTGAGGAACTGCGTTTCCAATATTGTCTCTGCCTGCAAACTACTAAAGTTGAAGTTCTGTTTTAACACCACGTTTCCTCAAATTATTCCTGCATCCGCAAACGGCGTGCCACCGTTTACTTGGCACTGGCGTCACGAACTATTCCTACCTATACCTGCCCTTGCAGAGAGTCAGCTGTACCAGGTTAGTGTATATTGCACTACTACACTCAGAAACACCTACTACGCACAACTTGAGTACACTGCACCTCTCTTTTGGCGTCACGAACAGGATGCGCACGCTTTCTAGTGCAGGAAGCGTGAACTTTGTGCCTTGTGCAGGTGCCCTGTGACCAAAGTGACAATTTTCCTGTTTAATGAAAGTGGACTTTGTGGACTGAAAATCGTACCCAAAGTGTTCCAAAAACCTCTAAAAAGCGCTGTGCAGTGTTGCGCTACCCAGAGGAAGAAAATCGCCGCATTGGAGTGTGGTTTTGTGGACTTTAAACATTCCTGCTTGCTGTCGGTGAACAGACAGCGTTTGTACCTAAAGATGGCCGCTGAGCTTGCTGAATTTACTGCTGCGTCACCTTCATCCCGAAAAGGCGGGAAAAGTTGGCGCCTTTCTGAGGAAGAAGCGGGAAGAAGGTCAAGGGCAGGCGCCACGGCTTATCTGGACATTTGCATGTCTGCCAGCATGGACACCGCCCTCCATATACTGGAATACCTGGGGGGCGGCTCCCCAGTGCAGGGGGAGGAGCTGGCTACTGTAATTGACGCGACCCTATCGCTCTCCTCAGTAGGATCGAGCATGTTGGATTGTGAGCAGAGTGTTGCTGCAGCGTCCACACCTGTAATTGAAAAGATGACCGACACCGGTGTAGAGCCAGAAGAGGCTCCACCGGCCTACGCTCCGGGACCGGAGCAACCCGCCTGCCGCACCAGGGAGAAAGAACCCGAGCCCTACTATGGCTCGTGGAGGGACTTTTTCCAGCCATCGTTCAAATGGTCTTCCCTGATGGCGGAGATTCGAGAGGCCGCTATCAAGCGGAATACCAAGACTAAGATCGTGTATGAAGAATTGACCAAGACCATCCACGAGAAGCATACGCACACCCAACCCCGCCTGGAAAGGAGAAAGGGAGTGGTGCTGTCATTTGACAAATCCCGTGGCTACGGGTTTATTCAGGACTATCTAACTGGCAGAGACCTCTATGTCAATCGAAGGTCTGTCAAAAGAGACTACCTCCCTTCGTACCAGCACAGCCTCCGCGAGGGAGAGGAAGTGGAGTACACCCCTGCCGAAAGCCTGCGAGGCCCTTATGCGACTGCTGTGACCCGTCCGAAGCGAGGACCTGAGGATTGGGAGGCAGAAGAGGGAGAAGACTACTCTGGCTGCGAGCGAGAACCGGAACGCTCTCCAGAGCCGGCCCATCACGCCTTTCAGGAGCGGAGCTCCTTCATTGGGCCGAATGTCTTCTGGCAGCCAACCGTGTTGGAAAAATGGGTGAGTCCCTACCCTTCCCCCGAGCTGCCTCGTCGGGAGAAGACAATATCTGAGCTGGAGCAGTTAAAAGGACTTAGTGCTACCTTTCAAAATATCCGGATGGGACGGAGACCAGATGCAAGTCCAGAACCTGAAAAGGCAGAGTCTGCGTCATCGGTGACTGTACCTGCGCCGGCGGCGCCAGCAGAGAACAGCGACTCCGACACAGAGAGCATAGGTGAGCAGATCGTCCGGCTGGAGGAGAAGTTGCGTAAGACCTACACCGCCAGGATCCGGACGCCGCCGAGGAAGGATGAGGTAAGGGTGCCTGTCACCACCCGCCGACCGCCTTCTGTTGTCACCGCTCCGTCAGTGCCCCAGACCGGACCCGCGATTGCCGTAAACTGCTGTACCCAGAGCACCGGACCGCTTGCTGCGGCGGTGCCAAGCACGTCACACCCTGCAGTGATCATGCCAGGGCCGGCACGGTCCACCAGAGGGTTCACCCCTAGGCCTATGGGGCCAATACCTATTAGGGGCCCCTTTACCCTACAGCTGCCCCCTGATACAGTTATGTGGGCCCATCCTCCTGTAGAGGACTACTACAGACGATACTTGCCAGCAGAGCCAAGTGGTTATGATGTGCCACTGTGATCAGCCTGCTAGGCCTTTGATTTATTTCTTCTGAAGTTTCATGTTAACCCTTCCAGGACAGGAGTCCTATGTTTCCTGGTCCTTTGTTGCGGCTGCCAGTTTGTCCACGGCTCAGTGGTAGGTGTTGACCACTGAAATCACAAAGTCAGCAAGGCCAGGCTTGTTTCCAGGACCTCCTGCCTGCTTTTGTTACCCCACGTCAAGTTGTGCCTGTTCCTTTGTTGCACCTTTTACCTTTCACCCCCTTTTCAGGTTGATCAGGGGTATTACAGCACTTGTCTTGCTGTCATTTTATTGTGCAACTTCATACTAAGGAACCGTGCCCGGAGACAGACTCAAAAGGACCTGAGCCTCTGAGATTCTTACTCTTTTAAAGTATTGTGCCCAGAGATGGACTCCACCGCATGAGAGCCTCTGTGATTTATTAGGAAAATAACCTGGGTACGGACTCATGTTTGTTATTTGAGCCTCCAAGAACTTTTATACCGTTTTCTACTGTTTTATCATGGACTTATTCATTGTCATGGACTATCCTGGTTATAATGTCACGCTGTGCCAGGTCAGCGCCCCCGTTCCATTCACTATCCTGAGAGAAGAGAACGACGCCCCTTGTCACCACCCTTCACCTTTGCCAATTGGACCTGATGTAAATGTAAATGCAGATGAATTACATGTATGTATGCCTGCATGTCTCTATTTCTGTTTCAGGTAGAGATTCCAGTTGGGCGACCCATGATGGAGTACGAGGTCGTACTCAGCTTAAAGCAGTGGGGTATGTAGTGTACGGGGACTGTAATACCCGTCACTACCAAAGTGTCACTTGGTGTGCTGTCGTCCCACCTTAATATTGGGGAGTTGTTGTATGTCAGTTTTATAGAATGTAATGTAATGTGTGTATTTCCCTGTCACTGAAACTTGCACTTACAGGCCGGCTAGGGGTGTCATTCCTACTTCTAGTCCATAGAGGGAGCTAGAGAGCCCTAGTTATATAAAGCCCAGTCAGGGAAGTGCAAGGGAGACGGAGTCTAGTGTCTGTAATCTACAGTTGGAGATTAGACAATGTCTGAGACAAGCCCAGGCCTGAAGCCTGCTGTCCAGGAGAAGATTCCCTCCTGAATACCCATATGCAGAAGCAGGAATACCTTAGCCTGAGGAACTATTCAGAAGCTAGGAGAGACTGAGGCAAAGATCAGAGGAGCCAGAGGTACTGAGAGAAACAGAGGAGGTACTTATTTCAGCCATAATCAAGGATATAAAGCCAGACTTAGGTTAATGGGCCTTGGTGAAGAATTGCTACATTCCAGGATCAGACAGAGTTAGAGTGCAAGCTCCTGTGCTGCAAGTCCTGTGTTCAACACTCTGTAATAACCCTGCTGTACTGAATTGCCTGCATCGACCGAATTGCAAAATCGACTGTATGCTGAGGAACTGCGTTTCCAATATTGTCTCTGCCTGCAAACTACTAAAGTTGGAGTGCTGTTTTAACACCACGTTTCCTCAAATTATTCCTGCATCCGCAAACGGCGTGCCACCGTTTACTTGGCACTGGCGTCACGAACTATTCCTACCTATACCTGCCCTTGCAGAGAGTCAGCTGTACCAGGTTAGTGTATATTGCACTACTACACCCAGAAACACCTACTACACACAACTTGAGTACACTGCACATCAAGCAGGCAGCGGAGTAGCCATATGATGTTCAGGAAAGAACTTGTGGCGTGAAGTGTGAGCCGTGAGTGAGATGATGCGGTGCACCCGGCTGGCAGCGGCCGCCCGTGACACCAGACATGGCTGAAAAACTATAGCACCAGAGCTAAACTTACCGATGCAGCAGAGGAGAGCGTGCCGCCGCAACACCGCTCACGCTGAGGAAGCTGGAACCGGAAGTCGCGCAAGGATGACATCACGCACCACGAAATGCCGACGAGCCTGGAGAGACCGTTCGGCAGGTAAATACCCTATGCCCCTCCCACAAATGCAGGCTGGGATCCAGCTGTATAAAGCAAACAACAGCACTCTCATTAGATGAAAATAGAAAAAAGATTATTCACCCATGTGGATGCGATGTTTGTGTGTATATATATATAATCCAAAAAGCAGGCAGCCCTCCAAGGTAAAGGTATATATATATACACACACACACACACACAAAATCATAGTTCCTGGCTAGATGTCCTGCTTTCCCTGTTGGTTGCACGGGGCGTGGCCTAATTGAACCGGTGGGCGTGGCTTAGTGGGTCGGCTGTGTGGCGATAGTGCAGGGGGGATGGGGATTGACTAAGTAGCTTCTGCAGTAGGGACTCGGAAGGTTTTTATCACAGCCATCTTCTGACAGGAATCAGCTGTTTGTAGAGGGAACAAGCAGCTGATTCCTGTCACAGTTGGAGCCGACCACTGACAGGAGCAGACTGCACATGCGCATGGACGAGCTTCCTCTCAAGCTCCTCCATGTCGCGTGCAGCTATGGACGAACTCAGCTGCAAGGTAGAGCTGGGCTGAGGGGGAGCGGCTTAGAACTGAGAGAGAAGCAGGCAGGAGTGTTTAATGAAGTATATTAGGTAGGGATGAGCGAACCCGAACTGTATAGTTCGGGTTCGTACCGAATTTTGGGGTGTCCGTGACACGGACCCGAACCCGAACATTTTCGTAAAAGTCCGTGTTCGGGTTCGGTGTTCGGGGCTTTCTTGGCGCTTTTTGAAAGTCTGCAAAGCAGCCAATCAACAAGCGTCATACTACTTGGCCCAAGAGGCCATCACAGCCATGCCTACTATTGGCATGGCTGTGATTGGCCAGTGCACCATGTGACCCAGCCTCTATATAAGCTTGGGTCACGTAGCGCTGCACGTCACTCTGCTCTGATCAGTATAGGGAGAGGTTGTAGCTGCGACGTTAGGGCGAGATTAGGCAGATTAACTCCTCCAAAATACTTCATTCTGTGATCGATCTGCAGCTGTGGATCATTGAAGTGCTATTATTGACTTGCTCACTTTTTTGAGGCTGCCCAGAGCGTTTTTAGATCACTTTTTTTCTGGGGTGATCGGCGGCCATTTTGTGACTTGTGGTGCGCCAGCACGAGCTATCACCAAGTGTATTTAACCATCGATAGTGTGGTTATTTTGTGCTATATCCTACATCAGCTGCAGGCTGAGCCTGTGTCACCGAAGTGCATTTAACCATCAACAGTCTGGTTATTTTTTGGCCATATACTACATCAGGGGCAAGTTGAGCCTGTGTCACCCAGCGCCTAAAAAATAGACCTGACATTTCTATTCAACCAAATCTGTACTGTTTTAGCTGGTCAAGTTATTTGTAGTGACCGTAAAAGCACTTATTTTTTTCTGGGTTGAAAAACTATTCCCAAATTTGCCATTCTCAAAATAACTAGTTTCTGGTATTTGAGGCCTACTTGAAATCTATCCCAAAAAGGATATCTTACATTGAAGGTGCTGATAGTGTCATTCAGAAAAACCTAAGACACACGCTAGCGTGCTGATAGAAGTCTGATTCTGTGATTAAACCTATAACTGTCACACAGTGCAAAAAAAAAAAACAGGTCTCACATCTCTATTTAACCAAATCTGCACAGTTTTAGCTGGTCAAGTTATTTGTAGTGACCGTAAAAGCACATTTTTTTGTTCTGGGTTGAAAAACTATTCCCAAATTTGCCATTCTCAAAATTGTGGTGAACGGGAACAATGAGGAAAACATCTAATAAGGGACGCGGACGTGGACATGGTCGTGGTGGTGTTAGTGGACCATCTGGTGCTGGGAGAGGACGTGGCCGTTCTGCCACAGCCACACGTCCTAGTGTACCAACTACCTCAGGTCCCAGTAGCCCCCAGAATTTACAGGGATATTTGGTGGGGCCCAATGCCGTTCTAAGGATGGTAAGGCCTGAGCAGGTACAGGCATTAGTCAATTGGGTGGCATCCAGCACGTTCACATTATCTCCCACCCAGTCTTCTGCAGAAAGCGCACAGATGGCGCATGAAAATCAAGCCCATCGGTCTGTCACATCACCCCCATGCATATCAGGGAAACTGTCTGAGCCTCAAGTTATGCAGCAGTCTCTTATGCTGTTTGAAGACTCTGCTGGCAGGGTTTCCCAAGGGCATCCACCTAGCCCTTCCCCAGGGGTGTAAGAGATAGAATGCACTAACGCACAACCACTTATGTTTCCTGATGATGAGGACATGGGAATACCACCTCAGCACGTCTCTGATGATGACGAAACACAGGTGCCAACTGCTGCGTCTTTCTGCAATGTGCAGACTGAACAGGAGGTCAGGGGTCAAGACTGGGTGGAAGACGATGCAGGGGACGATGAGGTCCTAGACCCCACATGGAATGAAGGTCGTGCCACTGACTTTCAGAGTTCAGAGGAAGAGGCAGTGGTGAGACCGAGCCAACAGCGTAGCAAAAGAGGGAGCAGTGGGCAAAATCAGAACACCCGCCGCCAAGAGACTCCGCCTGCTACTGACCGCCGCCATCTGGGACCGAGCACCCCAAAGGCAGCTTCAAGGAGTTCCCTGGCGTGGCAGTTCTTCAAACAATGTGCTGACGACAAGACCCGAGTGGTTTGCACGCTGTGCCATCAGAGCCTGAAGCGAGGCATTAACGTTCGGAACCTTAGCACAACCTGCATGACCAGGCACCTGCATGCAAAGCATGAACTGCAGTGGAGTAAACACCTTAAAAACAAGGAAGTCACTCAGGCTCCCCCTGCTACATCTTCTGCTGCTGCCTCGGCCTCTTCTGCTGCTGCTGCCGCCGCCTCGGCCTCTTCTGCTGCTGCTGCCGCCGCCTCGGCCTCTTCCTCCGCCTCTGGAGGAACGTTGGCACCTGCCGCCCAGCAAACATGGGATGTACCACCAACACCACCACCTGCGTCACCAAGCATCTCAACCATGTCACACGGCAGCGTTCAGCTCTCCATCTCACAAAAATTTGAGAGAAAGCGTAAATTCCCACCTAGCCACCCTCGATCCCTGGCCCTGAATGCCAGCATTTCTAAACTACTGGCCTATGAAATGCTGTCATTTAGGCTGGTGGACACACACAGCCTCAAACAGCTCATGTCGCTTGCTGTCCCACAGTATGTTGTTCCCAGCCGCCACTACTTCTCCAAGAGAGCCGTGCCTTCCCTGCACAACCAAGTGTCCGATAAAATCAAGTGTGCACTGCGCAACGCCATCTGTGGCAAGGTCCACCTAACCACAGATACGTGGACCAGTAAGCACGGCCAGGGACGCTATATCTCCCGAACTGCACACTGGGTAAATGTAGTGGCGGCTGGGCCCCAGGCGGAGAGCTGTTTGGCGCACGTCCTTCCGCCGCCAAGGATCGCAGGGCAACATTCTTTGCCTCCTGTCTCCTCCTCCTCCTACTCGGCTTCCTCCTCCTCTTCTTCCACCTGCTCATCCAGTCAGCCACACACCTTCACCACCAACTTCAGCACAGCCCGGGGTAAACGTCAGCAGGCCATTCTGAAACTCATATGTTTGGGGGACAGGCCCCACACCGCACAGGAGTTGTGGCGGGGTATAGAACAACAGACCGACGAGTGGTTGCTGCCGGTGAGCCTCAAGCCCGGCCTGGTGGTGTGCGATAATGGGCGAAATCTCGTTGCAGCTCTGGGACTAGCCGGTTTGACGCACATCCCTTGCCTGGCGCATGTGCTGAATTTGGTGGTGCAGAAGTTCATTCGCAACTACCCCGACATGTCAGAGCTGCTGCATAAAGTGCGGGCCGTCTGTTCGCGCTTCCGGCGTTCACATCCTGCCGCTGCTCGCCTGTCTGCGCTACAGCGTAACTTCGGTCTTCCCGCTCACCGCCTCATATGCGACGTGCCCACCAGGTGGAACTCCACCTTGCACATGCTGGACAGACTGTGCGAGCAGCAGCAGGCCATAGTGGAGTTTCACCTGCAGCACGCACGGGTCAGTCGCACTGCGGATCAGACCCACTTCACCACCAATGACTGGGCCTCCATGCGAGACCTGTGTGCCCTGTTGCGCTGTTTCGAGTAGTCCACCAACATGGCCAGTGGCGATGACGCCGTTATCAGCGTTACAATACCACTTCTATGTCTCCTTGAGAAAACACTTAGGGCGATGATGGAAGAGGAGGTGGCCCAGGAGGAAGAGGGGTCATTTTTAGCACTTTCAGGCCAGTCTCTTCGAAGTGACTCAGAGGGAGGTTTTTTGCAACACCAGAGGCCAGGTACAAATGTGGCCAGACAGGGCCCACTACTGGAGGACGAGGAGGACGAGGATGAGGAGGAGGTGGAGGAGGATGAGGATGAAGCATGTTCACAGCGGGGTGGCACCCAAAGCAGCTCGGGCCCATCACTTATGCGTGGCTGGGGGGAAACACAGGACGATGACGATACGCCTCCCACAGAGGACAGCTTGTCCTTACCTCTGGGCAGCCTGGCACACATGAGCGACTACATGCTGCAGTGCCTGCGCAACGACAGCAGAGTTGCCCACATTTTAACGTGTGCGGACTACTGGGTTGCCACCCTGCTGGATCCCCGGTACAAAGACAATGTGCCCACCTTACTTCCTACACTGGAGCGTGATAGGAAGATGCGCGAGTACAAGCGCACGTTGGTAGACGCGCTACTAAGAGCATTCCCAAATGTCACAGGGGAACCAGTGGAAGCCCAAGGCAAAGGCAGAGGAGGAGCAAGAGGTCGCCAACGCAGCTGTGTCACGGCCAGCTCCTCTGAGGGCAGGGTTAGCATGGCAGAGATGTGGAAAAGTTTTGTCACCACGCCACAGCTAACTGCACCACCACCTGATACGGAACGTGTTATCAGGAGGCAACATTTCACTAACATGGTGGAACAGTACGTGTGCACACCCCTCCACGTACTGACTGATGGTTCGGCCCCATTTAACTTCTGGGTCTCCAAATTGTCCACGTGGCCAGAGCTAGCCTTTTATGCCTTGGAGGTGCTGGCCTGCCCGGCGGCCAGCGTTTTGTCTGAACGTGTATTCAGCACGGCAGGGGGCGTCATTACAGACAAACGCAGCCGCCTGTCTACAGCCAATGTGGACAAGCTGACGTTCATAAAAATGAACCAGGCATGGATCCCACAGGACCTGTCCATCCCTTGTGCAGATTAGATATTAACTACCTCCCCTTAACAATATATTATTCTACTCCAGGGCACTTCCTCATTCAATACTATTTTTAATTTCATTTTACCATTATATTGCGGGGCAACCCAAAGTTGAATGAACCTCTCCTCTGTCTGGGTGCCGGGGCCTAAATGTGTGACAGTGGCCTGTTCCAGTGGTGGGTGACGTGAAGCCTGATTCTCTGCTATGACATGAAGACTGATTCTGTGCTGACATCAGGCCAGATTCTCTGTTACGGGACCTCTCTCCTCTGCCTGGGTGCCTGGGCCTAAATGTGTGACAGTGGCCTGTTCCAGTGGTGGGTGACGTGAAGCCTGATTCTCTGCTATGACATGAAGACTGATTCTGCGCTGACATAAAGCCAGATTCTCTGTTACGGGACCGCTCTCCTCTGTCTGGGTGCCGGGGCCTAAATGTGTGACAGTGGCCTGTTCCAGTGGAGGGTGACGTGAAGCCTGATTCTCTGCTATGACATGAAGACAGATTCTGTGCTGACATAAGGCAAGATTCTCTGTTACGGGACCTCTCTCCTCTGCCTGGGTGCCTGGGCCTAAATGTGTGACAGTGGCCTGTTCCAGTGGTGGGTGAGTGAAGCCTGATTCTCTGCTATGACATGAAGACTGATTCTGTGCTGACATGAAGCCAGATTCTCTGTTACGGGACCTCTCTCCTCTGCCTGGGTGCCTGGGCCTAAATGTGTGACAGTGGCCTGTTCCAGTGGTGGGTGACGTGAAGCCTGATTCTCTGCTATGACATGAAGACAGATTCTGCGCTGACATAAGGCCAGATTCTCTGTTACGGGACCTCTCTCCTCTGTCTGGGTGCCGGGGCCTAAATGTGTGACAGTGGCCTGTTCCAGTGGTGGGTGACGTGAAGCTTGATTCTCTGCTATGACATGAAGACAGATTCTGCGCTGACATAAGGCCAGATTCTCTGTTACGGGACCTCTCTCCTCTGCCTGGGTGCCTGGGCCTAAATGTGTGACAGTGGCCTGTTCCAGTGGTGGGTGACGTGAAGCCTGATTCTCTGCTATGACATGAAGACTGATTCTGCGCTGACATAAAGCCAGATTCTCTGTTACGGGACCGCTCTCCTCTGTCTGGGTGCCGGGGCCTAAATGTGTGACAGTGGCCTGTTCCAGTGGTGGGTGACGTGAAGCCTGATTCTCTGCTATGACATGAAGACAGATTCTGTGCTGACATAAGGCCAGATTCTCTGTTACGGGACCTCTCTCCTCTGCCTGGGTGCCTGGGCCTAAATATGTAACAGTGGCCTGTTCCAGTGGTGGGTGACGTGAAGCCTGATTCTCTGCTATGACATGAAGACAGATTCTGTGCTGACATAAGACCAGATTCTCTGTTACGGGACCGCTCTCCTCTGTCTGGGTGCCGGGGCCTAAATGTGTGACAGTGGCCTGTTCCAGTGGTGGGTGACGTGAAGCCTGATTCTCTGCTATGACATGAAGACTGATTCTGTGCTGACATAAGGCCAGATTCTCTGTTACGGGACCGCTCTCCTCTGCCTGGGTGCCTGGGCCTAAATATGTGACAGTGGCCTGTTCCAGTGGTGGGTGACGTGAAGCCTGATTCTCTGCTATGACATTAAGACAGATTCTGCGCTGACATCAGGCCAGATTCTCTGTTACGGGACCGCTCTCCTCAGTCTGGGTGCCAGGGCCTAAATATGTGACAGTGGCCTGTTCCAGTGGTGGGTGACGTGAAGCCTGATTCTCTGCTATGACATGAAGACAGATTCTGTGCTGACATAAGACCAGATTCTCTGTTACGGGACCGCTCTCCTCTGCCTGGGTGCCTGGGCCTAAATATGTGACAGTGGCCTGTTCCAGTGGTGGGTGACGTGAAGCCTGATTCTCTGCTATGACATTAAGACAGATTCTGCGCTGACATCAGGCCAGATTCTCTGTTACGGGACCGCTCTCCTCAGTCTGGGTGCCAGGGCCTAAATATGTGACAGTGGCCTGTTCCAGTGGTGGGTGACGTGAAGCCTGATTCTCTGCTATGACATGAAGACAGATTCTGTGCTGACATAAGACCAGATTCTCTGTTACGGGACCGCTCTCCTCTGTCTGGGTGCCGGGGCCTAAATATGTGACAGTGGCCTGTTCCAGTGGTGGGTGACGTGAAGCCTGATTCTCTGCTATGACACGAAGACTGATTCTGTGCTGACATGAAGCCTGATTCTCTGCTATGGCATGAAGAGACTGATTCTGTGCTGACATGAAGCCAGATTCTTTGCTATGGCATGAAGACACTGATTCTCTGCTGACGTGAAGCCAGATTCTCTTCTATGAGACCTCTGTCCAATTGATATTGGGTCATTTTTATTTTTTTTATTTTTATTTTAATTCATTTCCCTATCCACATTTGTTTGCAGGGGATTTACCTACATGTTGCTGCCTTTTGCAGCCCTCTAGCTCTTTCCTGGGCTGTTTTACAGCCTTTTTAGTGCCCAAAAGTTCGGGTCCCCATTGACTTCAATGGGGTTCGGGTTCGGGACGAAGTTCGGTTCGGATCCCGAACCCGAACATTTCCGGGAAGTTCGGCCGAACTTCTCGAACCCGAACATCCAGGTGTTCGCTCAACTCTAATATTAGGAACTTCATTTTTTCCCTGCCTGCCACACTGTAGTGGAGAGTATTTAAAGAGTGGCCAACCCCTTTAAATAACTTAAAGTGAGAGTACAGATACTGAAGAGAGAAATATATCCACCATTTTATGTTGAATGACAAGATTGAACAGTTAAACCTCCATCTTATGCATACCGCCATTTTGTGATATCTTTTCAACACGTGTTATGTACATGGACTATCTGCTGCGGAGGCGGCAGTGTTATATATGAAGAAAAGTTGAAGTTAATAAAGAAGTTATTTCAAGCATTTAGTGTGCTCTTTAAACCTACTGTTTCCATAGAATGGCGCTAGAGGAATTACATAGTAACAGACAGTATGGTTAGACTAAAAGTCAGAGATATCAAAATTCTTCAAATGCCACAGCGCAAAAGGCACTTCATAGTGCTGCGCCTGCCACACTCCCCTCTCTCACTCTCACCTGGCAGCAGTTCTTCTCCTCTTTCACTCTTACCTGGCAGAAGTCCCTCTTCTGTCTCTTACCAGAAAGCATCCCTCCTCTTTCTCACTCTCACCTGCCAGTAGTCCATCCGCTCTCTTACTCTCACCTGGAAGCAGTCCCTCCTCTCTCTTACTCTCACCTGGCAGCAGTCCTTCTCTCCCTCATCTGGCGGCAGTCCCTCTCTCACTCTCATTAGGCAGCAGTCCTTCTCTCACTCTCACCTGGCAGCAGTCCCTACCCTCTCTCACTCTAATTTGGCAGCAGTGCCTCTTCTGTCCCTTACCAGGCAGCAGTCCCTCCTCTCCCTCACTCAGCAGTAGTCCCTCATCTTCCTCTCACCTGGCAGTAGTCTCTGATCTTCCTGTCACCTGGTAGCAGTCCCTCCCCTCTTTCACTCTCATCTAGCAGCAGTCCCTCTATCACTCTCACCAGGCAGCAGTCCCTCTATCACTCTCACCAGGCAGCAGTCCCTCTATCACTCTCACCAGGCAGCAGTCCCTCTCTCACTCTCACCAGGCAGCAGTCCCTCTATCACTCTCACCAGGCAGCAGTCCCTCTATCACTCTCACCAGGCAGCAGTCCCTCTCTCACTCTCACCAGGCAGCAGTCCCTCTCTCACTCTCACCAGGCAGCAGTCCCTCTCTCACTCTCACCAGGCCGCAGTCCCTCTCTCACTCTCACCAGGCAGCAGTCCCTCTCTCACTCTCACCAGGCAGCAGTCCCTCTCTCACTCTCACCAGGCAGCAGTCCCTCTCTCACTCTCACCAGGCAGCAGTCCCTCTCTCACTCTCACCAGGCAGCAGTCCCTCTCTCACTCTCACCGGGCAGCAGTCCCTCTCTCACTCTCACCAGGCAGCAGTCCCTCTCTCACTCTCACCAGGCAGCAGTCCCTCTCTCACTCTCACCAGGCAGCAGTCCCTCTCTCACTCTCACTCTCACTAGGCAGCAGTCCCTCTCTCACTCTCACCAGGCAGCAGTCCCTCTCTCACTCTCACCAGGCAGCAGTCCCTCTCTCACTCTCACCAGGCAGCAGTCCCTCTCTCACTCTCACTAGGCAGCAGTCCCTCTCTCACTCTCACCAGGCAGCAGTCCCTCTCTCACTCTCACCAGGCAGCAGTCCCTCTCTCACTCTCACCAGGCAGCAGTCCCTCTCTCACTCTCACCAGGCAGCAGTCCCTCTCTCACTCTCACTAGGCAGCAGTCCCTCTCTCACTCTCACCAGGCAGCAGTTTCTTCCCTCTCTCACCTTGCAGCAGTCCCTCCCCACTCTCACTATAATTTGGCAGCAGTGCCTCTTCTGTCCCTTACCAGGCAGCAGTCCCTCCCCTCTCTCACTCAGCAGTAGTCCCTCATCTTCCTCTCACCTGGCAGTAGTCTCTAAACTTCCTGTCACCTGGAAGCAGTCCCTCCCCTTTTTCACCCTCATCTGGCAGCAGTGCCTTCCCTCTCTAACCAGGCAGCAGTCCCTCTCTCACTCAACTGTAGTCCCTCATCTTCCTGTCACCTGGCAGCAGTTCCTCCCCTCTCGCTCTCACCAGGCAGCAGTCCCTCTCTTGCTCTCACCAGGCAGCAGTCCCTCTCTTGCTCTCACCAGGCAGCAGTCCCTCTCTCGCTCTCACCAGGCAGCAGTCCCTCTCTCGCTCTCACCAGGCAGCAGTCCCTCTCTCACTCTCACCAGGCAGCAGTCCCTCTCTCACTCTCACCAGGCAGCAGTCCCTCTCTCACTCTCACCAGGCAGCAGTCCCTCTCTCACTCTCACCAGGCAGCAGTTCCTCTCTCACTCTCACCAGGCAGCAGTCCCTCTCTCACTCTCACCGGGCAGCAGTCCCTCTCTCACTCTCACCGGGCAGCAGTCCCTCTCTCACTCTCACCAGGCAGCAGTCCCTCTCTCACTCTCACCAGGCAGCAGTCCCTCTCTCACTCTCACCAGGCAGCAGTCCCTCTCTCACTCTCACTCTCACTAGGCAGCAGTCCCTCTCTCACTCTCACCAGGCAGCAGTCCCTCTCTCACTCTCACCAGGCAGCAGTCCCTCTCTCACTCTCACCAGGCATCAGTCCCTCTCTCACTCTCACTAGGCAGCAGTCCCTCTCTCACTCTCACCAGGCAGCAGTCCCTCTCTCACTCTCACCAGGCAGCAGTCCCTCTCTCACTCTCACCAGGCAGCAGTCCCTCTCTCACTCTCACCAGGCAGCAGTCCCTCTCTCACTCTCACTAGGCAGCAGTCCCTCTCTCACTCTCACCAGGCAGCAGTTTCTTCCCTCTCTCACCTTGCAGCAGTCCCTCCCCACTCTCACTATAATTTGGCAGCAGTGCCTCTTCTGTCCCTTACCAGGCAGCAGTCCCTCCCCTCTCTCACTCAGCAGTAGTCCCTCATCTTCCTCTCACCTGGCAGTAGTCTCTAAACTTCCTGTCACCTGGAAGCAGTCCCTCCCCTTTTTCACCCTCATCTGGCAGCAGTGCCTTCCCTCTCTAACCAGGCAGCAGTCCCTCTCTCACTCAACTGTAGTCCCTCATCTTCCTGTCACCTGGCAGCAGTTCCTCCCCTCTCGCTCTCACCAGGCAGCAGTCCCTCTCTTGCTCTCACCAGGCAGCAGTCCCTCTCTCGCTCTCACCAGGCAGCAGTCCCTCTCTCGCTCTCACCAGGCAGCAGTCCCTCTCTCGCTCTCACCAGGCAGCAGTCCCTCTCTCGCTCTCACCAGGCAGCAGTCCCTCTCTCACTCTCACCAGGCAGCAGTCCCTCTCTCGCTCTCACCAGGCAGCAGTCCCTCTCTCGCTCTCACCAGGCAGCAGTCCCTCTCTCACTCAGCTGTAGTCCCTCATCTTCCTGTCACCTGGCAGCAGTTCCTCCCCTCTCGCTCTCACCAGGCAGCAGTCCCTCTCTTGCTCTCACCAGGCAGCAGTCCCTCTCTCGCTCTCACCAGGCAGCAGTCCCTCTCTCGCTCTCACCAGGCAGCAGTCCCTCTCTCGCTCTCACCAGGCAGCAGTCCCTCTCTCGCTCTCACCAGGCAGCAGTCCCTCTCTCGCTCTCACCAGGCAGCAGTCCCTCTCTCACTCAGCTGTAGTCCCTCATCTTCCTGTCACCTGGCAGCAGTTCCTCCCCTCTCGCTCTCACCAGGCAGCAGTCCCTCTCTTGCTCTCACCAGGCAGCAGTCCCTCTCTCGCTCTCACCAGGCAGCAGTCCCTCTCTCGCTCTCACCAGGCGGCAGTCCCTCTCTCGCTCTCACCAGGCGGCAGTCCCTCTCTCGCTCTCACCAGGCGGCAGTCCCTCTCTCGCTCTCACCAGGCGGCAGTCCCTCTCTCGCTCTCACCAGGCGGCAGTCCCTCTCTCGCTCTCACCAGACAGCAGTCCCTCTCTCACTCAGCTGTAGTCCCTCATCTTCCTGTCACCTGGCAGCAGTTCATCCCCTCTCGTTCTCACCAGGCAGCAGTGCCTCTCTTGCTCTCACCAGGCAGCAGTCCCTCTCTCGCTCTCACCAGGCGGCAGTCCCTCTCTCGCTCTCACCAGGCGGCAGTCCCTCTCTCGCTCTCACCAGGCAGCAGTCCCTCTCTCGCTCTCACCAGGCAGCAGTCCCTCTCTTGCTCTCACCAGGCAGCAGTCCCTCTCTCGCTCTCACCAGGCAGCAGTCCCTCTCTCGCTCTCACCAGGCAGCAGTCCCTCTCTCGCTCTCACCAGGCAGCAGTCCCTCTCTCGCTCTCACCAGGCAGCAGTCCCTCTCTCGCTCTCACCAGGCAGCAGTCCCTCTCTCACTCAGCTGTAGTCCCTCATCTTCCTGTCACCTGGCAGCAGTTCCTCCCCTCTCGTTCTCACCAGGCAGCAGTGCCTCTCTTGCTCTCACCAGGCAGCAGTCCCTCTCTCGCTCTCACCAGGCGGCAGTCCCTCTCTCGCTCTCACCAGGCAGCAGTCCCTCTCTCGCTCTCACCAGGCAGCAGTCCCTCTCTCACTCAGCTGTAGTCCCTCATCTTCCTGTCACCTGGCAGCAGTTCATCCCCTCTCGTTCTCACCAGGCAGCAGTGCCTCTCTTGCTCTCACCAGGCAGCAGTCCCTCTCTCGCTCTCACCAGGCGGCAGTCCCTCTCTCGCTCTCACCAGGCGGCAGTCCCTCTCTCGCTCTCACCAGGCGGCAGTCCCTCTCTCGCTCTCACCAGGCAGCAGTCCCTCTCTCACTCAGCTGTAGTCCCTCATCTTCCTGTCACCTGGCAGCAGTTCATCCCCTCTCGTTCTCACCAGGCAGCAGTGCCTCTCTTGCTCTCACCAGGCAGCAGTCCCTCTCTCGCTCTCACCAGGCAGCAGTCCCTCTCTCGCTCTCACCAGGCGGCAGTCCCTCTCTCGCTCTCACCAGGCGGCAGTCCCTCTCTCGCTCTCACCAGGCGGCAGTCCCTCTCTCGCTCTCACCAGGCGGCAGTCCCTCTCTCGCTCTCACCAGGCGGCAGTCCCTCTCTCGCTCTCACCAGGCGGCAGTCCCTCTCTCGCTCTCACCAGGCGGCAGTCCCTCTCTCGCTCTCACCAGGCGGCAGTCCCTCTCTCGCTCTCACCAGGCGGCAGTCTCTCTCTCGCTCTCACCAGGCGGCAGTCCCTCTCTCGCTCTCACCAGGCGGCAGTCCCTCTCTCGCTCTCACCAGGCGGCAGTCCCTCTCTCGCTCTCACCAGGCGGCAGTCCCTCTCTCGCTCTCACCAGGCGGCAGTCCCTCTCTCGCTCTCACCAGGCGGCAGTCCCTCTCTCGCTCTCACCTGGCGGCAGTCCCTCTCTCGCTCTCACCTGGCGGCAGTCCCTCTCTCGCTCTCACCAGGCGGCAGTCCCTCTCTCGCTCTCACCAGGCAGCAGTCCCTCTCTCGCTCTCACCAGGCGGCAGTCCCTCTCTCGCTCTCACCAGGCGGCAGTCCCTCTCTCGCTCTCACCAGGCGGCAGTCCCTCTTTCGCTCTCATCTGGCAGCAGTCCCTTCCCTCTCTCACCTTGCAGCAGTACCTCTCCTCTCTCACTCAGCAGTAGTCACTCATCTTCCTGTCACCTGGCAGTAGTCCCTCCAGTCTTTCGATCTCATCTGGCAGCATTTCTTCTTCTGTCCCTTACCAGGCAGCAGTCCCTCACCTCTCTCACTCTCACCTGGCAGCAGTCCCTCTTCTGTCCCTTACCAGGCAGCAGTCCCTCCCCTCCCTCACTCAGCAGTAGTCCCTCATCTTCCTCTCACCTGGCAGTAGTCTCTGATCTTCCTGTCAACTGGCAGAAGTCCCTGCCCTCTTTCACTCTCATCTGGCAGCAGTCCCTCTCTCACTCTCACCAGGCAGCAGTCCCTCTCTCACTCTCACCAGGCAGCAGTCCCTTCCCTCTTTCAGTCTCACCAGGCAGCAGTTCCTCTCTCCCTCTCACCAGGAAGCAGTCCCTCCTCTCTCTCACTCTCACCTGGCAGCAGACCCTCTTTTGTCTCTTACTAGGCAGCAGTCCCTCCCCTCTCACCGGCAGCAGTCCCTTCCCTCTCTCACTCACTTTCATCTAGTAGCAGTCCCTCTCTCTCTCTCTTACCAGGCAGCAGTCCCTTCCATCTCTCATTCTTACCTGGCAGCAGTTCCTTCCCTCTCTCACCTGGCAGCAGTTCCTTCCCTCTCTCACCTGGCAGCAGTCCCTCTTCAGTCTCTTACCAGGCAGCAGTCTCTCCCCTCTCTTACACCCACCTGGCAGCAGTCCATCCCCTCTCTCATGTGGCAGCAGTCCCTCTTCTGTCTCTCGCCAGGCAGTAGTCCCTCTACTGTCTCCCGCCAGGCAGTAGTCCCTCTTCTGTCTCCCGCCAGGCAGTAGTCCCTCTTCTGTCTCCCGCCAGGCAGTAGTCCCTCTTCTGTCTCCCGCCAGGCAGTAGTCCCTCTTCTGTCTCCCGCCAGGCAGTAGTCCCTCTTCTGTCTCCCGCCAGGTAGTAGTCCCTCTTCTGTCTCCCGCCAGGCAGTAGTCCCTCTTCTGTCTCCCGCCAGGCAGTAGTCCCTCTTCTGTGTCTCACCAGGCAGTAGTCCTTCTGTCTCTCACCTGGCAGTAGTCCCTATTCTGTCTCTCACCAAGCAGTAGTCCCTCTTCTGTCTCCCGCCAGGCAGTAGTCCCTCTTCTGTCTCCCGCCAGGCAGTAGTCCCTCTTCTGTCTCCCGCCAGGTAGTAGTCCCTCTTCTGTCTCCCGCCAGGCAGTAGTCCCTCTTCTGTCTCCCGCCAGGCAGTAGTCCCTCTTCTGTGTCTCACCAGGCAGTAGTCCTTCTGTCTCTCACCTGGCAGTAGTCCCTATTCTGTCTCTCACCAAGCAGTAGTCCCTCTTCTGTCTCTCACCAGGCAATAGTGCCTCTTGTCTCTGTCACCAGGCAGTAGTCCATTATCTGTCTCTCACCTGGCAGTAGTCCCTCTTCTGTGTCTCACCAGGCAGTAGTCCTTCTGTCTCTCACCAGGCAGTAGTCCCTCTTCTGTCTCTTACCAAGCAGTAGTCCCTCTTGTCTCTCTCACCAGGCAGTAGTCCATTATCTGTCTCTCACTAGGCAGTAGTCCTTCTGTCTCTCACCTGACAGTAGGCCCTCTTCTGTCTCTCACCAGGCAGTAGTCCCTTATCTGTCTCTCGCCAGGCAGTAGTCCCTCTTCTGTGTCTCACCAGGCAGCAGTCCCTCTCTCGCTCTCACCAGGCGGCAGTCCCTCTCTCGCTCTCACCAGGCAGCAGTCCCTCTCTCGCTCTCACCAGGCAGCAGTCCCTCTCTCGCTCTCACCAGGCGGCAGTCCCTCTCTCGCTCTCACCAGGCGGCAGTCCCTCTTTCGCTCTCATCTGGCAGCAGTCCCTTCCCTCTCTCACCTTGCAGCAGTACCTCTCCTCTCTCACTCAGCAGTAGTCACTCATCTTCCTGTCACCTGGCAGTAGTCCCTCCAGTCTTTCGATCTCATCTGGCAGCATTTCTTCTTCTGTCCCTTACCAGGCAGCAGTCCCTCACCTCTCTCACTCTCACCTGGCAGCAGTCCCTCTTCTGTCCCTTACCAGGCAGCAGTCCCTCCCCTCCCTCACTCAGCAGTAGTCCCTCATCTTCCTCTCACCTGGCAGTAGTCTCTGATCTTCCTGTCAACTGGCAGAAGTCCCTGCCCTCTTTCACTCTCATCTGGCAGCAGTCCCTCTCTCACTCTCACCAGGCAGCAGTCCCTCTCTCACTCTCACCAGGCAGCAGTCCCTTCCCTCTTTCAGTCTCACCAGGCAGCAGTTCCTCTCTCCCTCTCACCAGGAAGCAGTCCCTCCTCTCTCTCACTCTCACCTGGCAGCAGACCCTCTTTTGTCTCTTACTAGGCAGCAGTCCCTCCCCTCTCACCGGCAGCAGTCCCTTCCCTCTCTCACTCACTTTCATCTAGTAGCAGTCCCACTCTCTCTCTCTTACCAGGCAGCAGTCCCTTCCATCTCTCATTCTTACCTGGCAGCAGTTCCTTCCCTCTCTCACCTGGCAGCAGTCCCTCTTCTGTCTCTTACCAGGCAGCAGTCTCTCCCCTCTCTTACACCCACCTGGCAGCAGTCCATCCCCTCTCTCATGTGGCAGCAGTCCCTCTTCTGTCTCTCGCCAGGCAGTAGTCCCTCTACTGTCTCCCGCCAGGCAGTAGTCCCTCTTCTGTCTCCCGCCAGGCAGTAGTCCCTCTTCTGTCTCCCGCCAGGCAGTAGTCCCTCTTCTGTCTCCCGCCAGGCAGTAGTCCCTCTTCTGTCTCCCGCCAGGCAGTAGTCCCTCTTCTGTCTCCCGCCAGGTAGTAGTCCCTCTTCTGTCTCCCGCCAGGCAGTAGTCCCTCTTCTGTCTCTCAACAGGCAGTAGTCCTTCTGTCTCTCACCTGGCAGTAGTCCCTCTTCTGTCTCTCACCAGGCAATAGTGCCTCTTGTCTCTCTCACCAGGCAGTAGTCCATTATCTGTCTCTCACCTGGCAGTAGTCCATTATCTGTCTCTCACCTGGCAGTAGTCCATTATCTGTCTCTCACCTGGCAGTAGTCCCTCTTCTGTGTCTCACCAGGCAGTAGTCCCTCTTCTGTGTCTCACCAGGCAGTAGTCCTTCTGTCTCTCACCTGGCAGTAGTCCCTCTTCTGTGTCTCACCAGGCAGTAGTCCTTCTGTCTCTCACCTGGCAGTAGTCCCTCTTCTGTGTCTCACCAGGCAGTAGTCCCTTGTCTGTGTCTCACCAGGCAGTAGTCTATTATCTGTCTCTCACCTGGCAGTAGTCCCTATTCTGTGTCTCACCAGGCAGTAGTCCATTATCTGTCTCTCACCTGGCAGTAGTCCATTATCTGTCTCTCACCTGGCAGTAGTCCATTATCTGTCTCTCACCTGGCAGTAGTCCCTCTTCTGTGTCTCACCAGGCAGTAGTCCCTCTTCTGTGTCTCACCAGGCAGTAGTCCTTCTGTCTCTCACCTGGCAGTAGTCCCTCTTCTGTGTCTCACCAGGCAGTAGTCCTTCTGTCTCTCACCTGGCAGTAGTCCCTCTTCTGTGTCTCACCAGGCAGTAGTCCATTGTCTGTGTCTCACCAGGCAGTAGTCTATTATCTGTCTCTCACCTGGCAGTAGTCCCTATTCTGTGTCTCACCAGGCAGTAGTCCATTATCTGTCTTCCACCTGGCAGTAGTCCATTATCTGTCTCTCACCTGGCAGTAGTCCCTCTTCTGTCTCTCACCAGGCAGTAGTCCTTCTGTCTCTCACCTGGCAGTATTCCCTTATCTGTCTCTCACCAGGCAGTAGTCCATTATCTGTCTCTCACCTGGCAGTAGTACTTCTGTCTCTCACCTGGCAGTAGTACTTCTGTCTCTCACCTGGCAGTAGTCCCTCTTCTGTCTCTCACCTGGCAGTAGTCCCTCTTCTGTGTCTCGCCAGGCAGTAGTCCCTCTTCTGTGTCTCACCAGGCAGTGGTCCCTCTTCTGTGTCTCACCAGGCAGTAGTCCCTTGTCTGGCAGTAGTTCTGCTCTTCCAGTCTGTGATTTCTTCAGAAATCCACCCCCATTTTCGTCTGAAGGGAGTGGTTTATCTGGAAATCATGAGGTTTCTGGTCCTAGGTGTGACCCCTCCGTCCTCGGCGGTGAACCTGCGGTTCCCTGCTGGCCAGAGCAGTAATGCTGACTCAGGACACATGAGGAAATCAGAGCCAAGTGTGGGTCACTGCCATCACCATCCACAGTGTAACACAAGAGCTGGCACTCTAATGTCAAAGACATTTTTATGTTAACACGGTCAGAGAAAATCCAGATCAGAGAGAGCGGTGGATACCAAGTGTTTACTAGTGATTAGACAGATCCACATGAGACATCTGCATGTGACTGTCAGTAATCACCATTATATATTATTTATGCTCCAGTCACATCCAAAGCTGCTGTTACATCCTGCCGTGTACTCCACATATAGAGCTGCGTTCACAATTGTTACATTATGTATTATGCTCCAGTCATATCCAGAGCTGCTGTTACATCCTGCTACTATTTTTATGTAATTTCCAATGCTCCAGTCACCTCCATAGCTGCAATCTAAATTCTGCTGTTACATCCAGAGCTGCAGTCTAAACTCTGCTGTTGTACTGTTTTATACACCAGTCACATTCAGAGCTGCAGTCACATTTCTGCTGTTACTTCATGTTTTATACTCCAGTCACATCCAGAGCTGTGGTCACAATTCTGCCTTTATATCATGCCTTACACTCCAGTCATATCCAGAGCTGCAGTCAATATTCTGTTCATACTGCTTTTCTTATACTTTTGTCACATGCAAAGCTGCATCTACCTGCTGTGTGGTCATCTGAAGGCTGTGTGAATCACAGGTCAGCCAAGACGGGAGAGACATCTCTGGTCACTGTACAGCATCTCCTGGCAGACATCCCTCCTGACACCCTGTCCTCATACACCCACAGGAGAACTTTAGGTTGTCAGGTCCTGGGGTTTAGCTCTAGCACCTCCGTAGCTGTGGGTACAAGGCTGCAGAAAGCTCCTACCCCTCCTGTGATTCCTCCTGGACATATATTACATCCGTGCTCCCTGCACAGGTAACTGGGATGTATCAGATGCCCTTCAGGTATGACCTCAAAGGCCATATGAAGTAAAGAAATGTCCATGTGTGTGCTATCACAATGTCGTCATCAGCATCGCTGTACGACCTGTAGTCACAGCATCGCTGTACGACCTGTAGTCACCAGCATCGCTGTACGACCTCTAGTCACCAGCATAGTTGTACGACCTGTCTTCACCAGCATCGCTGTAAGACCTGTCATCACCAGCATCGCTGTACGACCTGTCTTCACCAGCATCGCTGTACGACCTGTAGTCACAGCATCGCTGTACGACCTGTAGTCACCAGCATCGCTGTACGACCTGTAGTCACCAGCATCGCTGTACGACCTGTAGTCACCAGCATCGCTGTACGACCTCTAGTCACCAGCATCGCTGTACGACCTGTCTTCACCATCATCGCTGTACGACCTGTAGTCACCAGCATCGCTGTACGACCTGTCTTCACCAGCATCGCTGTACGACCTGTAGTCACCAGCATCGCTGTATGACCTGTAGTCACCAGCATCGCTGTACGACCTGTCGTCACCAGCATCGCTGTACGACCTGTAGTCACCAGCATCGCTGTACGACCTGTCGTCACCATCATCGCTGTACGACCTGTCTTCACCATCATCGCTGTACGACCTGTAGTCACAGCATCGCTGTACGACCTGTAGTCACAGCATCGCTGTACGACCTCTAGTCACCAGCATCGCTGTACGACCTCTAGTCACCAGCATCGCTGTACGACCTGTAGTCACCAGCATCGCTGTACGACCTGTCTTCACCAGCATCGCTGTACGACCTGTAATCACCAGCATCGCTGTACGACCTGTAATCACCAGCATCGCTGTACGACCTGTCTTCACCAGCATCGCTGTACGACCTGTCTTCACCAGCATCGCTGTATGACCTGTAGTCACCAGCATCGTTGTACGACCTGTAGTCACCAGAATCGCTGTACGACCTGTAGTCACCAGCATCGCTGTACGACCTGTCTTCACCAGCATCGCTGTACGACCTGTAATCACCAACATCGCTGTACGACCTGTAATCACCAGCATCGCTGTACGACCTGTAGTCACCAGAATCGCTGTACGACCTGTAGTCACAGCATCGCTGTACGACCTGTAGTCACAGCATCGCTGTACGACCTGTAGTCACCAGAATCGCTGTATGACCTGTCTTCACCAGCATCGCTGTACGACCTGTAATCACCAACATCGCTGTACGACCTGTAATCACCAGCATCGCTGTACGACCTGTAGTCACCAGAATCGCTGTACGACCTGTAGTCACAGCATCGCTGTACGACCTGTAGTCACAGCATCGCTGTACGACCTGTAGTCACCAGAATCGCTGTACGACCTGTAGTCACCAGAATCGCTGTACGACCTGTAGTCACCAGAATCGCTGTATGACCTGTTGCCACCAGAATCGCTGTATGACCTGTCTTCACCATCATCGCTGTACGACCTGTAGTCACCAGCATCGCTGTACGACCTGTCTTCACCAGCATCGCTGTACGACCTGTAGTCACCAGCATCGCTGTACGACCTGTCTTCACCAGCATCGCTGTATGACCTGTAGTCACCAGCATCGCGGTACGACCTGTCTTCACCAGCATCGCTGTACGACCTGTAGTCACAGCATCGCTGTACGACCTGTAGTCACCAGCATCGCTGTACGACCTGTAGTCACCAGCATCGCTGTACGACTTGTAGTCACCAGCATCGCTGTACGACCTGTAGTCACCAGCATCGCTGTACGACCTGTAGTCACCAGCATCGCTGTACGACCTGTAGTCACCAGCATCGCTGTACGACTTGTAGTCACCAGCATCGCTGTACGACCTGTAGTCACCAGCATCGCTGTACGACCTGTCATCACCAGCATCGCAGTACGACCTGTAGTCACCAGCATCGCTGTACGACCTGTAGTCACCAGCATCGCTGTACGACCTGTAGTCACCAGCATCGCTGTACGACCTGTCATCACCAGCATCGGTGTACGACCTGTAGTCACCAGCATCGCTGTACGACCTGTCATCACCAGCATCGCTGTACGACCTCTAGTCACCAGCATCGCTGTACGACCTGTAGTCACCAGCATCGCTGTACGACCTCTAGTTACCAGCATCGCCGTACGACCTCTAGTCACCAGCATCGCTGTTCGACCTCTAGTCACCAGCATCGCTGTACGACCTGTAGTCACCAGCATCGCTGTACGACCTCTAGTCACCAGCATCGCTGTACGACCTCTCGTCACCAGCATCGCTGTACGACCTGTAGTCACCAGCATCGCTGTACGACCTGTCATCACCAGCATCGTTGTACGACCTGTAGTCACCAGCATTGCTGTATTACCTGTAGTCACAGGATCGCTGTACGACTTGTCATCACCAGCATCGCTGTACGACCTCTCGTCACCAGCATCGCTGTACGACCTGTAGTCACAGCATCGCTGTACGACCTGTCTTCATCACCAGCATTGCTGTACGACCTGTCTTCACCAGCATCGCTGTACGACCTGTAGTCACCAGCATCGCTGTACGACCTGTAGTCACCAGCATCGCTGTACGACCTCTCGTCACCAGCATCGCTGTACGACCTGTAGTCACCAGCATCGCTGTATTACCTGTAGTCACAGGATCGCTGTACGACCTGTCTTCACCAGCATCGCTGTATGACCTGTCTTCACCATCATCGCTGTACGACCTGTAGTCACCAGCATCGCTGTACGACCTGTAGTCACCAGCATCGTTGTACGACCTGTAGTCACCAGCATCGCTGTATTACCTGTAGTCACAGGATCGCTGTACGACTTGTCATCACCAGCATCGCTGTACGACCTCTCGTCACCAGCATCGCTGTACGACCTGTAGTCACAGCATCGCTGTACGACCTGTCTTCATCACCAGCATCGCTGTACGACCTGTAGTCACCAGCATCGCTGTACGACCTCTAGTCACCAGCATCGCTGTACGACCTCTTGTCACCAGCATCGCTGTACGACCTCTCGTCACCAGCATCGCTGTACGACCTGTAGTCACCAGCATCGCTGTACGACCTGTCATCACCAGCATCGTTGTACGACCTATAGTCACCAGCATCGCTGTACGACCTCTCGTCACCAGCATCGCTGTACGATCTGTAGTCACCAGCATCGCTGTACGACCTGTCATCACCAGCATCGTTGTACGACCTATAGTCACCAGCATCGCTGTATTACCTGTAGTCACAGGATCGCTGTACGACTTGTCATCACCAGCATCGCTGTACGACCTCTCGTCACCAGCATCGCTGTACGACCTGTAGTCACAGGATCGCTGTACGACCTGTCTTCATCACCAGCATCGCTGTACGACCTGTCTTCACCAGCATCGCTGTACGACCTGTAGTCACCAGCATCGCTGTACTACCTCTCGTCACCAGCATCGCTGTACGACCTGTAGTCACCAGCATCGCTGTACGACCTCTAGTCACCAGCATCGCTGTACGACCTGTCATCACCAGCATCGCTGTACGACCTGTCATCACCAGCATCGCTGTACGACCTGTCATCACCAGCATCGCTGTACGACCTGTAGTCACCAGCATCGCTGTACGACCTGTAGTCACCAGCATCGCTGTATTACCTGTAGTCACAGGATCGCTGTACGACTTGTCATCACCAGCATCGCTGTACGACCTGTAGTCACAAGCATCGCTGTACGACTTGTAGTCACCAGCATCGCTGTACGACCTGTCTTCACCAGCATCGCTGTACGACCTATAGTCACCAGCATCGCTGTACGACCTGTAGTCACCAGCATCGCTGTACGACCTGTAGTCACCAACATCGCTGTACGACCTGTAGTCACCAGCATCGCTGTACGACCTGTAGTCACCAGCATCGCTGTACGACCTGTCATCACCAGCATCGCTGTACGACCTGTAGTCACCAGCATCGCTGTAGGACCTGTCATCACCAGCATCACTGTATGACCTGTAGTCACAGGATCGCTGTACAACTTGTCATCACCAGCATCGCTGTACGACCTGTTGTGACCAGCATCGCTGTATGACCTGTAGTCACAGCATCGCTGTACGACCTGTGGTCACCAGCATCGCTGTACGACCTGTAGTCACCAGCATCGCTGTACGACCTCTTGTCACCAGCATCGTTCTACGACCTGTAGTCACCAGCATCGCTGTACAACCTGTAGTCACCAGCATCGCTGTACGACCTGTCTTCACCAGCATCGCTGTACGACCTGTCTTCACCAGCATCGCTGTACGACCTTCTTATTTTCACTTATCTCTTGTTGTACGTCTGGTTCATGGTTCCGTGACATTAGGACCAAGCCATGAATTCTGACGGTACAGGGCCATCCTCGCTACCCATGCTGGTTGCCAGACTTGATCAGCAGGATCACCTGTTGGGTCGGTTCGCTGTGGCGTTGCAAACCCTGCTTGAACGCACGGCTCATTTCGCTCCCGTTGCCGATGGGTCGGTTGTCGCTCCTACTGCCGCTCCGGTTGTTGCGCCAGAGTCTACCCCGACACCTGTTGTTGCGCCTGCGGTGTTTCGGGGTATGACCGGTTCTGCCCCTCTTCCACAGCGCTTTGGGGGAGAGCCAACTCAGTGCCGAGGTTTCCTTAACCAGGTGGGCATTTATTTCGAGTTGCTGCCACATGCCTTTCCTACTGAGAGATCAAAGGTGGGCTTCTTGATCTCGCTGCTCTCGGACAAGGCCTTGGCCTGGGCCAGCCCTTTATGGGAGAACAACAATCCGGTGGTTGCCGAGTTTTCCGGTTTTGTTGCTTCTCTTCGGAAGGTATTCGATGTGCCGGCTCGTGCTGCCTCTGCTGCGAAGCTCCTTATGTCCATCAGACAGGGTTCACGATCCGTAGCTGAATACGCCATTGAGTTTCGTACCCTGGCAGCAGAGGTGGGCTGGAATAATGAGGCTCTGGTCGCTGCTTTCTCTCATGGTCTCTCGGATGCCTTGAAGGATGAGGTTGCAGCTAAGGACCTACCAGTGGAGCTCGAGTCTCTTATTTCTTTCCTGATTTTGATTGACACCAGACTCAGGGAGAGACCTTCCTTTAAGGAGAGCCTGCGGAGGTCTTCTAACAGATTGGCGCCTACGTTTGCTGTCCCACCCGTGCCTCCCTCTTCTCCCACGCCTCCTGGGGATGACTTGTCTGGGGGTGAACCCATGCAGCTGGGGTTTGCTCGCCTGTCCGAGGGGGAGAGGGTACTCCGGAGACGCGAGGGCCGATGCATGTACTGTGGTCTCGGTGGGCATTTTCGGTTGGCATGTCCGAACCGTCCGGGAAACGCTCGTACCTGAGATCCTGTCGGGGGCAGATCTTGGGTGGAGTCTCCTCGTCCCCGGTTTCCCGTGTTGACAAACCACTGATCACTGTTGTCCTCTCCTGGGTCGGGGGCTCGGTGACGACCCAGGCGTTGGTGGACTCTGGTGCTGGTGGTTTGTTCATTGATAGTGTGTTCGCTGCCGCCAATTCCATTCCTCTGCAGGCTCGAGGTTCCCCACTGGCTCTTGAGGCGATAGATGGCAGACCCCTTCTGTTGCCACACGTGACTCATGAGACCCTTCCAGTGGGGATAGCCATTGGTGCCGTTCACAGAGAGTCGGTCTGCCTCCAGGTTATTTCGTCTCCACACTACTCGGTGGTCTTGGGGTACCCCTGGCTCCAGAAGCATAATCCGACTTTCGATTGGAGATCGGCCGAGATCCTCTCGTGGTCACCGCAGTGTGGGGCTAGTTGCATCCATGGGTCTGTCAAGTTGCTGTGTACTTCCTCGGACTCTCTGTTGCCTCCTGAATACGAGGAGTACCGGGATGTATTCGATAAGGTGCGCGCGGTTGCCCTACCTCCGCACCGCCCATATGATTGTGCCATAGAGTTACAACCTGGTGCCGTTCCTCCTCGTGGCAAAGTCTATCCACTGTCGGTAGTGGAGAATGAGGCCATGGAGGAGTACGTGAGGGAGGCGCTTTCACGCGGACACATTCGCAAATCCTCGTCCCCGGCAGGGGCTGGATTTTTCTTTGTGAAAAAGAGGGGCGGTGAGTTGAGGCCTTGCATCGATTACAGGGGCCTCAAACGCATCACGATCAAGAACGCTTACCCGATACCCTTGATTTCCGAGCTGTTCGATCGCCTTAAAGGGGCCACGGTCTTTACCAAACTCGACCTGAGGGCGGCATATAACCTGGTAAGGATCAAGGCGGGCGATGAGTGGAAGACCGCGTTTAACACCAGGACCGGTCATTATGAATCCTTGGTTATGCCCTTTGGGTTGTGCAATGCGCCCGCAGTCTTTCAGGAATTCATCAACGATGTTTTCCGTGACCTGTTGCAGCAGTGTGTGGTGGTCTATTTGGATGACATCTTGGTATATTCTGAATCCATGGAGGCCCACATTCTGGATGTCAGACGAGTGTTGCAACGGTTACGAGAGAACAAGCTGTTCGGTAAGCTTGAGAAATGCGAATTTCACCGATCCCAGGTAACCTTCTTAGGTTACATCATTTCCGCTGAGGGGTTCTCCATGGATCCTGAGAAGGTTTCGGCTGTCTTACAGTGGCCCCAGCCCAGTGGTCTTCGTTCCCTGCAGCGCTTTTTGGGCTTCGCCAATTATTATCGGAAGTTCATCAGGGACTTTTCCATGCTGGCCAAGCCTCTCACGGATCTGACCAGGAAGGGCAGTAATTCCCAGGTCTGGCCGCTCGAGGCCATCCGAGCTTTTGAGGCCCTAAAGTCCGCTTTTGTGTCGGCTCCGATTCTGTCGCATCCCAACCCTGGGTTGCCCTTTGTCCTCGAGGTGGACGCGTCTGAGACGGGAGTAGGCGCCCTTCTGTCTCAGCGTAGAACACCAGAGGGTCCTCTGCTTCCTTGTGGGTTTTACTCCCGGAAACTGTCTTCCGCGGAGTGCAACTATCAGATTGGTGACAGGGAGTTATTGGCCATCGTGCAGGCCCTTAAAGAATGGAGGCACTTGCTCGAGGGTTCGGTGGTTCCGGTTCTCATCCTGACGGACCATAAGAATCTGACCTACCTTTCTGAGGCCAAGAGATTGACACCACGTCAGGCCAGATGGGCTCTGTTCTTGTCACGTTTTAATTACGTGGTCTCCTACCTACCCGGTTCCAAGAACATCAGGGCGGATGCCCTATCACGGCAGTACTCCGAGCTGTCCAGGGAGGAGTCGATTCCGACTTCGGTCATACCTCCGAATCAGATCCTGGCCGCCATTCGCACCAGCCTGACCTCTCCCCTGGGTGAGCAGATTTTGGCGGCTCAATCTGGTGCTCCCTCTGGGAGACCCAACGGCAGATGTTTTGTGCCTGAGGAGTTGCGCACTCGGTTGTTGCGAACCTACCATAACTCCAAGACCGCGGGGCATCCTGGAAAGAATCAGCTGTCCTGGGCTGTTTCACGTCTGTTCTGGTGGCCTTCCCTACGTTCCGACATCGCCGCATATGTAGCGGCATGCTCCGTTTGTGCCCAGAGTAAGTCCCCTCGGCACCTTCCGTTGGGCCTTCTGCAACCCATAGCCACCGGGGAGCGCCCATGGTCACACCTGGGGATGGATTTCCTTGTGGACCTCCCTGCATCCCGAGGCCATACGGTCATTCTCATGATTGTGGATCGGTTTTCCAAAATGTGCCACTGTGTTCCTCTCAAGAAGTTACCCTCTGCACAAGAGTTGGCCACGATTTTTGCCAGGGAGGTCTTCCGGTTGCACGGTTTGCCCAAGGAGATTGTGTCGGATCGGGGGAGTCAGTTTGTATCCAGGTTCTGGCGTGCCTTTTGCTCCCAGTTGGGGATTCATCTCTCCTTCTCCTCGGCCTACCACCCTCAGTCCAATGGGGCCGCAGAACGATCCAATCAGGCCTTGGAGCAATTCCTTCGTTGCTATGTCTCCGATCACCAAGACAATTGGGTTGACCTCCTGCCTTGGGCTGAGTTTGCCAGGAACAAGGCGGTGAACTCTTCCTCTGGGACGTCTCCCTTCATGGCCAATTATGGGTTCCAACCTGCCGTGTTACCGGAGGTATTCTCTCCCCAGGATATTCCGGCTGTGGAGGATCACCTTTCCGTCCTACGTGCTTCTTGGGTACAGATCCAGAAGTCCCTTGAGGTCTCTGCGCAGCGCCAGAGACTCCAGGCTGATCGCAGACGAGCGCCTGCTCCTTCCTACCAGGTCGGAGACCGTGTATGGTTGTCCACCCGCAACCTCAACCTTCGAGTGCCCACTCCCAAGCTGGCGCCTCGCTTTGTTGGTCCCTTCCGAGTGCTTCGCAGGGTAAACCCGGTAGCCTATGCCCTTGCGCTTCCTCCTGGCATGCGGATCTCTAACGTGTTTCATGTCTCCCTGTTGAAGCCACTGGTGTGTAATCGTTTCACTTCCTCGGTTCCTCGGCCTCGTCCGGTCCGAGTGGGCAATCGTGAGGAGTATGAGGTGAGCAATATCCTGGACTCACGCCTGGTCCGCGGTCGGGTGCAGTTTTTGGTCCATTGGCGTGGTTATGGTCCAGAGGAGCGTTCCTGGGTTCCCTCCGCAGATGTCCATGCTCCTGCCTTGCTCCGAGCCTTCCACGCACGCTTCCCTCAGAAACCGTTTTTTGCTCCGCGGAGGAGGGGCCCTTGAGGGGGAGGTACTGTCATGGTCTTACCTTCTTGCTGTTCTCCTTCGTTTGACATGTGCTGGCGGCCATCTTGGTTTCTGGGTTTCTTGTAGCCTTCCACCCTGCGGCTCCTCCTTCCCACTGGGAGGAGCTGGATGCCTAGCCATATATATAGGAGGTCTGTGGCTTCAGTTCCTTGCTTGGTCCTCCTGTGTTCACATGCTTCTAAGACTGCTGCTGCTTCTGGTTCCTGATCCTGGCTTCGTCTGACTACCCTGCTGGTTCCTGATCCTGGCTTCGTCTGACTACCCTGCTGGTTCCTGATCCTGGCTTCGTCTGACTACCCTTCTGGTTCCTGACCTCTGGCCTCTCAAAGACTCTGCTTCGGTTTCACCATCTGTTTGGACTTTTGCTTTACAGCTTTATTGTCAATAAAGCCTTCTTATTTTCACTTATCTCTTGTTGTACGTCTGGTTCATGGTTCCGTGACACTGTCATCACCAGCATCGCTGTACGACCTGTAGTCACCAGCATCTCTGTACGACCTGTCTTCACCAGCATCGCTGTACGACCTGTAGTCACCAGCATCGCTGTACGACCTGTTGTCACCAGCATCGCTGTACGACCTGTAGTCACCAGCATCGCTGTACGACCTGTAGTCACCAGCATCGCTGTACGACCTGTCATCACCAGCATCGCTGTACGACCTGTAGTCACCAGAATCGCTGTACGACCTGTAGTCACCAACATCGCTGTACGACCTGTAGTCACCAGCATCGCTGTACGACCTGTAGTCACCAGCATCGCTGTACGACCTGTTGTCACCAGCATCGCTGTACGACCTGTAGTCACCAGCATCGCTGTACGACCTGTAGTCACCAGCATCGCTGTACGACCTGTAGTCACCAGCATCGCTGTACGACCTGTAGTCACCAGCATCGCTGTACGACCTGTAGTCACCAGCATCGCTGTACGACCTCTAGTCACCAGCATCGCTGTACGACCTCTAGTCACCAGCATCGCTGTACGACCTCTAGTCACCAGCATCGCTGTTCGACCTCTAGTCACCAGCATCGATATACGACCTGTAGTCACCAGCATCGCTGTACGACCTGTAGTCACCAGCATCGCTGTACGACCTGTTGTCACCAGCATCGCTGTACGACCTGTCATCACCAGCATCGCTGTACGACCTGTCTTCACCGCCGCTGAACGACCTCTCGTCACTACCAGACCTGTCTTCACCAGCATTTCTGTTCGACATCTCCTCACCACCGGTGCAGAATGACCTGTCATCACCACCAGCGCTGTACAACCTCTCATCCAGTGGCGTACTAAGGGGGGGGGGGTGGAGTGGGGAGCGGTCCGCCCCGGGTGCCGGCTCCCAGAAGGGTGTTAGAAGCAATAAGCACATCAATCAATACAGATGGAAGCGCTCATTGCTGGAGCGCTGGGAGCTGCGGTCCTGTCGCTCAACGCTCCGTGCTCCGCACTCTTCCCCTCCATCAGGCCAGCGGCGCACACAGAATGGTGAAGCAGGAAGACTTCTCCCCGCTTGATCATTAAGCCTGCAGACACAGATTGCGCTACCAGCCTGTGTGGGCGGAGCCTGCAGCCCAGAAATCTGCATGAGCTCCTCACCTGATAAATGTCACCACTAGAGGGCGGCACAGAACCCTCCTGTAACGGACCGTTTCAGCAGACAAGGGGTTAAAATCCGTTTAGGCGATGTGCCCCTTTCTGAGAGACAGGCCCAGCTACTGCAGAACACCAACCTCCCGAACTGGATACAAAGTAGCACTCCAAACTGGAACCTCACGAATAGCTGCTAGCAGACGAACAGGAATCAGCTTACACTCCTGGCAATCAGTCTCTAACAGCATACAGCGGATCCCCCCAAGAACGAGACAAGGCTCCGTGTTGAGGGTCAAGCAGTGGTCTGAGGTGCTGGCACACCCAGCCTGGTTTTTATTACAGTTGTTTGCAAATACAGGTCCGCCCACAGGGAGGTATAAAACAACCAAGCCCATCTGGTGGACAGCCCCTAGGGGACCAGAATGAAGACTGTGACATAGGACAGATATGCAGCACTGTAGGATACACAGAGACAATACATCCCCACAATGCATCATGGTTTCCTCCTCTCTGCCCTGGAGACACCCGAGGCGTAATCCAATTATCTCTCAAGACAAAGAGAAGTCACCAATACACATGTGGATATAACAGGACAGACATCACCATTTAAACACACAATGGGACAATGGCACAATAGAAACACACCCAGCATATTCCTCCCAAGCTGACAAGTTACACTTATTATAAATTGTTACAACTTTGTGAGTTTACATTGGCCATACATATAACTTACATCAATTTAAACAGTATAACTTGGGGACAAACCTATCCAAAATTCCCTTGAATAGGTTCAGGGGTTTAAAAGTGTTATGTCCCCTGGACACTCTGTGTCTCTCAGGTACTGCTGGCAATGCTGCCAGTATCTGCTCAGCAAGTTACACACACAGGCCGATGTACTACTTAACCAGAGCAAGGTTTATTACCCAGAACATTATGGCATTCTTACATGGAGGAGTCTTATTCCAAACAGCTTCTGTCCTTATCAGATGTAATCCCTTCTCAGCCTCATGTGTCTGCTTCCGTTTCCCCTCACACACTGTCTGACTTCCTGGTACAGCTCCTCCAACCCCATCATGCATCAGGAGAAAGAGGGTAAAGGTCACAGTGATCTATCACAAACATCACACCTCCTTTCCTTCCCAAAAAAAAAATAAAAATAACAAGAGAACAAAATGTTGAACACATAACATAACAAGGCAAGCGAGATCAGTTCAGCAAGTAGTATCTCCAACTCAGTTCTGTGATTTCCGCAGCACTTCATGAGCCCTTTGTCTCTGTTCCCTGACCTCCAATGTGTCCCGTAAGATTTCAGCACTTTGCCAGCGCGGCGTTTGACGTCTTTGACGGGTAGACTTACGCAGAGGCACAGCACCGGGAGGGATAGAGTCAGTCAAAGGTTCTGGAGATGTCAGTGGGCGTCCCACAGACAAATCAGTCTCTGTAACTCCAGGCACATGTCCGGGCTCCTCAGGAATCTGGTCACCAACCGGTTCAGGGTTTGGTTGTAAACTTGTGGGATCATGCCAGACACCATGCCATATGTCACCAGCAGAGTTCAGAGTAGACTCTGGTGGGTGGTTAGAAAGAGGGGTCGGTTTTGTCACTAGTGGCCGGCAAATGCGTTTCCTCAATTGTGAAAGGTGTCGCCGAACACAAATGCCTTCCTCCAGGCGGACAAGGTACATTCTTCTGCCAAACGTTCCATCAATAACGCCAGGAAGCCAAGGAGGCAAAGCTCTGTAATTCCGAGACCATACAAGATCACCGGCACGGAATCCCAGACGGCCCGGCGGAGGAGGTGTTGGTGACTGTTCCTGCGGACGAACTAAATCAAGTTTGGTGCGGAGATGCCTGCCAAACATAAGAAAAGCCGGTGACAGCCCAGTAGTAGCGTGTTTCGTGTTACGGTACATGATCAAGAATTCCAGCAGCTTCTCTTCTGACAGTCCAACCTGGTCCAGAGTGGACAGTAAGTGCTTCTTAAATGTCTGCACAAATCGTTCTGCCAGCCCATTTGAAGCTGGATGATAAGGAGCTGTTTTGTAGTGTTGGACGCCCAGGCCACTAAGGAAGGATTGAAACTCATGCGATGTAAATTGAGTTCCATTGTCGGAGACTATGGCTGTTGGCAAGCCATATTGAGCAAAGAGCTTCCTTAAGACTAGAATGGTAGCAGCTGAGGTAATAGAAGGCATTTGAAAAACCTCCGGCCATTTTGAATGCGCATCTACCACGATCAAATACATTTTACCCTGGATGGGGCCAGCAAAATCAAGATGGAGTCTGGACCACGGTTCTGTTGGCCATGGCCAAGGTTGCAGGGTTCCTCTCTTTTGGGGTCGCTGGGCTTGACAGCACCCAGGACATTGAGCAACATAATCTTCAATTGCTGTATCCATTTGTGGCCACCAAACATAGCTCCGGGCTCGCTGCTTCATGCGCACCACACCAGGATGGCCTTCATGCAGTATCCTTAGCATGGTTGATTGCAAGTACTGGGGTACAATCACTCTATTGCCCCATTGTAGGCAACCAGCATTAGTCACAAGCTCACATTTTCTGGCAAAGTACGGACGAAATTCACCTGAAACTCTCTCTGGCCATCCAGTCTGAACATAAGAGAATATCTGAGACAGGAAAGGATCTGTGGCTGTATGTCTGGCAATCAGGGAGGTGGACATGCAAGATTGTGGCCTGTGTACTTCCACTACACGTACCTCTCTTAGTGGGTGGTCATCTCTTAGTGGCAATCTGGAAAATGCATCTGCATTGCCATGGGTATCATGGGAGCGGTATCTGATAGAATAAGCATAAGCTCCTAAAAATAAAGCGTACCTTTGTAAGCGAGATGCGGTTGTTGTAGAAATTCCTTTCTGAGGGTTCAGTATTGACAACAGAGGTTTGTGGTCAGTGATAAGTGTGAACTCCCGACCATAGATGTACGCGTGAAATTTTTTTGTGGCCCATACAATGGCCAAAGCTTCCTTGTCAATCTGGGAGTAGTTTTGTTCTGCTGAGGTTAAAGACCTGGAGGCAAAAGAAATGGGGCGCTCCGTGCCATCCGGCATGACATGGGAAAGCACGGCACCCAGTCCATAAGGCGAGGCATCACAAGCCAGGATGACAGGTTTCTTTAAATCATAGTGGACCAGAACTCGAGAAGACAGAATGAGTTCTTTAGAAAGCCGAAAAGCTTCTTCACATTTGTCTGTCCATATCCATTTAGCTCTTGCATCCAGTAAGCGATGTAATGGGTAGAGCTGGTGTGCTAGGTTCGGCAAGAAACGGTGGTAGTAATTTAGGAGGCCAAGGTAGGACCTGAGCTGGGTGACATTCCGGGGGGTAGGGGCATGGGTAAGGGCTTTAACCTTTTCTTCAGTAGTGTGTAACCCATGTCGGTCCACCGTGTGGGCACAAAACTCCAGTTGAGACTTGAGAAATTCGCATTTTGACAGATTGACACGCAAACCATACTTTTGGAGTCTCTCTAGCACAGCTTCAACATTCTTTCTGTGTTCTTCATCAGTGGGACCAGTGATGAGCATGTCATCCAGTAGACATTGGGTGAAAGGTATTCCTGCCAGTACCTCATCCATGATCCGCTGCCAGATGGCTGGAGCTGGGGCTATGCCAAAAACCATGCGGTTATACTGGAATAATCCTTTATGAGTGTTAATGGTCAACAGATGGCGTGAATCTGGGTGTACTTGCAGTTGCAGGTAAGCTTGCTTTAAGTCTATTTTTGTAAACTTTTGCCCCCCAGCCAGTGAGCCAAATAAATCTTCAAGTCGAGGCAATGGGTATTGATCCACAAGAAGTTGGTTGTTCAGAGCTACCCTGAAATCACCACAAATCCTAATGTCTCCATTCTTTTTCTTGACAGGCACAATTGGTGATGCCCATTCACTTCTATCCACTTTCGTTATGATCTTTTCAGCCAATAGGTGGTCCAGCTCTGCTTCCACTTTTTTTCGCAAGGCAAAAGGTACTGATCTTGCCTTACAAAAACGAGGTGTAGCACCAGGCTTCAAGAGGAGGTGGGCCATCTTTCCTTTTACGGTGCCCAAAGAGTCCTCAAAAACCTCGTTAAAACGTGACTTCAGGGATTCCACCCAATGGTCTACTTTAGAAAGCAATGTACATTGGGCAATGGTAAAAGGAGGCATGCCCAGGGCTTTGATCCAGTCCCTTCCATACAGCGGAGGACCTCCATTCCTTACAACATAAAGGCGTCGACTTTGACTGCGGTTGCCTAATGTAACAAGGGGTTTTACATAACCCAAGGGCTGTAGTAGTTCCTTGCTGTAGGTTTGTAGTGTGAGCTTTGTAGGTTTTAGCGGCAGGGACAGACCCGATGCCTTTAAATCAGTCCATGAAATGACAGACACAGCTGCCCCTGTATCAACATCCATGGAGACAGGACAGCCATTGAGTGTGACATCCACTTTAATCGCAGGAGTACTCCCAGCTACTTGAAACAGTCCAACATGCTGGACACATGTCTCCTCATCAGAGCTAAAACCGTTATTGTCCATATCCACACGGAATGTCTGTTTACGTCTATCTTTTGTGGTAGTGTTCGGGGAGCGAGAGCTGCGGCAAACGCGCCCAATATGACCAGTCTTTCCACAGCGAAAACAAACGACATCCTTGAACTTGCAAGCAGGCGCACTGTGAGTAGTGTTACCACAACGGTAGCAAGTCGGGGTCCCAGAGACAGAAGAATTAGGGTGGCGAGGTTTAAGCTGAGTGGCAGGGGACGGGCGTCTCGAGCGTTGAGTGATAGCGGTGTGGAATATTTCCTCACACTGGCTTGCAGGAGTTGTAGGTGGTGCCTTCAGTAGGGTGGCGTCCCGTGTTGCCAACTCCATGACCGTAGCAAGGTCAGTGGCTTTCGTCAGAGTCAAGTCGGGTTCTGTGAGTAAACGTTTCTGTATGGCTGGGTCGCAGAGTCCCATGACGAACATGTCACGGAGAGCCGTCTGTAGGTAGTCTCCAAACTGACAAGTGGCAGCTAGTTTACGTAAAGCAATGATATATGTCTTTATATCCTCCCCGGCCTGCTGCCTTCTACTGTAGAATTTAAACCGCTCTGCGATTTCTAACGGCTTCGGGTTGTAGTGTGTATGTAGCGTCTGAATTAACTCAGGCAGGGACTTAGAGGCTGGCTTGTCTGGAGAAACAAGGTCTCTGAGGGTTCCATATGCAGCTTGACCCAATGCAGTGAGAAAAACTGCAACTTTCTTTTCAACAGTCACATTATTTGCTTCCATATACTGTTCCAGCCTCTCCACCCAGGAGATCCATGACTCAGCTGCAGGATCAAATGGTTGAATAAACCCTATGAAGGCCATGTGTGCTAAAATCCACAATCCTCGTCGCCACTGTTATGTCCCCTGGACACTCTGTGTCTCTCAGGTACTGCTGGCAATGCTGCCAGTATCTGCTCAGCAAGTTACACACACAGGCCGATGTACTACTTAACCAGAGCAAGGTTTATTACTCGGAACATTATGGCATTCTTACATGGAGGAGTCTTATTCCAAACAGCTTCTGTCCTTATCAGATGTAATCCCTTCTCAGCCTCATGTGTCTGCTTCCGTTTCCCCTCACACACTGTCTGACTTCCTGGTACAGCTCCTCCTCCCCCATCATGCATCAGGAGAAAGAGGGTAAAGGTCACAGTGATCTATCACAAACATCACAAAAAGTTAGTATGGGCCATAATCCTGAGGCAAGAGGCTGATAAACAGGCCTCTCCAAAACCCAGTGGCGAGGTTGGTTTCGCCACACATCTCCCCCCCCCAGGGAAGACTAACCAGATACCTGACCTCACGCCAGTCGGTACCTGAGTTAGTCTGGCAGCCCACCCACAACCCAATACTGGACCTGTTGCATTTGGTAGCCTGTCTCTGTCCAGTGAGTCCACCAAGGTTATGTTGGAAGCTGGTACTCCCGGTCTCTGTGTTGCTCCCTGGCTTAGAGTCTGGTTGTTGGAGGGGGAGACCGACTGTCTCTACCCCCTGTGCTGTAAGTGCAGAGACCACGGTCCCATCTGCACTGTTGTGGGGCTTACTGTCTCCCCCTGGTGGGTTAAGCTGCCGCTGGGGAGAGGGGGTAACGAGCTCCTCTCCCATACATACTTCCAGCCGCTGTGGAGGGCGACTGACCGTCTCCGCTCCCAATACAGTATCCTGCTGCTGGGGAAAGGAGACTGGGCTCTCTATTCCCTGCTGGACACTCTGCCGCTGGGGGACAGGACCGACTGTCTCTGCCCCCTGTAACTCCGGCTGCCGCTGGGGAATAGAGACTGGGCTCCCAATTCCCTGTACATCACACGGCCGCTGGGGAATGGAGACTGGGCTCCCAATTCCCAGCACATCACTCGGTCGATGGGGAATGGAGACTGGGCTCCCAATTCCCAAAAAATCATGCTGCTGCTGGGGGGCAGGAACAACTACCTCTGCCCCCTGTAACTCAGCCTGCCGCTGGGGAATGGAGACTGGGCTCCCAATTCCCTGCAATTCACACTGCCGCTGGGGAATGGAGACTGGGCTCCCAATTCCCTGCAATTCACACTGCCGCTGGGGAATGGAGACTGGGCTCCCAATTCCCTGCTGGACACTCTGCCGCTGGGGAGGGGAGACTGAGCTCTCTCTGTCCCGCAACTGTAATTTCCGATGGAGGTCCACCCAACGTGGCAGCTGACTGTCACCTTCTGCCCGGTATAGTAGGGTCTTGAACACTAGACTCCTCACGAACTTCACGGATTTCTCAGCTGGATTGGGTCCGAAGAAGTTCAGCCGCAACCACATCATACGGTCAAATTCCTCCACAGAGTATCTGTACTCCACTGCTGGTTCCATCCTGGTGCTTTTAGGGTCGCTGTACTGAGACATGCGTTGCCCTTAAGTTGTAAAATCCAAAGAAATGGTGTCTCCTGTAGCTGTCCTTCTGGCTGTAGGAACGATCCCGCTGCTTGCCACCAATGTAACGGACCGTTTCAGCAGACAAGGGGTTAAAATCCGTTTAGGCGATAGGCCCCTTTTCTGAGAGACAGGCCCAGCTACTGCAGAACACCAAACTCCCGAACTGGATACAAAATAGCACTCCAAACTGGAACCTCACGAATAGCTGCTAGCAGACGAACAGGAATCAGCTTACACTCCTGACAATCAGTCTCTAACAGCATACAGCGGATCCCCCCAAGAACGAGACAAGGCTCCGTGTTGAGGGTCAAGCAGTGGTCTGAGGTGCTGGCACACCCAGCCTGGTTTTTATTACAGTTGTTTGCAAATACAGGTCCGCCCACAGGGAGGTATAAAACAACCAAGCCCATCTGGTGGACACGCCCCTAGGGGACCAGAATGAAGACTGTGACATAGGACAGATATGCAGCACTGTAGGATACACAGGGACAATACATACCCACAATGCATCATGGTTTCCTCCTCTCTGCCCTGGAGACACCCGAGGCGTAATCCAATTATCTCTCAAGACAAAGAGAAATCACCAATACACATGTGGATATAACAGGACAGACATCACCATTTAAACACACAATGGGACAATAGAAACACACTCAGCATATTCCTCCCAAGCTGACAAGTTACACTTATTATAAATTGTTACAACTTTGTGAGTTTACATTGGCCATACATATAACTTACATCAATTTAAACAGTATAACTTGGGGACAAACCTATCCAAAATTCACTTGAATAGGTTCAGGGGTTTAAAAGTTAGTATGGGCCATAATCCTGAGGCAAGAGGCTGATAAACAGGCCTCTCCAAAACCCAGTGGCGAGGTTGGTTTCGCCACACCTCCTCATCTGATAAATGTCACCACTAGAGGGCGGCACAGAATCCTCCTCATCTGATAAATGTCTCCACTAGAGGGCGGCACAGAGACCTCCTCACCTGATAAATGTCACCACTAGAGGGCGGCACAGAGCCCTCTTCATCTTATAAATATCACCACTAGAGGGTGGCACAGAACCCTCCTCATCTGATAAATGTCTCTACTAGAGGGCGGCACAGAGACCTCCTCACCTGATAAATGTCTCCACTAGAGGGCGGCACAGAGCCCTCCTCACCTGATAAATGTCTCCACTAGAGGGAGGCACAGAGCCCTCCTCACCTGATAAATGTCACCACTAGAGGGCGGCACAGAGCCCTCCTCACCTGATAAATGTCTCCACTAGAGGGCGGCACAGAGACCTCCTCACCTGATAAATGTCACCACTAGAGGGTGGCACAGAACCCTCCTCATCTTATAAATGTCACCACTAGAGGGCGGCACAGAACCCTCCTCATCTGATAAATGTCACCACTAGAGGGCGGCACAGAACCCTCCTCACCTGGTAAATGTCTCCACTAGAGGGCGGCACAGAGCCCTCCTCGCCTGATGAATGTCACCACTAGAGGGCGGCACAGAGACCTCCTCACCTGATAAATGTCACCACTAGAGGGCGGCACAGAGACCTCCTCACCTGATAAATGTCTCCACTAGAGGGCGGCATGGAGCCCTCCTCACCTGATAAATGTCACCACTAGAGGGCGGCACAGAGACCTCCTCACCTGATAAATGTCTCCACTAGAGGGCGGCACAGAGACCTCCTCACCTGATAAATGTCTCCACTAGAGGGCGGCACAGAACCCTCCTCACCTGATAAATGTCTCCACTAGAGGGCGGCACAGAGCCCTCCTCACCTGAGGAATGTCTCTACTAGAGGGAGGCACAGAGCCCTCCTCACCTGATAAATGTCACCACTAGAGGGCGGCACAGAGCCCTCCTCACCTGGTAAATGTCTCCACTAGAGGGCGGCACAGAGCCCTCCTCGCCTGATAAATGTCACCACTAAAGGGGGGCACAGAGACCTCCTCACCTGATAAATGTCACCACTAGAGGGCGGCACAGAGACCTCCTCACCTGATAGATGTCACCACTAGAGGGCGGCACAGAGCCTTCCTCACCTGATAAATGTCACCACTAGAGGGCGGCACAGAGACCTCCTCACCTGATAAATGTCACCACTAGAGGGCGGCAGAGAGCCCTCCTCACCTGATAAATGTCTCCACTAGAGGGCGGCACAGAGACCTCCTCACCTGATAAATGTCTCCACTAGAGGGCGGCACAGAGACCTCCTCACCTGATAAATGTCACCTCTAGAGGGCGGCACAGAGACCTCCTCACCTGATAAATGTCACCACTAGAGGGCGGCACAGAGACCTCCTCACCTGATAAATGTCACCTCTAGAGGGAGGCACAGAGCCCTCCTCACCTGATAAATGTCTCCACTAGAGGGCAGCACAGAGCCCTCCTCACCTGATAAATGTCTCCACTAGAGGGCGGCACAGAGACCTCCTCACCTGATAAATGTCACCACTAGAGGGCGGCACAGAGTCCTCCTCACCTGATAAATGTCTCCACTAGAGGGCAGCACAGAGCACTCCTCACCTGATAAATGTCTCCACTAGAGGGCGGCACAGAGACCTCCTCATCTGATAAATGTCACCACTAGAGGGCGGCACAGAGTCCTCCTCACCTGATAAATGTCTCCACTAGAGGGCGGCACAGAGCCCTGCTCACCTGATAAATGTCACCTCTAGAGGGCGGCACAGAGACCTCCTCACCTGATGTCCCCACTAGAGGGCGGCACAGAGACCTCCTCACCTGATGTCCCCACTAGAGGGCGGCACAGAGCCCGCTCAGATTCAGAGGAATACGGTGGATGATGGGAAATTTTTGTAAATATATTGGAGAAGTACACAGGTCACAGAAAGGGGAACAGAAAATATGGAATGCTCCGGCCTGTCCTTTATACAGAACGCACTTATTTTTGCAGGTGACATTTTACACAAATGCATCTTTTTTTGTTTTTACATTATTTTCACAGCCTGAATGGGTGTCAATTGGAGGGCCTTCACTGCCCAAACCCCTGAAGACGCCAAGTGTTTGGCGAAACATGTCGGGGGGCCAAGTGTTATTAGTGTGCTTTTAGCCAGCGTGAGCCTAACAATGATAGGGGTCTAATGGATATATTTGTAGAAGTAATGTATTCCACAAGGACATCACAGCTAGCAGCCAGCGCTCTGTGGGAATAACAGAGCGCATCCAGTGAGCATAGACTATGCCATAAGAATTAGACAGAGAATCTAACATATACTAGTGAAGGGTGCCCTCTAGTGGATTACAAAAAATAGACCCATTATAATCATCTATATATACAAAGCAGGCAAAGCTGTTATTTTTAACTATAGAGTTCTAGTTTTTTATGGACATGAAATAAACGTTAAATTTTAAATTATATTAGTAACACGTGTTAACCCAGGGACACCTATGGTCCTAGTGACCAAATGTAAATAAAAAAATTGGAGGGCTGTGACCTCTGGTGCTCGTCTGCCACGATCTGTCCATACAGAAGTAACGGACATAGAAGTCCGGAGTCCGGTGATGAAGGACAGATTCCTTTTGCCGGAGTGAAGCACATAGATCCTGTGCGGTTTTACATATGTGGGATTTGGGGTCTCACTCTGATAGGATATAGGATATAGGAGAACTAGATGGGGTCCTCACACAATGAGGATGACGGGGGTCATTGTACGAGGGGAGAAGCCCCCCACTTCATAACCCCCATCCTCCCGGACCAGACGCAGGAGCAAGAGAGGAAGATGAGGGCGAACATCATGAGGAACCAGAGGGCGGTGTAGGAATGATACGGAGACTTCCAGAGAAGAGGAAGCGTCTCTGGAGCTGATAACGGGAAGAATCAGGAAGCTCAGCAGATTCCAGGGTAGGCCGGCGATGTACAGGAAGCACAGAAACCAGGGGTCATCACAACGCGCAACAGTGGAAAAACAACGAGCCCAGTCTGTAGGGTCTGTTAGAATGTATGGGCCTCAAAGAGCTCGTCCCAATCAGGGTCCCCCCTAGTACAGAAGATCACTGACCACTGGTCTCCATACTGGACCCCTAACTCTATATAGAGCCTAGAACAGAGCCTGGAAATACATATAGACCCCAGACCAGAGCCCCTAAATCTATATAGACCCCAGACCAGACCCCCTAAATCTATATAGACCCCAGACCAGACCCCCTAAATCTATATAGACCCCAGACCAGACCCCCTAAATCTATATAGACCCCAGACCAGACCCCCTAAATCTATATAGACCCCAGACCAGACCCCCTAAATCTATATAGACCCCAGACCAGACCCCCTAAATCTATATAGACCCCAGACCAGACCCTGTAAATACATAGAACCCAGACCAGAACCTGTAAATACATCTAAACCCCAGACCAGAACCTGTAAATACATATAGACCCCAGACCAGAACCTGTAAATACATATAGACCCCAGACCAGAGCCTGGAAATACATATAGACCCCGGACCAGAGCCTGGAAATACATATAGACCCCAGACCAGAACCTGTAGATACATATAGAACCCAGACCAGAACCTGTAAATACATCTAAACCCCGGACCAGAGCCTGTAAATACACATAGACCCAGGACTAGACCCCGTAAATACATATAGACTCCAGACCAGAACCTGTAAATACATATAGACCCCAGACCAGAGCCTGTAAATACATCTAAACCCCAGACCAGAGCCTGTAAATACATATAGACCCCAGACCAGAACCTGTAAATACATATAGACCCTGGACCAGAGCCTGTAAATACACATAGACCCAGGACTAGACCCCGTAAATACATATAGACCCCGGACCAGAGCCTGGAAATACATATAGACCCCGGACCAGAGCCTGGAAATACATATAGACCCCAGACCAGAACCTGTAGATACATATAGAACCCAGACCAGAACCTGTAAATACATCTAAACCCCGGACCAGAGCCTGTAAATACACATAGACCCAGGACTAGACCCCGTAAATACATATAGACTCCAGACCAGAACCTGTAAATACATATAGACCCCAGACCAGAGCCTGTAAATACATCTAAACCCCAGACCAGAGCCTGTAAATACATATAGACCCCAGACCAGAACCTGTAAATACATATAGACCCTGGACCAGAGCCTGTAAATACACATAGACCCAGGACTAGACCCCGTAAATACATATAGACCCCGGACCAGAACCTGTAAATACACATAGACTCCAGACCAGAGCCCCTAAATCTATATAGACCCAGGACTAGACCCCGTAAATCCATATAGACCCCAGACCGGAGCCTGTAGATACATCTAGACCCCAGAAAAGAACCTGTAAATACATATAGACTAACTCTATATAGAGCCTAGAACAGAGCCTGTTAATACATATAGACCCCAGACCAGAGCCCCTAAATCTATATAGACCCCAGACCAGACCCTGTAAATACATAGACTTCAGACCAGACCCTGTAAATACATATAGACCCCAGACCAGAACCTGTAAATACATATAGACCCCAGACCAGAGCCTGTAAATACACATAGACCCCAGACCAGAGCCCCTAAATCTATATAGACCCAGGACTAGACCCCGTAAATACATATAGACCCCGGACCAGAGCCTGGAAATACATATAGACCGCGGACCAGAACCTGTAAATACACATAGACCCCAGACCAGAGCCCCTAAATCTATATAGACCCAGGACTAGACCCCGTAAATCCATCTAGACCCCAGACCGGAGCCTGTAGATACATCTAGACCCCAGAAAAGAACCTGTAAATACATATAGACTAACTCTATATAGAGCCTAGAACAGAGCCTGTTAATACATATAGACCCCAGACCAGAGCCCCTAAATCTATATAGACCCAGGACTAGACCCCGTAAATACATATAGACCCCGGACCAGAGCCTGGAAATACATATAGACCGCGGACCAGAACCTGTAAATACACATAGACCCCAGACCAGAGCCCCTAAATCTATATAGACCCAGGACTAGACCCCGTAAATCCATATAGACCCCAGACCGGAGCCTGTAGATACATCTAGACCCCAGAAAAGAACCTGTAAATACATATAGACTAACTCTATATAGAGCCTAGAACAGAGCCTGTTAATACATATAGACCCCAGACCAGAGCCCCTAAATCTATATAGACCCCAGACCAGACCCTGTAAATACATAGACTCCAGACCAGACCCTGTAAATACATATAGACCCCAGACCAGACCCTGTAAATACATAGACTCCAGACCAGACCCTGTAAATACATATAGACCCCAGACCAGAACCTGTAAATACATATAGACCCCAGACCAGAGCCTGTAAATACACATAGACCCCAGACCAGAGCCCCTAAATCTATATAGACCCAGGACTAGACCCCGTAAATACATATAGACCCAGGACCATACCCTGTAAATACATATAGACCCCAGACTGGAGCCTGTAGATACATCTAGACCCCAGAAAAGAACCTGTAAATACATATAGACCCTGGGCCAGAACCTGTAAATACATATAGACCCCAGACCAGAACCTGTAAATACATATAGACCCCAGACCAGAACCTGTAAATACATATAGACCCCAGACCAGAGCCCCTAAATCTATATAGACCCAGGACTAGACCCCGTAAATACATATAGACCCAGGACCATACCCTGTAAATCCATATAGACCCCAGACTGGAGCCTGTAGATACATCTAGACCCCAGAAAAGAACCTGTAAATACATATAGACCCCGGGCCAGAACCTGTAAATACATATAGACCCCAGACTAGAACCTGTAAATACATATAGACCCCGGGCCAGAACCTGTAAATACATATAGACCCCAGACCAGAACCTGTAAATACATATAGACCCCAGACCAGAACCTGTAAATACATATAGACCCCAGACCAGAACCTGTAAATACATATAGACCCCAGACCAGAGCCTGTAAATACATATAGACCCCAGACCAGAGCCTGTAAATACATATAGACCCCAGACCAGACCCTGTAAATACATATAGACCCCAGACCAGAACCTGTAAATACATATAGACCCCAGACCAGAACCTGTAAATACATATAGACCCCAGACCAGAACCTGTAAATACATATAGACCCCAGACCAGAACCTGTAAATACATATAGACCCCAGACCAGAACCTGTAAATACATATAGACCCCAGACCAGAACCTGTAAATACATATAGACCCCAGACCAGAACCTGTAAATACATATAGACCCCAGACCAGAACCTGTAAATACATATAGACCCCAGACCAGAGCCTGTAAATACATATAGACCCCGGGCCAGAACCTGTAAATACATATAGACCCCAGACTAGAACCTGTAAATACATATAGACCCCGGGCCAGAACCTGTAAATACATATAGACCCCAGACCAGAACCTGTAAATACATATAGACCCCAGACCAGAGCCTGTAAATACATATAGACCCCAGACCAGAGCCTGTAAATACATATAGACCCCAGACCAGAGCCTGTAAATACATATAGACCCCAGACCAGAACCTGTAAATACATATAGACCCAGGACCATACCCCGTAAATCCATATAGACCCCAGACTGGAGCCTGTAGATATATCTAGACCCCAGAAAAGAACCTGTAAATACATATAGACCCCAGACCAGATCCTGTAAATACATATAGACCGCGGACCAGAATCTATAGATATATATAGACCCCAAAACCTGTAAATACATATAGACCCAGGACCAGAACCTGCAAATATATATACCCCAGACGAGAACCTGTAATACATATAGACCCCAGACCCGTCCCTGTAATACATATAGACCAGCTGAGGACGAATGATGAAGTAGCTGAGGTGTAGCAGTGCTGTACGATGCTGGCAGTTGGCTTGGAGTAGCAGAAGGCTAGACAGGGCTAGTCTGTATGGTCTGTTAGAATGTATGGGCCTCAAAGAGCTTATCCCAATCAGGGTCCCCCCTAGGACAGAAGATCACTGACCACTGGTCTCCATACTGGACCCCTAACTCTATATAGAGCCTAGAACAGAGCCTGGAAATACATATACAGTCATGTGAAAAAATTAGGACACCCTTTGAAAGCATGTGGTTTTTTGTAACATTTTTAATAAATGGTTATTTCATCTCCGTTTCAACAATACAGAGAGATTAAAGTAATCCAACTAAACAAAGAAAACTGAAGAAAAGTCTTTTCAAGATCTTCTGTAAATGTCATTCTACAAAAATGCCTATTCTAACTGAGGAAAAAGATAGGACACCCTCACATGTATTCCCTCTTAAATTGGCTCAGATCTCACACAGGTATATCACACCAGGTGCACATAATTAGTAGATCGTTACTCTGCATGTTGAATGAGGCTTGCCCTATTTAAACCTCAGACATTTAGTTTGGTGTGCTCCTGACTGTTGAAGTGAGAGTGAGCACCATGGTGAGAGCAAAAGAGCTGTCAGAGGACTTCAGAAAAAAGATTGTAGCAGCCTATGAGTCTGGGAAGGGATTTAAAAAGATCTCAAAAGATTTTGAAATCAGCCATTCCACTGTCCGGAAGATAGTCTACAAGTGGAGGGCTTTCAAAACAACTGCCAACATGCCCAGGACTGGTCGCCCCAGCAAGTTCACCCCAAGAGCAGACCGCAAGATGCTAAAAGAGGTATCCAAAAACCCTAAAGTGTCATCTCGAGAACTACAGCAGGCTCTGGCTACTGTTGATGTAGAAGTACATGCCTCTACAATCAGAAAAAGACTGTACAAGTTTAACTTGCATGGGAGGTGTGCAAGGAGGAAACCTTTGCTTTCCAAGAGAAACATCGAGGCCAGACTGACATTTGCCAGCGATAAAGTTGACAAAGACCAGGACTTCTGGAATAATGTTCTTTGGACAGATGAGTCCAAAATTGAATTATTTGGACACAACAGCAGAGGACATGTTTGGCGTAAACCAAACACAGCATTCCAAGAAAAGAACCTCATACCAACTGTCAAGCATGGAGGTGGAAGTGTCATGGTTTGGGGCTGCTTTGCTGCAGCAGGACCTGGTCAGCTCACCATCATAGAATCCACGATGAATTCTACTGTGTATCAGAAGGTGCTTGAAGAACATGTGAGACCATCAGTTAGAAAATTAAAGCTGAAGCGGAACTGGACCATGCAACATGACAATGACCCAAAACATACTAGTAAATCAACCAAAGATTGGCTGAAAAAGAAGAAATGGAGAGTCCTGGAATGGCCAAGTCAAAGTCCAGATTTGAATCCCATTGAGATGCTGTGGGGTGACTTGAAAAGGGCTGTACGTGCAAGAAACCCCTCAAACATCTCACAGCTGAAAAAGTTCTGCATTGAGGAGTGGGGTAAAATTTCCTCAGACCGATGTCGAAGACTGGTAGATGGCTACAAGAACCGTCTCACTGCAGTTATTTCAGCCAAAGGAGGTAACACTCGCTATTAGGGGCAAGGGTGTCCTATCTTTTTCCTCAGTTAGAATAGGCATTTTTGTAGAATGACATTTACAGAAGATCTTGAAAAGACTTTTCTTCAGTTTTCTTTGTTTAGTCGGATTACTTTAATCTCTCTGTATTGTTGAAACGGAGATGAAATAACCATTTATTAAAAATGTTACAAAAAACCACATGCTTTCAAAGGGTGTCCTAATTTTTTCACATGACTGTAGACCCCAGACCAGACCCCCTAAATCTATATAGACCCCAGACCAGACCCCCCAAATCTATATAGACCCCAGACCAGACCCCCCAAATCTATATAGACCCCAGACCAGACCCTGTAAATACACATAGACTCCAGACTAGAACCTGTAAATACATATACAGTCAGGTCCATAAATATTGGGACATGGACACAATTCTAACATTTCTGGCTCTATACACCACCACAATGGATGTGAGATGAAACGGACAAGATGTGCTTTACCTGCAGACTGTCAGCTGTAATCTGAGGGATTTACATCCAAATCAGGTGAACGGTGCAGGAATTACAGCAGTTACATATGTGCCTCCCACTTGTTAAGGGACCAAAAGTAATGGGACAATTGGCTTCTCAGCTGCTCCATGGCCAGGTGTGTGCTATTCCCTCTTTATCCCAATTACAATGAGAAGATAAAAGGTCCAGAGGTCATTTCCAGTCTGCTATTTGCATTTGGAATCTGTTGCTGTCAACTCTCAAGATGAGATCCAAAGAGCTGTCACTATCAGTGAAGCCATCATTAGGCTGAAAAAACACAACAAACCCATCAGAGAGATAGCAAAAACATTAGGCGCGGCCAAAACAACTGTTTGGAACATTCTTAAAAAGAAGGAACGCACCGGTGAGCTCAGCAACACCAAAAGACCCGGAAGACCACGGAAAACAACTGTGGTGGATGACCGAAGAATTCTTTCCCCGGTGAAGAAAACGCCCTTCACAACAGTTGGCCGGATCAAGAACACTCTCCAGGAGGTAGGTGTATGTGTGTCAAAGTCAACCATCAGGAGAAGACTTCACCAAAGTGAATACAGAGGGTTCACCACAAGATGTAAACCATTGATGAGCCTCAAAAACAGGAAGGCCAGATTAGAGTTTGCCAAACGACATCTAAAAAAGCCTTCACAGTTCTGCAACAACGTCCTATGGACAGATGAGACCAAGATCAACTTGTACCAGAGTGATGGGAAGAGAAGAGTATGGAGAAGGAAAGGAGCTGCTCATGATCCTAAGCATACCACCTCATCAGTGAAGCATGGTGGTGGTAGTGTCATGGCGTGGGCATGTATGGCTGCCAATGGAGCTGCTTCTCTTGTATTTATTGATGATGTGACTGCTGACAAAAGCAGCAGGATGAATTCTGAAGTGTTTCGGGCAATATTATCTGCTCATATTCAGCCAAATGCTTCAGAACTCATTGGACGGCGCTTCACAGTGCAGATGGACAATGACCCAAAGCATACTGCAAAAGCAACCAAAGAGTTTTCTAAGGGAAAGAAGTGGAATGTTCTGCAATGGCCGAGTCAATCCCCGGACCTGAATCCGATTGAGCATTTCACTTGCTGAAGACAAAACTGAAGGGAAAATGCCCCAAGAACAAGCAGGAGCTGAAGACAGTTGCAGTAGAGGCCTGGCAGAGCATCACCAGGGATGAAACCCAGCGTCTGGTGATGTCTATGCGTTCCAGACTTCAGGCTGTAATTGACTGCAAAGGATTTGTAACCAAGTATTAAACAGTGAAAGTTTGATTTATGATTATTATTCTGTCCCATTACTTCTGGTCCCTTAACAAGTGGGAGGCACATATGGAAACTGCTGTAATTCCTGCACCGTTCACCTGATTTGGATGTAAATCCCTCAGATTACAGCTGACAGTCTGCAGGTAAAGCACATCTTGTCCGTTTCATCTCACATCCATTGTGGTGGTGTATAGAGCCAAAAAAAGTTAGAATTGTGTTGATGTCCTAATATTTATGGACCTGACTGTATATTGACCCCAAAACCTGTAAATACATATAGACCTAGGACCAGAACCTGTAAATACATCTAAACCCCAGACCAGAACCTGTAATTTAAAATACATATAGACCCCAGACCAGAGCCTGGAAATACATATAGACCCCAGGCCAGAACCTGTAAATACATATAGACCCCAGACCAGAGCCTGGAAATACATATAGACCCAGGACTAGACCCCGTAAATACATTTAGACTCCAGACCAGAGCCTGAAAATACATATAGACCCCAGACCAGAGCCTGGAAATACATCTAAACCCCAGACCAGAACCTGTAAATACATATAGACCCCAGACCAGAACCTGTAAATACATATAGACCCCAGACCAGAGCCTGTAAATACATATAGACCCAGGACCATACCCCGTAAATACATATAGAATCCAGACCAGAGCCTGGAAATACATATAGACCCCAGACCAGTGTCACGGATGAAGTTGCAGATAGCTGGAACATATAAATAAACGACCGACTGGCTTGATCCCAAACTAAGGAGCATATAGTTTAAAACCCTAAGAGCTCTCCCTGACTGCTATGCACATGCAAGGGTCTCAATGAGAGACAACTGCATGCCCTCGTACCTAGACTGAGTGACACCTGAAAACCCTATAATAGTGAGGGGACACGACCACCGGCTCCCTGCACTTAATACGGATGGAGTCAGGGTCACCTAGAATCAAGCCAGCAAGGAAACACAATAAAGGAAAAGACTTATCTGAGCAAACAGCAGCAGCAGCCTCCAGCAGTGAACACTTCATCCAGGAAGTAGTATAAACCGCAAAGTGAGGCAGTATAGGAGGGGATATAAAGGAAGACGATTAGTCTAAATAAGTGACACCTGGCAGAAGGAGAGGAGATGACAAAGTGAAACCAAAACAAAGAACGTCATACAAGAGGTAGAGAAGAACGTCTGCCAGACCTTCTCACAGAACTGGCGGCGACAGTACCCCTCCCTCTACGGGTGGACTCCGGACACTCAGAGCCCACCTTCTCAGGATGAGGCCTATGGAAAGCCCTGATGAGACGAGTGGCCTTAATGCCACTGGGACCCACATCCTCTCCTCAGGACCATAACACTCCCAATGAACGAGGTACTGAAGAGAACCGCGGATAATGCGAGAATCCACAATCCTAGAGACCTGAAATTCAAGATTGCCATCAACAAAAATCGGAGGAGGGGGCAAAGAGGAGGGTACAGTGGGTTGGACATAAGGTTTTAATAGGGACCTGTGAAAAACATTATGGATCTTCCAACTCTGAGGAAGATCAAGACGGAAGGCAACGGGATTGATGACGGACAAGATCTTGTAAGGCCCAATAAACTTAGGACCCAACTTCCAGGAGGGAACCTTCAGTTTGATATTCTTTGTAGACAACCACACCAGATCACCCACATTCAGGTCCGGACCAGGCACACGTCTCCTATCCGCCACTCGCTTATATCTCTCACTCATCCTCTTCAGATTACCCTGAATCTTTTGCCAAATAAATGACAAAGACGAGGAAAATCTCTCCTCATCAGATAAACCAGAAGACCCCTCTCCAGAGAATGTCCCAAACTGCGGATGAAACCCATATGCACCAAAAAATGGTGACTTATCAGAGGACTCCTAGCGACGGTTATTTAAAGCAAACTCAGCAAGGGACAAAAAAGAACACCAATCCTCCAGATTCTCTGCCACAAAACAGCGCAGATATGTCTCCAGATTCTGATTGACGCGTTCGGTCTGACTATTTGACTGCGGGTGAAAAGCAGAAGAGAACGACAACCGAATCCCCAAGCGAGAACAGAAGGCCTTCCAGAATCTGGAAACAAATTGCGTGCCCCTATCAGAAACGAAGTCTGAAGGAATGCCATGCAATTTAACAATGTGATCAACAAACGCTTGCGCCAGCGTCTTAGCATTGGGTAACCCAGGAAAGCATTGCTAAAACGGTCCACCACCACTAGAATCACAGTCTTCCCCGAGGAACGAGGCAGGTCCGTAATGAAGTCCATGGACATATGTGTCCAAGGACGGGAAGGAATGGGTAATGGGAGGAGAGAACCCGATGGCCGTGAATGAGGGACCTTGGCACGAGCGCAGATCTCGCAGGCTGCCACAAAACCCTCAACCGTCTTACGAAGAGCCGGCCACCAGAATCTCCGAGCAATGAGATCCACTGTGGCTCTACTCCCCGGGTGCCCAGCAAGGACAGTATCGTGGTGCTCCTTAAAAACCTTGTGTCGTAAAGCGAGAGGCACAAACCACCTCCCAGGAGGACAAAGATCAGGAGCCTCTGCCTGGGCTGCCTGAACCTCTGCCTCCAAATCAGGATAAAGAGCAGAGACGACCACCCCTTCAGCCAAAATGGGACCTGGGTCTTCAAAGTTCCCCCCTCCCAGAAAACAAGGTGACAGGGCATCCGCCTTCACATTTTTAACCCCAGGGCGGAACGTAACAACAAAATTAAACCTGCAAAAGAACAAAGACCATCTGGCCTGTCTCGGGTTCAGACGCTTGGCCGATTCCAAGTAGGCCAGATTCTTATGGTCAGTAAACACGGTAATAGGGTGTCTGGCTCTCTCTAACCAATGGCGCCATTCCTCAAAAGCTAATTTGATGGCCAACAACTCCCTATCTCCCACATCGTAATTTCTCTCTGCGGAGGAGAGTTTCCTTGAGAAAAAGGCACACGGTCGCCATTTGGCAGGAGAGGGACCCTGAGATAAGACCGCACCCACACCCACCTCAGAAGCGTCCACCTCAACAATAAAAGGTAGAGAGACATCAGGTTGTACCAAAATGGGAGCGGAAGCAAAACTCTCTTTAATACTAGAAAAGGCCTTAAGCGCCTCTACCGACCACAAGGAAAAAACTACCCCCTTTTTAGTCATATCAGTGAGTGGCTTAACAACAGAAGAATAATTCAAAATGAACTTTGTAATAATTGGCAAAACCCAAAAACCGCATCAGCGCCTTCTGATTCTCAGGAAGCTCCCAATCAAGCACAGCGCGGACCTTCTCAGGGTCCATGCGAAAACCAGAAGCGGAGACAAGAAAACCAAGAAATTGACTCTCCAGAACCGCAAACACACATTTTTCCAGTTTAGCGTACAATTTATTCTCCCGCAGAATCAGCAAGATCTGACGTAGGTGATCCCGATGAGTCTTGAAATCAGGAGAAAAAATCTAAATGTCATCTAGATACACTAGTACAAATTTCCCCATTAAATGATAAAAAATGCTGTTCACAAAATGTTGGAAGACGGCCGGAGCATTCATCAAACCAAAGGGCATAACCAAATTCTCGAAATGACCCTCAGGGGTATTGAAGGCCGTCTTCCATTCGTCCCCTTCCCTGACCCTGACCAGGTTGTATGCCCCTCTTAAATCCAACTTAGAAAAAACTTTAGCCCCCACAATCTGGTTAAACAGGTCCGGGATCAGAGGAAGCGGATATGGGTCACGAATCGTGATACGGTTCAGCTCCCTGAAATCCAGACAAGGTCTTAACCACCTCAGCCCCCTATAGCTTAAACCCCCTTAATGACCAGGCCACTTTTTACACTTCTGACCTACACTACTTTCATCGTTTATTGCTCGGTCATGCAACTTACCACCCAAATGAATTTTACCTCCTTTTCTTCTCACTAATAGAGCTTTCATTTGGTGGTATTTCATTGCTGCTGACATTTTTACTTTTTTTGTTATTAATCGAAATTTAACGATTTTTTTGCAAAAAAAAGACATTTTTCACTTTCAGTTGTAAAATTTTGCAAAAAAAACGAGATCCATATATAAATTTTGCTCTAAATTTATTGTTCTACATGTCTTTGATAAAAAAAAAATGTTTGGGTAGAAAAAAAATGGTTTGGGTAAAAGTTATAGCGTTTACAAACTATGGTACAAAAATGTGAATTTCCGCTTTTTGAAGCAGCTCTGACTTTCTGAGCACCTGTCATGTTTCCTGAGGTTCTACAATGCCCAGACAGTACAAACACCCCACAAATGACCCCATTTCGGAAAGTACACACCCTAAGGTATTCGCTGATGGGCATAGTGAGTTCATAGAACTTTTTATTTTTTGTCACAAGTTAGAGGAAAATGATGATTTTTTTTTTTTTTTTCTTACATAGTCTCATATTCCACTAACTTGTGACAAAAAATAAAAAGTTCTATGAACTCACTATGCCCATCACGAAATACCTTGGGGTCTCTTCTTTCCAAAATGGGGTCACTTGTGGGGTAGTTATACTGCCCTGGCATTCTAGGGGCCCAAATGTGTGGTAAGGAGTTTGAAATCAAATTCTGTAAAAAATGACCAGTGAAATTCGAAAGGTGCTCTTTGGAATATGGGCCCCTTTGCCCACCTAGGCTGCAAAAAAGTGTCACACATCTGGTATCTCTGTATTCAGGAGAAGTTGAGGAATGTGTTTTGGGGTGTCTTTTTACATATACCCATGCTGGGTGAGATAAATATCTTGGTCAAATGCCAACTTTGTATAAAAAAAATGGGAAAAGTTGTCTTTTGCCAAGATATTTCTCTCACCCAGCATGGGTATATGTAAAATGATACCCCAAAACACATTCCCCAACTTCTTCTGAGTACGGAGATACCAGATGTGTGACACTTTTTTGCAGCCTAGGTGGGCAAAGGGGCCCATATTCCAAAGAGCACCTTTCGGATTTCACTGGTCATTTTTTACAGAATTTGATTTCAAACTCCTTACCACACATTCGGGCCCCTAGAATGCCAGGGCAGTATAACTACCCCACAAGTGACCCCATTTTGGAAAGAAGAGACCCCAAGGTATTTGCTGATGGGCATAGTGAGTTCATAGAACTTTTTATTTTTTGTCACAAGTTAGTGGAATATGAGACTTTGTATGAAAAAAAAAAAAAATCATCATTTTCCACTAACTTGTGACAAAAAATAGAAAAATTCTAGGAACTCGCCATGCCCCTCACGGAATACCTTGGGGTGTCTTCTTTCCAAAATGGGGTCACTTGTGGGGTAGTTATACTGCCCTGGCATTCTAGGGGCCCAAATGTGTGGTAAGGAGTTTGAAATCAAATTCTGTAAAAAATGACCAGTGAAATCCGAAAGGTGCTCTTTGGAATATGGGCCCCTTTGCCCACCTAGGCTGCAAAAAAGTGTCACACATCTGGTATCTCTGTATTCAGGAGAAGTTGAGGAATGTGTTTTGGGGTGTCTTTTTACATATACCCATGCTGGGTGAGATAAATATCTTGGTCAAATGCCAACTTTGTATAAAAAAAATGGGAAAAGTTGTCTTTTGCCAAGATATTTCTCTCACCCAGCATGGGTATATGTAAAATGATACCCCAAAACACATTCCCCAACTTCTTCTGAGTACGGAGATACCAGATGTGTGACACTTTTTTGCAGCCTAGGTGGGCAAAGGGGCCCATATTCCAAAGAGCACCTTTCGGATTTCACTGGTCATTTTTTACAGAATTTGATTTCAAACTCCTTACCACACATTCGGGCCCCTAGAATGCCAGGGCAGTATAACTACCCCACAAGTGACCCCATTTTGGAAAGAAGAGACCCCAAGGTATTTGCTGATGGGCATAGTGAGTTCATAGAACTTTTTATTTTTTGTCACAAGTTAGTGGAATATGAGACTTTGTATGAAAAAAAAAAAAAAATCATCATTTTCCACTAACTTGTGACAAAAAATAGAAAAATTCTAGGAACTCGCCATGCCCCTCACGGAATACCTTGGGGTGTCTTCTTTCCAAAATGGGGTCACTTGTGGGGTAGTTATACTGCCCTGGCATTCTAGGGGCCCAAATGTGTGGTAAGGAGTTTGAAATCAAATTCTGTAAAAAATGACCAGTGAAATCCGAAAGGTGCTCTTTGGAATATGGGCCCCTTTGCCCACCTAGGCTGCAAAAAAGTGTCACACATCTGGTATCTCCGTACTCAGAAGAAGGTGGGGAATGTGTTTTGGGGTGTCATTTTACATATACCCATGCTGGGTGAGATAAATATCTTGGTCAAATGCCAACTTTGTATAAAAAAATGGGAAAAGTTGTCTTTTGCCAAGATATTTCTCTCACCCAGCATGGGTATATATAAAATGACACCCCAAAACACATTTCCCACCTTCTCCTGAATACAGAGATACCAGATGTGTGACACTTTTTTGCAGCCTAGGTGGGCAAAGGGGCCCATATTCCAAAGAGCACCTTTCGGATTTCACTGGTCATTTTTTACAGAATTTGATTTCAAACTCCTTACCACACATTTGGGCCCCTAGAATGCCAGGGCAGTATAACTACCCCACAAGTGACCACATTTTGGAAAGAAGAGACCCCAAGGTATTTGCTGATGGGCATAGTGAGTTCATGGAAGTTTTTATTTTTTGTCACAAGTTAGTGGAATATGAGACTTTGTATGAAAAAAAAAAAAAAAATCATCATTTTCCACTAACTTGTGACAAAAAATAAAAGATTCTAGGAACTCGCCATGCCCCTCACGGAATACCTTGGGGTGTCTTCTTTCCAAAATGGGGTCACTTGTGGGTTAGTTATACTGCCCTGGCATTTTCCAGGGGCCCTAATGTGTGGTAAGTAGGTAAATGACCTGTGAAATCCTAAAGGTGCTCTTTGGAATATGGGCCCCTTTGCCCACCTAGGCTGCAAAAAAGTGTCACACATGTGGTATCGCGTATTCAGGAGAAGTTGGGGAATGTGTTTTGGGGTGTCATTTTACATGTACCCATGCTGGGTGAGAGAAATATCTTGGCAAAAGACAACTTTTCCCATTTTTTTATACAAAGTTGGCATTTGACCAAGATATTTCTCTCACCCAGCATGGGTATATGTAAAATGACACCCCAAAACACATTCCCCAACTTCTCCTGAGTACGGCGATACCAGATGTGTGACACTTTTTTGCAGCCTAGATGCGCAAAGGTGCCCAAATTCCTTTTAGGAGGGCATTTTTAGACATTTGGATACCAGACTTCTTCTCACGCTTTGGGGCCCCTAGAATGCCAGGGCAGTATAAATACCCCACATGTGACCCCATTTTGGAAAGAAGACACCCCAAGGTATTCAATGAGGGGCATGGCGAGTTCATAGAATTTTTTTTTTTTTTGGCACAAGTTAGCGGAAATTGATATATTTTTTTTTTCTCACAAAGTCTCCCTTTCCGCTAACTTAGGACAAAAATTTCAATCTTTCATGGACTCAATATGCCCCTCACGGAATACCTGGGGGTGTCTTCTTTCCGAAATGGGGTCACATGTGGGGTATTTATACTGCCCTGGCATTCTAGGGGCCCTAAAGCGTGAGAAGAAGTCTGGAATATAAATGTCTAAAAAATTTTACGCATTTGGATTCCGTGAGGGGTATGGTGAGTTCATGTGAGATTTTATTTTTTGACACAAGTTAGTGGAATATGAGACTTTGTAAGAAAAAAATAGGGGGGGTGATCAATGACAGGGGGGGTGATCAATGACAGGGGGGTGATCAGGGAGTCTATATGGGGTGATCACCCCCCCTGGAAGGCTCCAGGGAGACGCCTGTATGTGTTTTGCGGATCCGATCCATCTATCAGTGGATCCGTAAAAATCATGCGGACGTCTGAATGGAGCTTTACAGGGGGGTGATCAATGACAGGGGGGTGATCAATGACAGGGGGGTGATCAGGGAGTCTATATGGGGTGATAACCACAGTCATTGATCACACCCCTGTAAGGCTTCATTCAGACGTCCGTATGCGTTTTGCGGATCCGATCCATCTATCAGTGGATCCGTAAAAATCATGCGGACATCTGAATGGAGCTTTACAGGGGGGTGATCAATGACAGGGGGGTGATCAATGACAGGGGGGTGATCAGGGAGTCTATATGGGGTGATAACCACAGTCATTGATCACACCCCTGTAAGGCTTCATTCAGACGTCCGTATGCGTTTTGCGGATCCGATCCATCTATCAGTGGATCCGTAAAAATCATGCGGACATCTGAATGGAGCTTTACAGGGGGTTGATCAATGACAGGGGGGTAATCAATGACAGGGGGGTGATCAGGGAGTCTATATGGGGTGATCAGGGGTGATCAGGGGCTAATAAGGGGTTAATAAGTGACGGGGGGGGGGGGTGTAGTGTAGTGTAGTGGTGCTTGGTGCTACTTTACTGAGCTACCTGTGTCCTCTGGTGGTCGATCCAAACAAAGGGGACCACCAGAGGACCAGGTAGCAGGTATATTAGACGCTGTTATCAAAACAGCGTCTAATATACCTGTTAGGGGTTAAAAAAAACACATCTCCAGCCTGCCAGCGAACAATCGCCGCTGGCAGGCTGGAGATCAACTCTCTTACCTTCCGTTCCTGTGTGCGCGCGTTCACAGGAAATCTCGCGTCTCGCGAGATGACGCGTATATGCGTGACTGTGCGCAGCGCTGCCACCTCCGGAACGCGATCCTGCGTTAGGCGGTCCGGAGGTGGTTAAAGAACCATCTTTTTTCTTAACAAAAAAAAAAAACCAGCGGCAACAGGTGACTTCGAGGGTCGGATGTGTCCCTTTCTCAGGCTCTCAGAGATATAAGTACACATAGCGACTCTTTCAGGTTGGGAGAGATTGTATAAACGAGATTTTGGCAGCTTGGCGCCTGGGATGAGATTAATAGGGCAGTCGTACTCCCGGTGAGGGGGCAACTCCTGGACACCACTCTCGGAAAACACATCCGAAAATTCAGAGAGAAAAGATGGCACAGTCTTGGTAGAAGCCTCTGAAAGAGACGCCGTGAGGCAATTCTCTCTGCAAAACTCACTCCAACCATTTATTTGCCTCGCTTGCCAATCAATGGTGGGGTTATGTTTAGTGAGCCAGGGTAGCCCCAACACTAGAGGAGGTGGTAATCCGCTTAGGACGAAACATGACATATCCTCAACATGAGCGTCACCCACAGTCAAACGGATATTGTGAACTATGCCCTTTAACGATTTCTGAGAAAGTGGAGCGGAATCGATAGCAAAAACAGGTATATCCTTTCCCAAAGTGCATACCTGGAAACCATGAGTTATAGCAAATTGATTATCAATGAGATTGACAGCTGCTGCACTATCTACAAAAATCTCACAATGCTCTTGAACTCTAGCGCCGCCCTGGCAGGTAGGACAAAACGGGAACTACAAGCAAACGGCAAACCTTCAATTTCCGCATCAACCTTGCCAATAGTAACAGATGGAAAGTTTTTAGAGGGTTTTTTTCTTTTTCTTTTATTACCCTCAGAAAACTCCCTGAATCTCCTAGAGGGGCAAACATTAGCCAAATGATTTATACCCCCACAACAGAAACAAACCCTCCTCTGAGAGCTGAATCCTCTACTATCAGAGGCAAACAAACCCAGCTGCATGGCCTCCTCCTCAGAGGGGACTGAGAGAGACTGAGACCCCTGCGCACTAAATGAGACAGCCCCACTGTCCTTGGGCTGAATATGACAGGAAGGAGTGGTCTCTCCTCTCTCTCTAAGACGCCTGTCAATACGAACAGCTAGAGACATGGCAGACTCCATTGAGGCAGGTCTCTCATGAAAAGCGAATGCATCTTTCAATCTTTCCGAAAGACCATGGCAAAATTGACTTCGGAGTGCAGCATCGTTCCAACCAGTATCAGCTGCCCATCTCCGAAATTCAGAACAATATATCTCTGCGGACTGTTTACCCTGGCATAAAAGACGCAGTGTAGATTCAGCCACAGCAATACAATCCGGGTCATCATATCTGCCTCAGGGCTACGAAAAATTTATCCACCGATCCGAGGGGCCGTGCCCCCACCGACAGCGAAAAGGCCCAAGACTGAGCGTTATCCCTGAGCAGCGAGATGATGATCCCCACCCTCTGCACCTCATCACCAGAGGAATGGGGAAGTAGGCGAAAATGGAGTTTGCAAGCCTCTCTAAAGCTAAAAAAATTCTCACTACCCCCGGAGAACGTATCCGGAAGCAAGATCTTAGGCTCGGAACAAACTCCATGAACGCAAGCAGAACCGGTCACCTGAAACTGAGACACAGTTTTACGGAGATCTGCTACCTCCAGTGAAAGACCTTGCATGCGGTCAATCAAGGCTGAAACCGGATCCATGCTTAAGACGGTTATGGCGGTTTATAATGTCACGGATGGTGTTGCAGAAAGCTGTATCTTATAAATAAACATCCGACTGACTTGATCACAAACTAAGAAGCATATGGGTGAGCCCTATAAAGCCCCTAGAGCTCTCCCTGACTGCTATGCCCATGCAAAGGTCTTTATGGTAGACGATTGCATGCCCTCGTACCTAGACTGTGTGACACCTGAAAACTCTATAATAGTGAGGGGACACGACCACCGGCTCCCTGCACTTTTTTTTTTGTATAATTGTCTTTTTTATTGAAGAAAGGTACAATAATAAAAGTATACATTTACAATTTTTCATGTGATCATTTGACAATCAGACAATTTAAGTAGAAAAGGTATCAGGAATGACAATACAAATACAGCATCAAATTGCGATTCATATCAAACCCAATCAAATGACATCATGTCCTAATAAATCCCGATAGCCGGGAAAATGATTCCCATACTCTAATGTGATATTTTATACTACAAGGAAAGAAATAGGAGACAAGACAAGACACAAGAGGATAGACATATGAAAAGGGGAAGAGGGTATTAATTGCTCTTATCAAAGAAAGTACCCCAAGGTTGCCAAACCTTGTTAAATTTATCTACCGTATTATTAATAACTGCTGTCAGATACTCCATCCTTCTAATTTCCGCGATACTGGTGAACAATTCTAATTTAGTAGGTATGTCCTGTCTCTTCCAAAACTGAGCAATAAGGCGTTTCGCTGCCGACAGGACATGAAGTACTAAGCAGAGCACTGGCTTCTTTAGCATTGTTGGAGGCATGTTCAATAGAAACATGTAGGGGTCCAATGAAAACGTGATATTAAGAAGCTGCAATAAAAGGTGTTGGACTTCTTTCCACAGTGGGAAGATGACTGAGCAGAATCACACCTCCAACAAGTACCAGAAACCGTAGGGTTCAAATGTCTAAGCATCTGGGGGGTATGATACCAAAACATTAATGTTTTATATGAATTCTCCCTGAAGGTCACACAAGTGGATGACATTGCAGCCCTACGCCAGATAAGCTGCCACTCATTTGGCGAGATGTCTCTTTCAAGGTATCTCTCCCATTTAGACATATACGCATGTCGTAGGACCTGAGGTGGCTCCGGAGTTGAGAGGAGGACATAAATATCTGATATAAGACCTTTAGTAGAGGTCGAAAGTTTGCACAATCTTTCAAACTGTGTCGGAGTGGACACTTTCGTATCTCGGAACATAGATCTAAGCAGATGTTTTATTTGCAAATGCCTCCATCTAGAGGACTCAGGAAGACTATATCTCTCCTTGAGCAAATCAAAAGATATAATCTCCAGAGTTCTATAGTCCACTATATCAGCAAATCTAAATAGCTTATTAGAGAACCATGGCTTAAAGAGCGTACCCTGCATTCCTACCGCGAACACAGGGTTGAATAGGAATTAGGTCAGAGAGGGTCTATCGGAAACCAACGGAAATTTCCGTTTACAACATTTCCAAATGGTATACGTATGTGACATAGGGCCAAGCAACTGGACAGAGCAATCATTTGGTAGAGGAGACCACAGGAGGGCATTGGGATGAATGGGGGCTAGCCAAAGCTTCTCAATCTCCATCCATCTAGAAAATGCCTGAAGTGAGGACCACGCTGGGATCCTACGCAGATGCTTCGCCCAGTAATATTTCATTATGTCAGGGAGCCCCAGACCGCCCTGTGTTTTAAGAGCAGTTAGGGTGTTGCATGCACTTCTATGTCTCTTCCCATTCCAGACAAACTGAAGGATAGAAGATTGTAATGCTCTCAGATCTTTTTTAGGTATCGGGACTGGAATAGTCTCCATCACATATAGTAGCTTGGGTAATATGGTCATTTTGACCGCTGCAATACTTCCCAACAAAGAGATAGGTAAGGGCATCCACTTAGCCATAAGTGTATTAAGATCTTGAAAAAGTGGGAGAAAATTGTGAGTATACAGGGTGCCATATGTTTTTGTTAGTTTCACTCCTAAATATTTAAGGGTGGTGTCGTTCCACCTAAAATGATAGTTGCAAGATGTCGGGAGGGAGATTAATAGGTAGTGCTTCTGTCTTTGACCTATTTATCTTGTATCCAGATAACTTCCCATATTCCCCTATGACCTGAAATAAGTTTGGTAGCGAGATATGTAAATTAGTTAGCGTTAGAAGAATGTCATCTGCAAAGAGTGACAATTTAAAGGCTACTCAATTCACTTCTACCCCTTGGATGGGCCCTTATTAGCGCCGCCAGCGCCTCTATACATAACACAAAGAGTAATGGCGATAGCGGGCAGCCCTGCCTCGTGCCATTGTGGATGGATATCATCTTTGACTGAGCGTGTGTCGTTTTTACAAAGGCCGAGGGATGGGTATAGAGGGCCCCTATAGCATTCAGGAAGGGCCCCCCTATACCAAAACACTGCAGCGCAGAGGACATGAACGGCCAGCTCAGGCGATCAAAGGCCTTTTCTGCATTAGGCCTAATACTAATGCTTGTTGTTTCCTCCTATTAAGAACATCTATCAGATCTATAGTCCTCCTTGTGTTGTCTCCTCCTTGGCGGTGTAGCACAAAGCCGACCTGGTCCTTGTGGATCAAACTCGGAAGCAGACTGACAAGTCTGTTCGCCAGGGTCTTTGTAAATATTTTTAGGTCCGAATTAAGGAGGGCTATCGGACGATAGTTCGCACAGTCCATATGATCTTTGTCTGGTTTAGGTATGAGAGTAATAAAAGACTGCAGCATCGTGTCAGGTACAGGGGAGCCCTCCAAGAAGGAGTTAAAGACCCTAACCATGTGAGGGAGCAGAATATCTATATACGTCTTATAATAAAGATACGATAGACCATCTGGCCCGGGGGACTTACGGTTTGGCAAATTATTAATCACTTCTGCTATTTCTTCTGCTGTAATTTGAGTATTAAGGGTAGCTGCTAGGTCGTTAGACAGCAGAGAACTGATCACGTTGCTGTACAGGATCCCTCGCTACCTGCAGGGGAAGAGAGTACAAATTTTCATAATATTTCTGGAAAAGGGTCATAATTTTATTTGGATCATAGGTGACAATGCCATCAGCCCGTCTCAGGGCCGTCGGGGTGTTTACTAAAGTGGAGTCCCGTAGTTGTTTCGCCAAAAGTGTGTGCAACTTATTCCCCCAGGCATAGTAACGCTGTCTGGAGTATAGGAGTAACTTGTCCGTCTTTACCAATGCCAGGTCTCTCAACTTGGCTCTCAACAGAACTATGAGCCTTAGAAGGTGGCGGGAACTACGGGATCCCAGTTGACCCTCCAAACTTTCCAAATCTTTTTTGATAGAGCAATATTGTATATTCCTGTCCCTTTTTAATTTGGAACCAATGGCTATGCAGCTACCCCTGAAGACAGCTTTATGCGCCTCCCATAGAGTGGATACATTGGAAACTGATTGCTGATTGATACAAAAATATTCCGATAGACCCTCTCGTAGCTCCTGTTTAGATACAGGATTAGAGAGCAGGCTTTCATTCAAACGCCAATGACAGATCTTAGTAATCGGATGTTTAGTACTTGGTGCATGGTCTGACCACGAGATAGACCCTATATCAGCATCTACCATTAAACGCATTGTAGGAACATTACCTAAGAAATAATCAATGCGAGAGTGCGTACTATGAGGGTGGGAGTAAAACGTGTATGTTTTAGATGTAGGGTAGTTTACTCTCCATAGATCAAACAACCCAAATCGTCTCACCAGGGGCCTAAAAAGGCGCGACAGCCTGGCTCGCTCTCTGGAGGGGGGTCTCCCTGACAATGTCTGTCTATCAAACGTCTCAGAGAAAGAGACATTAAAGTCCCCTCCCACAATGAGTGCTGCCGGTAGTAAATGAGATAGTTTAGTGAACACCTTGGTAATAAAGGGTATCTGCCTGGTATTCGGGGCATAGAGATTACATAATACTATAGGAGTGCCATGTATGGTGGCCTGCAGAATTACATAACGCCCCTGAGGATCAGAGATCTGGTCGATCACTTGGAGCGGGCAGTTAGCACATAGAAGGATCGCTACCCCTGCTTTTTTCTGTCCACTAGAGGCTGAATAAGCCCTTGGGAACATTCCCATAGCAAACTTAAACGTTCCGGTGTTATCGAAGTGTGTCTGCTGGAGGAAGACTACATCCGCTCTCTGGGCACGACACTCCGTCAAGGCCAGTCTCCGTTTTACATTGGAGTTCAGGCCTTTAACGTTCAAGGACATACACTTGATCATAGCGGAGAGACTGGCTGCGCCATATACTTGCTATTTAGGCAGAAGGTGTCATTCCTCCAGGAGATCACATCCCGACCCTTCCAATAGAGAATCTGAAAAAAATCATCATCAATTTCGTTAGACACACTAAACAGATAATATGACACGCGACACAAGGGGGTGTAAGGGAACATAGAAGACGAGTACATACAAGAGATATGGACAGGAAGTATCCAAACATTGGCGTCCAGATGGGGGCAATCAAAGAAGGCATAGAACATATAGTGTAGCCCATTCTCTTCTCCCCTACTCTATAGAGAGCTCAGAAAAGGAAGAGGGCCAGCAGTAACAATCCCCCCTGTGGTAACATGGTTGGGCACGTCCGACATGGAAGGCCAAGCATTGTTTAAACAATATGCGAAACAACCGAGCTCCTTAAAAGCCCAACAATATGTTTTTCTTGAACAATCAGGTACTAAAAATATATGAGGAACAACAGCCGCCCATTATAGCGACATAAACTGCAGGAAGCGAGCGTCATTTTATGGCTCAGGACACAGCAAGTCAGGTCACATCATCTCTCATATTCAGTCCCCTGGATTCTTCTCTTAGCTGGGACCTGCGGTTCTTGTTTTTCACTTGACTCCAAATTGGAGGTGTGCCAGCTGCGGGTCAGGGACCTCCCAGTCGTCAATAGGAGGCTCCGAGACCCCCAAGGTAGCACAATCTGCATGAGCACGCATTGATACGGCTTTCCCATTTTTGTTAGCAATAAGTGCAAACGGATATCCCCAGCGGTAGGGAATTTTCTTCTGCCTCATGGACAGTAATAGAGGCTGGAGTTGGCGCCTTTTTTGCAGGGTTAGCCACGATAAGTCTTGATATAGTTGCACTTGCACCCCCTGGAAATCAATAACCCGTAACGCACAGGCCTTAGCCATTATGGCTTCTTTCACCTGGAAGTCTGTGACACGGCAAATAACATCCCGAGGCTGCGCAGACATATTTCTGGGTCGCAAGGCCCTATGAGCGCGGTCCATTTTGATAATAACGAAAAATACAAATGTGATAGCATTCTGCCCTGCCTCTATGCTGGATGAGACATTGGTGTACATTTTGCAGTCATGCACACCTGACCAGTTAATCTGCCCTGGAGGCTGGTTTTAAAGTCAGTATAAAACTGAGTCTGCTTATATAGAACCTACCAGTAGCCATTTGGCTCCAGGAGAAGTATATGGTGGGCTCAGCGTGCATGTTGGTACTTGCATCCTTGGATCCGATGAAAGCTGTAATGGCACCGGACGGGGTTAAAAGCAGAGTGTGCTTGGCTTGCATGCTGACCTGCATTCCCTGGACTTTGTGTGGCTGTCATGGTCCATAACAGGTAGGAACTAGTGTTAGGGACGGACAGGGTATATATTTGGAGAAATAGAGGGACAAATAGGATCCCACAACGTAGATACTTTGAAAACTCTGAAACAGAGACCTCGGGTACAGAGGGTTCCAACTATAGTTCAGGCACACAGGGAAATCGAGTCAAGGGTATTAAACGAAAAACTAAAAAAAGACAGTATCCTCCAAAGAAACAATCTCTAGAGAGACGAGAATCCTTCCAATCATGTCCGGAAGGAGCAATAAGGAAACAGGCCACTATAAATGTGAGCACCCCAATGGCCAATACAAATTTAAACCCTATGTTAACCTACCCATCATTATCGTCACAACCATTTTCTTTTGGTTTGTCTCAGGGGGGGAATATGGGTCAGAACCAAATGGTTTACCAGCCCCCTGGCATACCATGTCAGATTCCTATATCTTCACCTCAGACCAACACAGGCTCGAAGGAGAGAACTTCCCCCATTGCCCCGCTTTTTTTAGGACATCCAGGGGTCCAATTGAGGGACAGGGAAAAATGGGGATACAGCAAGTAGCTGAATTAAGGCCAGAAATAGGTGTAGATGAGAGACAGATCATAAATCTCTCCACCCATATGATCACCACCCCACAACAGACACTCCTAAGTAAGGGTCTCACCTTTGCGCCAGTCCCTCAGTGCGACAAGTTTCTTTGGATCAAGGATATAAATCTTTTCGCTCGGAAATTAGCCCTACACAAAGTACACAAACAAGAAGAAAATGATGGACGTAAGACCTTTGAAAATGAAAAAAGATGTGTAGAGACCTTAGAAGATTTATTAAAAGAGAGTGAAGGATATCAGATTATCCCGGATCCACCTTTCTCGACTTTAAAACCCAAATCAAGGATTACTCCAAATTTTACACAATTTCAGGAGATAGAGACTTTTGTGCAATTGGTGACCCACGATATAAAATCCTTAAAAATGAGGAAGGGTCATATTAGTTCTAATCTGAGCAATCAAGAACATGAAGCCCTAGAGACGCTAAGGAAAAATGGTAATATAATAATAAAACCAAGTGACAAGGGGGGCAACATAGTCATACAAGACAAAAATGACTATGTAGAGATGGTCCTCAGACTCCTTAGAGATAGAGGAACCTATAAAGTTCTGTCTCATGACCCTACAAAAGAATTTATGAGCGAATTAAAAAACCTCCTCACAGAGGCACATCAGACAAACGTCATCTCAAAGGATGAATATCAATATCTATTCAATAAAAACCTGACTATCTCCACATTCTATGCCTTACCAAAGGTGCACAAGAATAAGAAGCCCATCCCTGGGAGACCGATTGTTTCAGGGAATGAAAATCTAACGCAAGCTCTGAGTGAATATGTCGATCAAATATTGAGACCTTTCGTGACTGCTCTACCCTCATATATTAGGGATACTAAGGATTTACTCCTAAAAATCAATGATATCACTGTCACACCTAATACTATTCTAGCAAGTCTAGATGTTGAGTCCCTTTATAGTAATATTCAGCACTCACTAGGAATACACGCTGTGGAATATTATTTGAATACAAAAAGTCAAAACTTCAAAAAACATAATGAGTTTGTCTTACTAGCACTTAGATTTATTTTGAAGCACAAATATTTTATGTTTCAGGAACACTATTATCACCAAATAAATGGGACTGCGATGGGGACATCATGTGCCCCTACGTATGCAAATTTATTTTTAGGGTGGTGGGAAAATTATTTTGTATTCACGGATGAGATGTCGTCATATGTCTGCCACATCATTTTCTGGGGCAGATATATTGACGACATCCTCATATTATGGGATGGAGGTCACGCATTGTTTCAGGAATTCACTCAGAGACTTAATAATAATGATATAGGGATGAAATACACCTTTGAGGTACAGAATGAGGAGATAGTATTCCTTGATCTCAAAATCAGGAAATCAGAAGAGGGTCATTTGGTTACAGAGGTACATAGAAAAACGACAGCAACAAACAGCTATTTGCATTGGAGTAGCTGGCACCCACTTCCTCTAAAAAGAGGAATACCAACTGGCCAATATCTGAGGGCACGCAGGAACTGCTCGGAAGAAATCTCGTTTGGTAGAGAGTGTGAACAACTATTCCAGAGATTCAAAAAGAGAGGATACTCGACCAGATCCCTAAAGAAGGCCTATAATAGAGCTAAAAGCCTGAATAGAGAAGAACTACTGAAAACAACACTTCATAAAAAAAGCGAAGTCATCAGGTGTATTGGTACCTATGATGGATACAATGACGAGATATGCCGTATAATCAAAAAATACTGGCATATAATACGATCCGATAGAGACCTAGGGAAGGTACTTCATAACGTACAGGAGAGGTCCGAATCTCAAGGACCAGTTGGTTCATAGTCACCTGGCAGAAGAAAAAATCCAACCTACTGAAGAAAGAGAAAAATATAAGGGTTCATCACCATGTAGGAACTGCTCCTTTTGCAAGTATATACCTCGTATTAAGAAATTTACAAACCCCGGAGACGGGAAAGAATATGCAATTAGACAATTGATAACATGTAGAACACAAGGAGTTATCTACATAGCTGCCTGCCCATGACCAAAACTGTATGTGGGTAAAACTATACAAGAGCTGAGACGCCGAATTTCAGGACATCTAAGTACAATTGAAACAGACAAAGATACCCCTCTAGCGAGACATGTTAAATATATACATGGTAACCAAAGCTCGATTCTGAGATTTTGGGGAATAGAAAAAATATCCATGGGTCCAAGAGGAGGCAATCTAGATAAAAAACTGTTACAATGCGAAGCCCGCTGGATTGACAGATTAAATACCATGAATCCCTGCGGACTGAATGAAGGATTCTCGTTCGCAGCATTCATCTAGCAGAGAATTATACATATATATAAAAAGGAAACCTAATATACTGAAGTATATAGACATATACCTAAATAAATGAATATACTAGTAATAAAAGGAAGAGTTTTAGAGAAAATAAGGAAGGCCAATTACCATCTAGGTCAGCATCATTTATAGGATTCCCAGTAGTATAGTATGCACCTCATGACCTATATATAGTAAATTATATTGCAAAAAACAAGAAAATATATAAAATTAGGTCATAGATAGGATAGGGACAAAATTTCATAGTATTGTATACTGTTATATCAACAAGGTATGGCAGGAGTATATGTCCTATAGGATCTACTGTGAGACATAAAATATAATATCAGAAATTATAGCAGTAGCCCTTTTTAGAACAGGATGGATTTGAAATCCCATATGGAATAGAAAACATCCAAATTCCTTTTATCCCCTCTCCTTTCGCTCTCTTTCCCCTCTCTCTCCCCCCCCCCCTTATTTCACCCAAGAAAATTATATGATTCACCATCTATATTATGGAGCTCTCCTAATCTCTTATGAGAATAAAAGGAGAATAAGCGAATCAAGCCTGGAGTCCCTTAAATTTAACATGAAGGAAAATATAAGGTAAAAAAATCCTTTCAAAAAAAGAACACAAGCAGTGGAAATCATATATTAGCAACTTCCAATTAATAGGGACATAAAATGTATAAAGGTCTGATTTCGGGAGAATTGAGACTATGTCTGTGGGCATGCGCAGGAGTAACAACGAATGTAATACTAATAGAGTATAGACGCATGCGCCCTGACTTATAATCGGCAGAAGAAGCGGAGAGTAGAATCAAAAGACCTCAGGATTTACAGAGTATGGACGCATGCGCTTAGGCAACTTTGATCGTGATTCTGTTTGGTTTCATGATCGAAGTGTGTGGGCATGCGCAGTGGGGAAAAGAACGGGGTAAACGATATGGAGTGTGGTGCGCATGTGCCCATACTTAACGTCTGCACAGAGAATCTGTCCTGGTAGGACATATATTGCAGCCGGAAAAGGTAGGCAGTATATGGTTTAAAGTCCTTACGCAGGCGCATACCCTGTAATAATACTGGTTAGTCCGCAGACTGACCAAGCATATAGATGGATTTCATTGGCCTAACTATATGACTATCGCACGATCGCCGCTAACTCATTGGAGAATAGGGAGGGAAAGACCCACCCATCTGACATATAAATGTTAAATCACCTGGCGATCTTGTTGATAGTAGCTCCATCGCCCCTGAAGACGCCACATCTGTGGCGAAACATGTCGGGGGAGATGCAAGTTAGGTTTTAAGTTAGTGCGTGTGCTTGGTGTTCGGCTCCCGGTGCGCTGCAGACACCGGCTGTAGCCGATACAAACAGCAACCCTCTATCCACCTAAGCTGAACAAAGGAACATAGTTATTTATACTAGAGTTCTCCGGTGTAGGACTGACAGGGAACTGTCATCTGGTTATATTTCCAGCAAACCGGAATAGGGAAGTAGATTAGGAAATATTCCTTAGGATGGAGTGGTAGTTATATGAAGAAAGAGAGACTGCAAATACAAGCAGTAATTATTAAGAAATGAAATACTGATTGCTGCCAAGCACAAGTGAACTCTAATTTTAAGACATTTTCTTTTTTCTCTTTTTTGTCTTCCCGTATATATTTTTAAAGAACAGTAAATAAACGTTATATTTTAAAATAGACCGCAAACGGGAATCCATTAGCCATCCAGCTATCTGAACCAGAACTAGTGTTAGGGACCACTCATTAGAGGCGACCTTGACGTGGTGAGTGGCTTATTACGCTTTGGCCAAAATGTACACCAATGTCTCATCCAGCATGGAGACAGGGCAGAGTGCTGGATGTAGAGTGCGATCACATTTGTATTTTGCGTTTGTATATGTATTTCGCCATAGTGATGTGCACCTACAGGCAGGTTGTGCTGACCCAATCCCCACATTTTGATAATATGAGTCTCCAAGATGGAGTTAAATAACCCATTCAGGACCTCATGTAGATTCTCCTCAGAGTCTGGTTCAGGCAGGCCCCTCACTCTAATATTATGTCTACGACCCCTATTATCCAGGTCTTCCAAGTGTCTTGTGTTGTCTCGGACCACTTGGGTACATTTCTCTACAGTAGATTGGAGATGAGCAATATATTTACGCATAGTGTCATGCTCAATTTCTAGGGAGTCCACCCTGGCTGTAACTTGTTGAAAGTCCTGACGTAAGGACGAGATTTCAGCCTTAAATGTGTCCCTTACTTCTACTATTAAGTTTCTAAAGTCCTCTTTAGTAGGGAGGTGCTGTAGTGACTGCCTTAGGGAGGCTGAGGCCTGTGACAATTGCGGGGCGCCATCCTCAATGTCCTCATTGATGTCTGACTGTGAGTCCCAGGGCACATCCTCCCCCATATTTTTCTCCTTACCATGAGTGTGGTCAGGCTCTTCAGAGGCCTCTGCCCAATCCCTCCTGTGCTGCGTTGGCGGAGCTGGGGGGTTATTGCGCTTGGCGTCATTTTAGGCGGCATGCTTGCTATATATTCCACCCCTTGCGGCTGTCTCCCTGCGTTCTCCCTCTGCCCTCTCGGCTTATATGCGAATTCCTCCGCTAGTGGGGATAGAGGAGAGCCACTCACTGTTAGGGGGCCGCTACGGGCAGCGCGCTGTGGTAGGAGAGCTTCACTTCCTTCACCTCCTGCAGTGGTTCCCGCCTTGGATTCGCACCACAGACCTCCTGGAGCAGACGGAACGGCAGCGCGGCGATCCAGGAAGACTGCGATGTCCTGAGTCCTCAAGAGGGGTGCCGGACTTCCTCTCGTTCTCCTAGAGGGTAACGATTTCCCCATGGGACCCGGGCACCGTGCTTATGTAGCTCCTATGTGATAGCTGGGAGCTCCTCACTCACACAGCCATCTTGCCGGACGGCCAAGCCACGCCCCTCGCTCCCTGCACTTAATACGGACAGAGTCAGGGTCACCTAGAATCAAGCCAGCACGGAAACACAAATAAAGGAAACAGACTTATCTGAGGAATCAGGAGAAGCAGCCTCCAGCAGTGAGCACAATCCAGGAAGAAGTATAAACCGCAAAGTGAGGCAGTATGGGAGGGAATATAAAGGGAGGCAATTAGTGTAAATAGGTGACAGCTGGGAGAAGGAAAGGAGATGAGAAAGTGAAACCAAAACAAAGAACCTCATGCAAGAGGTAGAGAAGAACGTCTGCCAGATCTTCTCACAGAGCTGGCGGTGACATCTAGTGGAGAAATTTATCAGGTGAGGAGATCTCTGTGCCGCCCTCTACTGGAGACATTTATCAGGTGATGAGGGCTCTGTGCCACCCTCTAGTGGTGACATTTATCAGGTGAGGAGGGCTCTGTGCCGCCCTGTAGTGGTGACATTTATCAGGTGAGGAGGGCTCTGTGCCGCCCTCTAGTGGTGACATTTATCAGGTGAGGAGGGCTCTGTGCCGCCCTCTAGTGGTGACATTTATCAGGTGAGGAGGTCTCTGTGCCGCCCTCTAGAGGTGACATTTATCAGGTGAGGAGGGCTCTGTGCCGCCCTCTAGTGGAGACATTTATCAGGTGAGGAGGGCTCTGTGCCGCCCTCTAGTGGTGAGATTTATCAGGTGAGGAGGGCTCTGTGCCGCCCTCTAGTGGTGACATTTATCAGGTGAGGAGGGCTCTGTGCCGCCCTCTAGTGGTGACATTTACCAGGTGAGGAGGTCTCTGTGACGCCCTCTAGTGGAGACATTTATCAGGTGAGGAGGGCTCTGTGCCGCCCTCTAGTGGAGACATTTATCAGGTGAGGAGGTCTCTGTGCCGCCCTCTAGTGGAGACATTTATCAGGTGAGCAGGGCTCTGTGCCGCCCTCTAGTGGAGACATTTATCAGATGAGGAGGGTTCTGTGCCGTCCTCTAGTGGTGACATTTATCAGGTGAGGAGGGCTCTGTGCCGCCCTCTAGTGGAGACATTTACCAGGTGAGGAGGTCTCTGTGCCGTCCTCTAGTGGAGACATTTATCAGGTGAGGAGGTCTCTGGGCCGCCCTCTAGTGGAGACATTTATCAGGTGAGGAGGTCTCTGGGCCGCCCTCTAGTGGAGACATTTATCAGGTGAGGAGGTCTCTGTGCCGCCCTCTAGTGGTGACATTTATCAGGTGAGGAGGTCTCTGTGCCGCCCTCTAGTGGAGACATTTATCAGGTGAGGAGGTCTCTGTGCCGCCCTCTAGTGGAGACATTTACCAGGTGAGGAGGTCTCTGTGACGCCCTCTAGTGGAGACATTTATCAGGTGAGGAGGTCTCTGTGCCGCCCTCTAGTGGTGACATTTATCAGGTGAGGAGGTCTCTGTGCCGCCCTCTAGTGGAGACATTTATCAGATGAGGAGGGTTCTGTGCCGTCCTCTAGTGGAGACATTTATCAGGTGAGGAGGTCTCTGGGCCGCCCTCTAGTGGAGACATTTATCAGGTGAGGAGGTCTCTGGGCCGCCCTCTAGTGGAGACATTTATCAGGTGAGGAGGTCTCTGTGCCGCCCTCTAGTGGTGACATTTATCAGGTGAGGAGGTCTCTGTGCCGCCCTCTAGTGGAGACATTTATCAGGTGAGGAGGTCTCTGTGCCGCCCTCTAGTGGAGACATTTACCAGGTGAGGAGGTCTCTGTGACGCCCTCTAGTGGAGACATTTATCAGGTGAGGAGGGCTCTGTGCCGCCCTCTAGTGGTGACATTTATCAGGTGAGGAGGGCTCTGTGCCTCCCTCTAGTGGTGACATTTATCAGGTGAGGAGGTCTCTGTGCCGCCCTCTAGTGGGGACATCAGGTGAGGAGGTCTCTGTGACGCCCTCTAGTGGAGACATTTACCAGGTGAGGAGGTCTCTGTGACGCCCTCTAGTGGAGACATTTATCAGGTGAGGAGGGCTCTGTGCCGCCCTCTAGTGGAGACATTCCTCAGGTGAGGAGGGCTATGTGCCGCCCTCTAGTGGTGACATTTATCAGGTGAGCAGGGCTCTGTGCCGCCCTCTAGTGGAGACATTTATCAGGTGAGGAGGGCTCTGTGCCGCCCTCTAGTGGTGACATTTATCAGGTGAGGAGGGTTCTGTGCCTCCCTCTAGTGGTGACATTTATCAGGTGAGGAGGTCTCTGTGCCGCCCTCTAGTGGAGACATTTATCAGGTGAGGAGGGCTCTGTGCCTCCCTCTAGTGGTGACATTTATCAGGTGAGGAGGGCTCTGTGCCGCCCTCTAGTGGTGACATTTATCAGATGAGGAGGGTTCTGTGCCACCCTCTAGTGGTGACATTTATTAGGTGAGGAGGGCTCTGTGCTTCCCTCTAGTGGTGACATTTATCAGGTGAGGAGGTCTCTGTGCCGCCCCCTAGTGGAGACATTTATCAGGTTAGGAGGTCTCTGTGCCGCCCTCTAGTGGAGACATTTATCAGGTGAGGAGGTCTCTGTGCCGCCCTCTAGTGGAGACATTTATCAGGTGAGGAGGGCTCTGTGCCTCCCTCTAGTGGTGACATTTATCAGGTGAGGAGGTCTCTGTGCCGCCCTCTAGTGGAGACATTTATCAGGTGAGGAGGTCTCTGTGCCGCCCTCTAGTGGAGACATTTACCAGGTGAGGAGGTCTCTGTGACGCCCTCTAGTGGAGACATTTATCAGGTGAGGAGGTCTCTGTGCCGCCCTCTAGTGGAGACATTTATCAGGTTAGGAGGGCCCTGTGCCACCCTCTAGTGGTGGCATTTATCAGGTGAGGAGGTCTCTGTGCCGCCCTCTAGTGGAGACATTTATCAGGTTAGGAGGTCTCTGTGCCGCCCTCTAGTGGTGGCATTTATCAGGTTAGGAGGTCTCTGTGCCGCCCTCTAGTGGTGACATTCCTCAGGTGAGGAGGGCTCTGTGCCGCCCTCTAGTGGTGACATTTATCAGATGAGGAGGGTTCTGTGACGCCCTCTAGTGGTGACATTTATCAGGTGAGGAGGTCTCTGTGCCGCCCTCTAGTGGTGACATTTATCAGGTGAGGATGCTCTGTGCCGCCCTCTAGTGGAGACATTTATCAGGTTAGGAGGTCTCTGTGCCGCCCTCTAGTGGTGGCATTTATCAGGTGAGGAGGGTTCTGTGCATCCCTCTAGTGGTGACATTTATCAGGTGAGGAGGTCTCTGTGCCGCCCTCTAGTGGAGACATTTATCAGGTGAGGAGATCTCTGTGCCTCCCTCTAGTGGAGACATTTATCAGGTGAGGAGGGCTCTGTGCCGCCCTCTAGTGGTGACATTTATTAGGTGAGGAGGGCTCTGTGCTTCCCTCTAGTGGTGACATTTATCAGGTGAGGAGGTCTCTGTGCCGCCCCCTAGTGGAGACATTTATCAGGTTAGGAGGTCTCTGTGCCGCCCTCTAGTGGAGACATTTATCAGGTGAGGAGGTCTCTGTGCCGCCCTCTAGTGGTGACATTTATCAGGTGAGGAGGTCTCTGTGCCGCCCTCTAGTGGAGACATTTATCAGGTTAGGAGGGCCCTGTGCCACCCTCTAGTGGTGGCATTTATCAGGTGAGGAGGTCTCTGTACCGCCCTCTAGTGGTGACATTTATCAGGTGAGGAGGGCTCTGTGCCGCCCTCTAGTGGTGACATTTATCAGGTGAGGAGGGCTCTGTGCTGCCCTCTAGTGGAGACATTTATCAGGTGAGGAGGTCTCTGTGCCGCCCTCTAGTGGTGACATTTATCAGGTGAGGAGGGCTCTGTACCGCCCTCTAGTGGTGACATTTATCAGGTGAGGAGGTCTCTGTGCCGCCCTCTAGTGGTGACATTTATCAGGTGAGGAGGGCTCTGTGCCGCCCTCTAGTGGAGACATTTATCAGGTTAGGAGGGCCCTGTGCCACCCTCTAGTGGTGGCATTTATCAGGTGAGGAGGTCTCTGTACCGCCCTCTAGTGGTGACATTTATCAGGTGAGGAGGGCTCTGTACCGCCCTCTAGTGGTGACATTTATCAGGTGAGGAGGTCTCTGTGCCGCCCTCTAGTGGTGACATTCCTCAGGTGAGGCGGTCTCTGTGCCTCCCTCTAGTGGTGACATTTATCAGGTGAGGAGGGCTCTGTGCCGCCCTCTAGTGGTGACATTTATCAGGTGAGGAGGGCTCTGTACCGCCCTCTAGTGGTGACATTTATCAGGTGAGGAGGTCTCTGTGCCGCCCTCTAGTGGTGACATTCCTCAGGTGAGGCGGTCTCTGTTCCGTCCTCTAGTGGTGACATTCATCAGGTGAGGAGGTCTCTGTGCCGCCCCCTAGTGGTGACATTTATCAGGTGAGGAGGTCTCTGTACCGCCCTCTAGTGGTGACATTTATCAGGTGAGGAGGACTCTGTGCCGCCCTCTAGTGGAGACATTCCTCAGGTGAGGAGGGCTCTGTGCCTCCCTCTAGTGAAGACATTTATCAGGTGAGGAGGGCTCTGTGCCACCCTCTAGTGGTGGCATTTATCAGGTGAGGAGGTCTCTGTACCGCCCTCTAGTGGTGACATTTATCAGGTGAGGAGGGCTCTGTGCCGCCCTCTAGTGGAGACATTTATCAGGTGAGGAGGGCTCTGTGCCTCCCTCTAGTGGTGACATTCTGTAGCACAGCCTCCTGCACAGGTGGCAGTTGGTCAGTTGGTACCTGGGCTGATATCACTGTATTGCAGGTTAGTGCAGGGTATACTCCGCTGCTGCCGCCTGTGTTGCCGAGCGCCCCTCGCCCCAACCACGGGGACCACTGTCTGTAGTTTTCATTTATAATAACTGGGGAAAGCCACGCAGACCTGCGGAGTCCTTACTGCCACCATGCTGACGTTCTCCCCAGTGCTCTCTAGGGAGCCGCCACAGTATGGATGTGACCTGAGCACCCGTTATGTGACCGCCCTGCAAGCCCCATTCTGTGTATGGTTAGTTGGCGACAGTTACGTGATGCACATTTATCACGTCTCGTACTCTGCTGGTGCTGGGAGTTGTAGTTCTACTAAAAGAAAGAAAGGGCGCTCTTATACCTGGACCACACAGTTAGCAAGTTGACAAGAATTTTTAATGGACAATGATACCAGTTGTAAAATAACACAGAAATTACAGTCACTTATAAAACTAAAGTAAAAATCCTAAAAATATGCAGGTCTATACAATTCAATAAAATATAAAATATTCATTATAATAACAGTCCACTGATATAACTGTAACACAATCGATTCCGATCTAGCAGGTGGTGGATTGGATGGATAGATCGGCTGGGTGACCTGGTTTCCCGGTCAAATCATGGATTTTATCTAGGAAAAGGTACAGATAGACGGGCAGGTGGTGGATTGGATGGATAGATAGACGGGCAGGTGGTGGATTGGATGGATAAATAGACGGGCAGGTGGTGGATTGGATGGACAGATAGACGGGCAGGTGGTGGATTGGATGGACAGATAGACGGGCAGGTGGTGGATTGGATGGATAGATAGACGGGCAGGTGGTGGATTGGATGGATAGATAGACGGGCAGGTGGTGGATTGGATGGACAGATAGACGGGCAGGTGGTGGATTGGATGGACAGATAGACGGGCAGGTGGTGGATTGGATGGATAGATAGACGGGCAGGTGGTGGATTGGATGGACAGATAGACGGGCAGGTGGTGGATTGGATGGACAGATAGACGGGCAGGTGGTGGATTGGATGGATAGATAGACGGGCAGGTGGTGGATTGGATGGATAGATAGACGGGCAGGTGGTGGATTGGATGGACAGATAGACGGGCAGGTGGTGGATTGGATGGACAGATAGACGGGCAGGTGGTGGATTGGATGGATAGATAGACGGGCAGGTGGTGGATTGGATGGACAGATAGACGGGCAGGTGGTGGATTGGATGGATAGATAGACGGGCAGGTGGTGGATTGGATGGATAGATAGACGGGCAGGTGGTGGATTGGATGGACAGATAGACGGGCAGGTGGTGGATTGGATGGATAGATAGACGGGCAGGTGGTGGATTGGATGGACAGATAGACGGGCAGGTGGGGGATTGGATGGACAGATAGACGGGCAGGTGGTGGATTGGATGGACAGATAGACGGGCAGGTGGTGGATTGGATGGACAGATAGATGGGCAGGTGGTGGATTGGATGGACAGATAGATAGACGGGCAGGTGGTGGATTGGATGGATAGATAGACGGGCAGGTGGTGGATTGGATGGATAGATAGACGGGCAGGTGGTGGATTGGATGGACAGATAGACGGGCAGGTGGTGGATTGGATGGATAGATAGACGGGCAGGTGGTGGATTGGATGGACAGATAGATGGGCAGGTGGTGGATTGGATGGACAGATAGATGGGCAGGTGGTGGATTGGATGGACAGATAGATGGGCAGGTGGAGTCCGATAGCTGCAGCAGTGACTGGTACTAAGTGAATGTGGTGAACTCAATCCAGAGTGCACAGGGTTAAAGGGGTTGTCCCACTTCATTAATTGTGTTTAACTCAATATACTTTCCCCAATGAACATTTATTGCTATCTATGTGATTAAAAAAAATGCTTTGCTTTTCTGCAAACAGCTTCTATTAGAAGCTGTTGTTTACCTTGGTGTCCCATGGATATGGCCGGCTTTTCGCCGGCCGCATCGTTTCGCCGCGCCTCCGCACTACAGGCAGAGAAATAAGCGGCCGGCCTCTCCATTACATGAACGCGCACGACCGCGCATGCGCAGTATATCCACCGCGTCTTAGATAGAGCTGCGCATGCGCGGCCATCCGAACAGTTCGGGCGAGACAGCAGAGTGAGCGGACGGACGTCGGAGGAACGGGATACTGTAAGTATAATATCTAATGGCCCACTAATCGACCAACGATTATTGAACTCTGCAATAGAGGGGGTTCATAGTGAATTCAATGGGGGCATATTTATATATAGAACTTTGGGCAACTATATTATGTCGATTCACACTGGGGGCAACTATATCAATTTTATGCACAATGGGGGCAACTATATTATATGTATGTACACTGGGGGCAACTATATTATGGGGGCGGATGGAGGAGGCACTTATGGGGGCGGATGGAGGAGGCACTTATGGGGGCGGATGGAGGAGGTACTTATGGGGGCAGATATGCAGAGATGTGTATGTGGCGGTTTAGAATCAATGCGGGTGAAATATAGAATCAGATGTAGCAGAGCTACATAAGCGCTGTTCAGTCACAGTACTAATGGTGAAGGAAATAGAAGGATTTAGCAGAGATGTGTATGTGGCCGTTTAGAATCAATGCTGGTGAAAGAGAAACAGGTGAAGCAGAGCTGAATATCCGACTGTTCTGACACAGTGCTGGTTGAATAGAAAAACAGATGTAGCAGCGCTGTATATGTGGCAGGTCAGCATCAATGCTGGCAAAAGAGAAACAGATGTAGTAGAGCTGAATATGCGGCTGTTCTGATACAGTGCTGTTTGAAGAGAGAAACAGATGTAGCAGAGCTGAATATGCGGGTGTTCTGACACAGTGCTGTTTGAAGAGAGAAACAGATGTAGTAGAGCTGAATATGCGGGTGTTCTGACACAGTGCTGGTTGAAGAGATAAACAGTCAGATGTAGCAGAGCTGTATATGCATCTATAAAGATACATAGTGTGAGGTTTATACACAACTGGAGTACAGCTGTAATGGAAACAAATCTGCATCAGTGCTGGGGGGTGGGGGTCGGTCAAGCTTTTGGGCTAATGTATAATATGGAATTATAGTTTTTGATGCACAGAATGGGTTTGTAAAAGATTAGACAGAGATTTTGTGTAAAACTGTACACTGAGCTCACTTCACCTGGCTCTGAGTGACCATTCCCCTCACAGACACTGCAGGCTGATGAGTCATACTCTTCACATGAACGAGCAGTGCTCAGTGTGATGTCATAAGGAGGTGTGGCCGGCCTTCACTCTAGCTGCCTAAGCCCCGCCCAGCCTTAGCTGCAGAAAACCAGGAAGTTACCAGCAGAGCTGGCTGCAGGTGAAGCTGATTTAGCAAAGTGGGAAAACCCCTTTAATACAAATAGTGATCTCAGAATTCAGCGATAACCACAAGCCTCGCTGCTTCTGACTAAACTAAACAAATGATAAGCCGGTCGGGTATAAGGTACCTGGTGATTACGTAGAACAATTAATTGGAATAATGGTCACTTTTAATAATTAACTTTTAATAATATTTATAATAAAATAATTGCCCTTAAATGAGGTGCAGAGAGAAGAGAGGGGTGGGCATCCACCCTACTCGTAGTGAATATACGAAACTTCTAGGGAGGGGGGAGAAAAGGGGGAAGGGGGATGCTGGGTCTCAGCCCCTATTATTACCCTGGTAAAAGGGCCCTTTTCCTAAACACCGCAACCTAATATATCCCTAAGCAGTGCTCCGACTGCCCAGCTTTTTCCTGAAGGGGAGAAAAAGGGGGGGAGAGGGGATCTGTAGAAGCAGATGAGGTACACCACCCACAGAAACGCTCCCAGGTCCCTGGAAGTGACTGGGAATAAAACACTAGACCTGTGAGGATCAGTGTCCTGAGAGAAACTGTGTGTTCGGGTGTCGCACGGTGATCACCCAACACATATACAATAATTCCTGCTGAAGGAATCAGTAACCATAAGGTGGCCCCACGCGTTTCTCTGTTGTGTTACAGTTCGTCAGGGGCCCACAGAAATTGATGTCAGCAGCAGTGTTTAGGAAAAGGGCCCTTTTACCAGGGTAATAATAGGGGCTGAGACCCAGCATCCCCCTTCCCCCTTTTCTCCCCCCTCCCTAGAAGTTTCGTATATTCACTACCAGTAGGGTGGATGCCCACCCCTCTCTTCTCGCTGCTTCTGATACTGAAGTAATAATGGGAGTTTATAAATGGTGCAAATAATATAATAAAGGTACAAATGTGAAGTGTTGGATATAAATCTGCTGGAAATCAGAGTATTCGGTCCCAATAGGGGGTCCGCCATGCCCCTTGCTCTAATACTAATAGTCCATCTCGCTTGTTGCCCAATTACTAATGTCCTGATACAATGTAGCAGATCTCCTGCAAGTCGACTTTACAAACCACGCAATTTCTGAGATGAGACCTTGTGCTTCAATGTTGTAATCTACAAGGACTTCGATTCGGCAAGTGTTGGATCCGGTAGCAGCAAAGTGATAGAACTGCGGGAAGGTTTTCTTATATAAAGAGCAATACTATAAAAACTCAAGGACAACGTCCTACTATAGAATAAAATCACTTGGCTGTAGACATTTGTCACCTTGTACCATGAAATGTATATTTAGTGATTTTGTTATAAAGAACAAGGGGATATAGTATCGTTTTGTGACAAATGTCTACAGCCAAGTGATTTTATTCTATAGTAGGACGTTGTCCTTGAGTTTTTATAGTATGGGACATAAATATGGATGTAATATGAAAACGCAACCAATTAGAACAAAAAGATATATAGGTAATGTTTCTTCGGAACCCAAGAACCTTATAGTAGAAAAAACGCATGAATATACAAAAAACCGCAGGAGAACCGCAACAGATGGAAAAACCTATCTGAGAACACCAGATCCTCCAGTTCCATCCCGGGTCTACTATGGGGCCCTTCTGGAAGGGAAAGGAAGAAAAGCGGCCAGTCAGAGCGATCCAAATAAGAAGGGGGATAACCTTCCAAACGCGTCTGGCCTGGAGGGATTGGAGCTGACAAAAACCGCCTAATCTGAAACCCTAGTTTTTCCGGACATAGTGCGGCACCTACAGGTGACATAAGGGAGCCTGTGAGACGCAATTAACTCCTTGGAACACCCGTCACAATGACAGAAATCCACTGCGAACCTGCGGCGAGATGGAGATGGAGATGATGGAGATGGAGATGGAGATGATGGAGATGGAGATGGAGATGATGGAGATGGAGATGGAGATGATGGAGATGGAGATGGAGATGATGGAGATAGAGATGGAGATGATGGAGATGGAGATGGAGATGATGGAGATGGAGATGATGGAGATGGAGATGGAGATGATGGAGATGGAGATGGAGATGATGGAGATGATGGAGATGGAGATGATGGAGATGGAGATGATGGAGATGGAGATGATGGAGATGGAGATGATGGAGATAGAGATAGAGATGGAGATGGAGATGATGGAGATGATGGAGATGATGGAGATGATGGAGATGATGGAGATGGAGATGATGGAGATGGAGATGATGGAGATAGAGATGGAGATGATGGAGATGGAGATGGAGATGATGGAGATGGAGATGGAGATGAAGATGATGGAGATGATGGAGATGGAGATGATGGAGATGGAGATGGAGATGGAGATGAAGATGATGGAGATGACTCCCTCACAGCTGTATCTGTGGACCCGCAGGACCGGACCGCAGACTATCCTCCTCCAACAGCAAGGTCAGGCTGCAATCCGTCCCCTGAATCTGTACCACGCGGGACGCCACGGAGGGGACATCAGGAGTAACACTGGGTATATTGGGAGAAGTATTGCTCTTTATATAAGAAAACCTTCCCGCAGTTCTATCACTTTGCTGCTACCGGATCCAACACTTGCCGAATCGAAGTCCTTGTAGATTCTAACATTGAAGCACAAGGTCTCATCTCAGAAATTGCGTGGTTTGTAAAGCCTAAATACAAGGTCGACTTGCAGGAGATCTGCTACATTGTATCAGGACATTAGTAATTGGGCAACAAGCGAGATGGACTATTAGTATTAGAGCAAGGGGCATGGCGGACCCCCTATTGGGACCGAATACTCTGATTTCCAGCAGATTTATATCTAACACTTCACATTTGTTCCTTTATTATATTATTTGCACCATTTATAAACTCCCATTATTACTTCAGTATCAGAAGCAGCGAGGCTTGTGGTTATCACTGATGTCTGAGATCACTATTTGTATTAACCCTGTGCACTCTGGATTGAGTTCACCACATTCACTTAGTAGCAGTCACTGCTGCAGCTATCGGACTCCAGCACCAGTTATATCAGTGGACTGTTATTATAATGAATATTTTATTGAATTGTATAGGCCTGCATATTTTTAGGATTTTTAATTTAGTTTTATAAGTGACTGTAATTTCTGTGTTATTTTACACACTGGTATCATTGTCCATTAAAAATTATTGTCAACTTGCTAACTGTGTGGTCCAGGTATAAGAGCGCCCATTCTTTCTTTTACTACAATTTTCCTAGGTGACTGGGGTGCCACATCAGTCTGGTGCCCCTTGCCATCTTACCCCCTCATATATCTATCAGTTGTAGTTCTACATCAGCTGACTCTCTCCTGCCTTACTCTTCGGCACCAGCAGGGGTCAGTCACACATGGTGTGTGCAATGTGTGCACTGTACTGCAGAGCTGACAATCTGACCTCAGCTGCTTGATCCATAAGAGAACCACAGCCGCATGTGGGGGTTACATGTCTGCACTCTGGCCACGCCCATAAATAAGCCACGCCCCCACCAAATCCCTTCTCTATAGTGATGCAAATCTATATTATATCGCCTGCTCATCACGTGTATATAGCGTCATACTGTGCTCAGTGATATATATAGTGTCATACTGTGCTCAGTGATATATATATATAGCATCATACTGTGCTCAGTGATATATATAGCGTCATACTGTGCTCAGTGATATATATAGTGTCATACTGTGCTCAGTGATATATATAGCGTCATACTGTGCTCAGTGATATATAGTGTCATACTGTGCTCAGTGATATATATAGTGTCATACTGTGCTCAGTGATATATATAGTGTCATACTGTGCTCAGTGATATATATATAGCGTCATACTGTGCTCAGTGATATATATAGCGTCATACTGTGCTCAGTGATATATATAGCGTCATACTGTGCTCAGTGATATATATAGTGTCATACTGTGCTCAGTGATATATAGTGTCATACTGTGCTCAGTGATATATATATAGTGTCATACTGTGCTCAGTGATATATATATATAGTGTCATACTGTGCTCAGTGATATATATAGTGTCATACTGTGCTCAGTGATATATATATAGTGTCATACTGTGCTCAGTGATATATATAGTGTCATACTGTGCTCAGTGATATATATAGCGTCATACTGTGCTCAGTGATATATATATATAGTGTCATACTGTGCTCAGTGATATATATATAGTGTCATACTGTGCTCAGTGATATATATAGTGTCATACTGTGCTCAGTGATATATATAGTGTCATACTGTGCTCAGTGATATATATAGTGTCATACTGTGCTCAGTGATATATATAGTGTCATACTGTGCTCAGTGATATATATAGCGTCATACTGTGCTCAGTGATATATATAGTGTCATACTGTGCTCAGTGATATATAGTGTCATACTGTGCTCAGTGATGTATATAGTGTCATACTGTGCTCAGTGATATATATAGTGTCATACTGTGCTCAGTGATATATATAGTGTCATACTGTGCTCAGTGATATATATAGTGTCATACTGTGCTCAGTGATATATATAGTGTCATACTGTGCTCAGTGATATATATAGTGTCATACTGTGCTCAGTGATATATATAGTGTCATACTGTGCTCAGTGATATATATAGCGTCATACTGTGCTCAGTGATATATATAGTGTCATACTGTGCTCAGTGATATATAGCGTCATACTGTGCTCAGTGATATATATAGCGTCATACTGTGCTCAGTGATATATATAGTGTCATACTGTGCTCAGTGATATATATAGTGTCATACTGTGCTCAGTGATATATATATAGTGTCATACTGTGCTCAGTGATATATATAGTGTCATACTGTGCTCAGTGATATATATAGCGTCATACTGTGCTCAGTGATATATAGTGTCATACTGTGCTCAGTGATATATATAGTGTCATACTGTGCTCAGTGATATATATAGTGTCATACTGTGCTCAGTGATATATATAGTGTCATACTGTGCTCAGTGGTATATATAGTGTCATACTGTGCTCAGGGATATATAGCGTCATACTGTGCTCAGTGATATATATAGTGTCATACTGTGCTCAGTGATATATATAGTGTCATACTGTGCTCAGTGATATATATAGTGTCATACTGTGCTCAGTGATATATATAGTGTCATACTGTGCTCAGTGATATATATATATATATAGTGTCATACTGTGCTCAGTGATATATAGTGTCATACTGTGCTCAGTGATATATATAGTGTCATACTGTGCTCAGTGATATATATAGTGTCATACTGTGCTCAGTGATATATATATAGTGTCATACTGTGCTCAGTGATATATATAGTGTCATACTGTGCTCAGTGATATATATATAGTGTCATACTGTGCTCAGTGATATATATAGTGTCATACTGTGCTCAGTGATATATATAGTGTCATACTGTGCTCAGTGATATATATAGTGTCATACTGTGCTCAGTGATATATATAGTGTCATACTGTGCTCAGGGATATATATAGTGTCATACTGTGCTCAGTGATATAGTGTCATACTGTGCTCAGTGATATATATAGTGTCATACTGTGCTCAGTGATATATATAGTGTCATACTGTGCTCAGTGATATATATAGTGTCATACTGTGCTCAGTGATATATATATATAGTGTCATACTGTGCTCAGGGATATATATAGTGTTATACTGTGCTCAGTGATATATATAGTGTCATACTGTGCTCAGTGATATATATAGCGTCATACTGTGCTCAGTGGTATATATAGTGTCATACTGTGCTCAGTGATATATATAGTGTCATACTGTGCTCAGTGATATATATAGCGTCATACTGTGCTCAGGGATATATATAGTGTCATACTGTGCTCAGTGATATATATAGTGTCATACTGTGCTCAGGGATATATATAGTGTCATACTGTGCTCAGTGATATATATAGTGTCATACTGTGCTCAGTGATATATATAGTGTCATACTGTGCTCAGTGATATATATAGTGTCATACTGTGCTCAGTGATATATATAGTGTCATACTGTGCTCAGTGATATATATAGTGTCATACTGTGCTCAGTGATATATAGTGTCATACTGTGCTCAGTGATGTATATAGTGTCATACTGTGCTCAGTGATATATATAGTGTCATACTGTGCTCAGGGATATATATAGTGTCATACTGTGCTCAGTGATATATATAGTGTCATACTGTGCTCAGTGATATATATAGTGTCATACTGTGCTCAGTGATATATATAGTGTCATACTGTGCTCAGTGATATATATAGTGTCATACTGTGCTCAGTGATATATATAGTGTCATACTGTGCTCAATGATATATATAGTGTCATACTGTGCTCAGTGATATATATAGCGTCATACTGTGCTCAGTGATGTATATAGTGTCATACTGTGCTCAGTGATATATATAGTGTCATACTGTGCTCAGGGATATATATAGTGTCATACTGTGCTCAGTGATATATATAGTGTCATACTGTGCTCAGTGATATATATAGCGTCATACTGTGCTCAGTGGTATATATAGTGTCATACTGTGCTCAGTGATATATATAGTGTCATACTGTGCTCAGGGATATATATAGCGTCATACTGTGCTCAGTGATATATATAGCGTCATACTGTGCTCAGGTATATATAGCGTCATACTGTGCTCAGTGATATATATAGTGTCATACTGTGCTCAGTGATATATATATATAGTGTCATACTGTGCTCAGGGATATATATAGCGTCATACTGTGCTCAGTGATATATATAGTGTCATACTGTGCTCAGGTATATATAGCGTCATACTGTGCTCAGGGATATATATAGTGTTATACTGTGCTCAGTGATATATATAGTGTCATACTGTGCTCAGTGATATATATATAGTGTCATACTGTGCTCAGTGATATATATAGTGTCATACTGTGCTCAGTGATATATATAGTGTCATACTGTGCTCAGGGATATATATAGTGTCATACTGTGCTCAGTGATATATATAGTGTCATACTGTGCTCAGTGATATATATAGTGTCATACTGTGCTCAGTGATATATATAGTGTCATACTGTGCTCAGTGATATATATATAGTGTCATACTGTGCTCAGTGATATATATAGTGTCATACTGTGCTCAGTGATATATATAGTGTCATACTGTGCTCAGTGATATATAGTGTCATACTGTGCTCAGTGATATATAGTGTCATACTGTGCTCAGTGATATATATAGTGTCATACTGTGCTCAGTGATATATATAGTGTCATACTGTGCTCAGTGATATATATAGTGTCATACTGTGCTCAGTGATATATATAGTGTCATACTGTGCTCAGTGATATATATAGTGTCATACTGTGCTCAGTGATATATATAGTGTCATACTGTGCTCAGTGATATATATAGTGTCATACTGTGCTCAGTGATATATATAGTGTCATACTGTGCTCAGGGATATATATAGTGTCATACTGTGCTCAGTGATATATATAGTGTCATACTGTGCTCAGGGATATATATAGTGTCATACTGTGCTCAGTGATATATATAGTGTCATACTGTGCTCAATGATATATATAGTGTCATACTGTGCTCAGTGATATATATAGCGTCATACTGTGCTCAGTGATATATATAGTGTCATACTGTGCTCAGTGATATATAGTGTCATACTGTGCTCAGTGATGTATATAGTGTCATACTGTGCTCAGGGATATATATAGTGTCATACTGTGCTCAGTGATATATATAGTGTCATACTGTGCTCAGGGATATATATAGTGTCATACTGTGCTCAGTGATATATATAGTGTCATACTGTGCTCAGTGATATATATAGCGTCATACTGTGCTCAGTGGTATATATAGTGTCATACTGTGCTCAGTGATATATATAGTGTCATACTGTGCTCAGGGATATATATAGCGTCATACTGTGCTCAGTGATATATATAGCGTCATACTGTGCTCAGGTATATATAGCGTCATACTGTGCTCAGTGATATATATAGTGTCATACTGTGCTCAGTGATATATATATATAGTGTCATACTGTGCTCAGGGATATATATAGCGTCATACTGTGCTCAGTGATATATATAGTGTCATACTGTGCTCAGGTATATATAGCGTCATACTGTGCTCAGGGATATATATAGTGTTATACTGTGCTCAGTGATATATATAGTGTCATACTGTGCTCAGTGATATATATATAGTGTCATACTGTGCTCAGTGATATATATAGTGTCATACTGTGCTCAGTGATATATATAGTGTCATACTGTGCTCAGGGATATATATAGTGTCATACTGTGCTCAGTGATATATATAGTGTCATACTGTGCTCAGTGATATATATAGTGTCATACTGTGCTCAGTGATATATATAGTGTCATACTGTGCTCAGTGATATATAGTGTCATACTGTGCTCAGTGATATATAGTGTCATACTGTGCTCAGTGATATATATAGTGTCATACTGTGCTCAGTGATATATATAGTGTCATACTGTGCTCAGTGATATATATAGTGTCATACTGTGCTCAGTGATATATATATAGTGTCATACTGTGCTCAGTGATATATATAGTGTCATACTGTGCTCAGTGATATATATAGTGTCATACTGTGCTCAGTGATATATAGTGTCATACTGTGCTCAGTGATATATAGTGTCATACTGTGCTCAGTGATATATATAGTGTCATACTGTGCTCAGTGATATATATAGTGTCATACTGTGCTCAGTGATATATATAGTGTCATACTGTGCTCAGTGATATATATAGTGTCATACTGTGCTCAGTGATATATATAGTGTCATACTGTGCTCAGTGATATATATAGTGTCATACTGTGCTCAGTGATATATATAGCGTCATACTGTGCTCAGTGATATATATAGTGTCATACTGTGCTCAGTGATATATAGTGTCATACTGTGCTCAGTGATATATAGTGTCATACTGTGCTCAGTGATATATATAGTGTCATACTGTGCTCAGTGATATATATAGCGTCATACTGTGCTCAGTGATATATATAGTGTCATACTGTGCTCAGGGATATATATAGTGTCATACTGTGCTCAGTGATATATAGTGTCATACTGTGCTCAGTGATATATATAGTGTCATACTGTGCTCAGTGATATATATAGTGTCATACTGTGCTCAGTGATATATATAGTGTCATACTGTGCTCAGTGATATATATAGTGTCATACTGTGCTCAGTGATATATAGTGTCATACTGTGCTCAGTGATATATATAGTGTCATACTGTGCTCAGTGATATATAGTGTCATACTGTGCTCAGTGATATATATAGTGTCATACTGTGCTCAGTGATATATATAGTGTCATACTGTGCTCAGTGATATATATAGTGTCATACTGTGCTCAGTGATATATATAGTGTCATACTGTGCTCAGTGATATATATAGTGTCATACTGTGCTCAGTGATATATATAGTGTCATACTGTGCTCAGTGATATATATAGTGTCATACTGTGCTCAGTGATATATATAGTGTCATACTGTGCTCAGTGATATATATAGTGTCATACTGTGCTCAGTGATATATATAGTGTCATACTGTGCTCAGGGATATATATAGTGTCATACTGTGCTCAGTGATATATATAGTGTCATACTGTGCTCAGTGATATATATAGCGTCATACTGTGCTCAGTGGTATATATAGTGTCATACTGTGCTCAGTGATATATATAGTGTCATACTGTGCTCAGGGATATATATAGCGTCATACTGTGCTCAGTGATATATATAGCGTCATACTGTGCTCAGGTATATATAGCGTCATACTGTGCTCAGTGATATATATAGTGTCATACTGTGCTCAGTGATATATATATATAGTGTCATACTGTGCTCAGGGATATATATAGCGTCATACTGTGCTCAGTGATATATATAGTGTCATACTGTGCTCAGGTATATATAGCGTCATACTGTGCTCAGGGATATATATAGTGTTATACTGTGCTCAGTGATATATATAGTGTCATACTGTGCTCAGTGATATATATATAGTGTCATACTGTGCTCAGTGATATATATAGTGTCATACTGTGCTCAGTGATATATATAGTGTCATACTGTGCTCAGTGATATATATAGTGTCATACTGTGCTCAGGGATATATATAGTGTCATACTGTGCTCAGTGATATATATAGTGTCATACTGTGCTCAGTGATATATATAGTGTCATACTGTGCTCAGTGATATATATAGTGTCATACTGTGCTCAGTGATATATATATAGTGTCATACTGTGCTCAGTGATATATATAGTGTCATACTGTGCTCAGTGATATATATAGTGTCATACTGTGCTCAGTGATATATAGTGTCATACTGTGCTCAGTGATATATATAGTGTCATACTGTGCTCAGTGATATATATAGTGTCATACTGTGCTCAGTGATATATAGTGTCATACTGTGCTCAGTGATATATATAGTGTCATACTGTGCTCAGTGATATATATAGTGTCATACTGTGCTCAGTGATATATATAGTGTCATACTGTGCTCAGTGATATATATAGTGTCATACTGTGCTCAGTGATATATATAGTGTCATACTGTGCTCAGTGATATATATAGTGTCATACTGTGCTCAGTGATATATATAGCGTCATACTGTGCTCAGTGATATATATAGTGTCATACTGTGCTCAGTGATATATATAGCGTCATACTGTGCTCAGTGGTATATATAGTGTCATACTGTGCTCAGTGATATATATAGTGTCATACTGTGCTCAGTGATATATATATAGTGTCATACTGTGCTCAGTGATATATATATATAGTGTCATACTGTGCTCAGTGATATATATAGTGTCATACTGTGCTCAGTGATATATATAGTGTCATACTGTGCTCAGTGATATATATAGCGTCATACTGTGCTCAGTGATATATATAGTGTCATACTGTGCTCAGTGATATATATAGTGTCATACTGTGCTCAGTGATATATATAGTGTCATACTGTGCTCAGTGATATATATAGCGTCATACTGTGCTCAGTGATATGTATTAAGGCAGATTGCCTGGATTTGTGGGAGGGGCTGAGGTCCGCCTCCAGCCTATTTAGGGCACTCCCCTTACCTGGCTCCTGCATCATTGAGGTCTGAGCTTTTGAGAGAGGAGGTTGCTTGTGGAGTGTCTGGAGAGTTGCCTGCGAGTCGCTGAATTCCTGGGAGTTTTTTCGTTGCCATCAGTTCTGGATTTGGAGCATTTTGGTTCTATTTTTCCGGCTTTACTCAGGTTCACTGTGGGTCATGTTTGCCCGTTAAACTGCGAGTCATCTATACGGTACAGCCGGGGCCTCACGGTTGCCCCTGTACCGGTTCAATTCATTTCACCAAACGCTGCACCAATGTCACTGTTTTCTCGTACAAGTCACCAGTATTTCATTTCTGTCACGCCTTGTTCAGGCACAATTTGTCTACATGGTACCACCATTCCGGTCGGCCCCCTGCGGCAGGCATGCAGTCGGTTCCTGGGCAATCCCCCATTTCTGTTCATTTCGTTTCACCGAACGCTGCAAATGTCACAGCTTTCTCGCCCAGGTCACCAGCATTTCATTTCTGTCATGTCTCGTTCATGCGTAAATTTATCTGCACCGTATCACCACTCCGGTCAACACCCCTGCGGCTGCAGGCAGTGGTTTCTGAGTCATCCACACGGTACAGCCAGGGCCTCACGGTTGCCCCTGTACCGGTTCATTTCTTTTTCATCATACGCTGCACCAATGTCACGGTTTTCTTATACAACTCACCAGTATTCATTTCTGTCACGCCTTGTTCATGCGCAATTTGTCCACACCGTACTACCATTCCGGTCAACACCTCTGCAGCCTGCGGCATGGTTTCTGGCCTAATCCCCCATTTCTGTTTCATTTCATAGTCGCTGCGCTAATGTCACGGCTTTCTCACAGTCACCAGCATCTCTTTTTGTCATGTCTCGTTCAGCAATCTTCCCACAGGCACAACACTGCGGTCAGCACCCCTGGGGTCCAGGCTCGTTCCCCATTTCTTTTTCAGTCCATATCACCCCACAATCATCCACATTCATGCCCCCCCCCCCCCCATGTTCATGTGCACGGCTGCAGAAGCACAAATGCGTATGAGTTATTTCATATGGTACAGCAGGGCCTCACGGTTGCCCCTGTACCGGTTCATCTCACTTCATCAATACGCACCAATGTCACGGTTTTCATGCAAGTCACCAGCATTCATTTCTGTCACACCTGTTTCATGCATATTCATTCACAAACCGCACCACCATTCCGGTCAACAGCTCTGGCAGCATGCGACCAATGGTTCCTGGATTAAATCCCCCCCTTTTTTTCCATGGTTCTTTTCACACACACTGCATCCATGTCACGGCTGCTCGCAGCAATCACCGGCAGCTCATTGCTCATGCCTATTCTGGCGTCTCCCCACAGGACCGTCACTCCGGTCAGCCCCCTGATGGTTCCAGCCCCATTCCCCATTTCTGGGTTTCACCCCTCAAACATCCAACATTCATGCCCTTCCCCCCCCTCCCTCCCCTCCCTCCCCCCCCCCCTCCCCTCCCTCCCTCCCCTACCTCCCCTACCCTCCCCTCCTCGTTTTCCAGGTACACAGCGCAGGGGCCAGCTGCGGTACACCCGGCACACCCCCCATTCATTTCAAACTTCACTGGGCTTGCCGCGGCGCGGACATCCCCTCCCCACCGCCTCCTGCCTGTTTGCCACTCCTCCTGCCGCGCGGCCGATGGCGCCCGGCCGCGTCCTGGGGCCTGGTCTGCGCATGCGCGGCCAGGTTTCTGCGCATGCGCGGCGATTTCATCGGCGCATGCGCGGTGTCCCGGCGGCCGTGGGGGGACTCCGGACGAATGGGTTCAAAAATAAATGGCTTTCATTTTTCCTATGCTCCAAAATGTCACTCCTTACAAACAGTCACATAATCCTCCAAGCATGTTCCACATGATTCATTTTCACTTCACCAACAACGTTCATGGCCCCCCCCCCCGGTCATTTAGGTGCGCTGTCACGGGGGCAGCGGCGGTGCAACCTGCACCCCCCCCCATTCATTTCACCTCCACTGGGCTTACCGCTGCCCTGACATCCCCTCCCCACCACCTCCTGCCTGGTTACCGCTCCTCCTGCCGCGCGGCCGATAGCGCTCGGCCACGTCCTGGTGCCTGGTCTGCGCATGCGCGGCCGGGGTTCTGCGCATGCGCGGCGATTCCGTCGGCGCGTGCGCAGTGTTCCGGCGGCCGTGCGCGCCGCTTCTGTTGCGGGGGGGCGCCGTCGGACGGCAGGGGAGCCTTCCAGCACGCCCCTTACAGTCATATAACACCCCAGCAGCCCACACAAGAAAAGAAAAAAAAAAAAAAAAAAAGCCATCAAACACCTTTTGGAATAAACATGAAGATTATAAGCCAGGCCCTCTTGTCCAAAATCAATGTATGATCTTATAAATGCTCTTCTGGCTGAAAGGGCATAACTTCCATACACACACTCAGCTGCAGAGACTGTCTCAAAGGGGTTCTTCACCTTTTTGCTAACAATGATCTACCCTTTGGATAGGTCATCAGCTAAAAAAAAAAAAAATTAAATAATGGAAGCACTGGGGGGAGGAGTCATCGTCTGGTCATCCGGGGGAAAAAAAAAAAAAATATATATATTATAATTGTTTTATCATAATCAATAAATAGGTGGGAATTGCAGGGACACGGTCCAAATATTCCATTAAATTGCCGGCACGCGCTTTCCGCCTGGGCATGGCCACACGGCACGCGCTGGTCTCTTTTCACACCAGGCGCAAGCTGTCGTTTCATGAACAACCGTCATGATCCGCCCGGTCGTGTATATGTACCATATGCATTTGCACATTTCATCACACTATTTTATGTCTACCCCCCCCCTTTCTTTTTTCAGGCGGTCAACCTATATTGTATTTTGCACTACTGTGTATCCGGAGAATTTTTCTTACCACCAGGTACGTTCACCTGCTCATTAACAAAAGTCTTCCTTACATTTCGAATAATCCCGTTAGGGTCAGCGTGCTGGCTTTAGGGGCACCATCATCCCACTAGGTTACCCCCTTCTTGGCTTCGCCAGCAGTTAGTGGTCCCGCGAGGCCGACACCCCGCCTCAAACGTACAGAGGCACCCGCCCAACGCGCCACCTCGTTAGTAAGCCGCCTCGCGTGTTGCATAGAGAGGGCCTCACCTGTCACTCCCTTCCCCTAGTCCTGTCTTACAGTCACCGAGAGGCCAACGCTCCTGCCACTACCACAAGTGGCCTCATTAACCCCTCGCGCCAAATCATAGGTAGAGCCTCTCAAGCCGCTTGGCAATTAGCAGGGCCTCATCTGTCACCATGCAAGTATAATTTTTTCGCCGTCCGGCCTAGCTAGCCAGCACGATCCTGTGTTTCCCCAAGCTAATCAACTGTTTTGTTTTACTATGTCTCTGGAAGGGAAAGAGAACTTCTCCCTACCTGGCACCCCTGCTAGATCCGTCACTGCTACCCAGGGAGACGGTCTAGCCAGTCCAGCACCCATCAGATCCTGGGCAATCCCGCGCATAACGACGGAGTCAAGGTGACGGCATGTTCCCTTCCCCGCCACGGCGAGGGAAGCAGAGCTTTTCCAGCTGCTGCGCACGCCAATCGATAACAGGGAGGCAGGGGAGGACCTAGCCAGTCCAGCACAGGGCATATACATACCATGCTGTCCTCCCTAAATGTCATCCATGTCTAAAGTCAACGCCAGGTTGGAGAGGCTGGAATCGGTCACTGCGACCCTCTCCTTGGCGGGGCCACCACCGGCAGCGTCACCGGCTGGATTGCCAGTGATCACGTAGACCGTTAGCCTGGAGGACCAAGAAGTCAGCCCGACGCACATAATACCGGAGGAGGAACCGGGGGTACCCATCGCCACCAAGAAGACAGAAGGGCCAGACACGGTCATCACCTTTCCTGGGTACCCAGTTGGATTCAGCCAGTTTGCCATCCGGGAAGATCCAGGATATTCTCGCCCACATAGGCAACTACCTTCAACTCAGCACCGGCAACCGCAAAGAACTGCAGTCCCTGCTGGGCTCCCTGATCTTTGCCATGCGCATCCACCTCAGTGTCGCTCATTTATATCACGGCTCCTGCACCTCTCCCCTTTTCCTACACGACTCGCACAGGTTGTCCCTGGATGCCCACGCTGCAGGCAGGTCTGGGCATGTGGGGGAGATTTCTGTCCACCTGGAATGGCGGGAGCTTGTTTCTCCCTCAGCCGTCGGACTCTTCCCCCTCTATCTGGTCAGATGCGGCATCTACCACAGGCTTCGCGGCCATTTTTGGGAACGATTGGTTGTGGGGCAGCTGGCCTCCTGCGGTCCGGGGTTTGGAAGGATTCTCCACTGCCTCAGCGCTTTTCAAGATCTACCCCATCGTGGCGGCGGCCGTAGCATGGGGTCATTCATGGGCAACATGTCGGTCCGGTGCTATTCAGACAACCATACGACCTGCCAGTTCATCAACAGGATCGTTCCAAATCTCTCACAATCATGAGGTTTCTGCGGAGACTTCCTTGGTTGGCCGCTTGCAATATTTTCTTCTTGCATTGTTTCCATGTCCCGTGGGTGGGCAATACGGCAGCTGACAGTCTGTCTCGCGTCAAATTTCAGGCATTTCATCAAGCTCTCCCATCAGCGTCACCCACGGCCTCCATCACTCCATCATTTCAAACAGCTCATTCTGGATTAGAAGGCATCATGCGGCATAGCCAGTCTTTGTCCCGCTTAGCACTATCAGACGATACACATAGAACATACAACAGAGCGTTCACACTATTCAACAGGTCCTGTTGGAACACAACATCACGCACCCTTTTTGTCATGACGTCTCTTCCGGGGTTGGCTTCTTTTTGCCACCTCAAACTCATGTCATACAACACCATCAAACCATATCTCACTGGCATTTCAACATCATATGCTAATCATACACCCCAATAACATCAGCTTCATGTCCTCGCACCAGATCAAATCCATACTCAGAGGTATTCAGGAAACGGAACCCGCACGTCCAGCCCAGAGGCTACCCATAATCAATCATATCTTCAAAGCATTATCCGACTTACTGGACGCCACGCCTCTGGAAACAGATACCAACTCCATCATCAATACGGCATTTACTTGACCTTCTACGGATTCCTGAGTTCCGGGAAATTCACTACAGCCTCCACGACCCGAACCTCACCTTGTCTTCTTGTCTCCCACTTGTCAAAACACATGGTTCACTACATCCTGTCCTTACCTCACTCCAAGAATAGTCAGCACTTACCCGTCAACATTTCATATTACCCCACGCACAACAGATGGTGTCCAGTCAGGGTCCTGGATGCTCACAATCAGCGTCACAAGTTCTACCCTCTCAACCGCTACTTCAACTACATGGTTCGGTACTCACCACCACCACCTTCATGACCCATGTCGGGTCATCCCTCACACAACTAGGCCTCAACGCAGCCAACTACTCAGGGCACTCCTTTCGCATTGGAGCCACGTCCACGGCCTCCAGTGCCAACATCCTCACTCATGGCATCAGGGGATTGGGGCGCTGGGAGTCATCCGCTTACGCGCAATACATTCCCCAATCCAACACGAGTTTAAGAGTGGCTTTCCAAAACATGTCGGGTTAAGCTATTGATACATCAATTGGCTACAATAAACTGGTTATTTCCATTTTTGCCCTCTTCTTTCTCAGGCCTACCTCATCCTCTGTTTCGGCACACCACAAACGACTACACTCATTCCCTGCTTTCCCAGGGCTCTTCACTGTACTACCGTAAGCCCCTTACACAAATATATATAGTGTCATACTGTGCTCAGTGATATATATATATATATAGTGTCATACTGTGCTCAGTGATATATATATATAGTGTCATACTGTGCTCAGTGATATATAGTGTCATACTGTGCTCAGTGATATATAGTGTCATACTGTGCTCAGTGATATATATAGTGTCATACTGTGCTCAGTGATATATATAGTGTCATACTGTGCTCAGTGATATATATAGTGTCATACTGTGCTCAGTGATATATAGTGTCATACTGTGCTCAGTGATATATATAGTGTCATACTGTGCTCAGTGATATATATAGTGTCATACTGTGCTCAGTGATATATATAGTGTCATACTGTGCTCAGTGATATATATAGTGTCATACTGTGCTCAGTGATATATATAGTGTCATACTGTGCTCAGTGATATATATAGTGTCATACTGTGCTCAGTGATATATATAGTGTCATACTGTGCTCAGTGATATATATAGTGTCATACTGTGCTCAGTGATATATATAGTGTCATACTGTGCTCAGTGATATATATAGTGTCATACTGTGCTCAGTGATATATATATATATAGTGTCATACTGTGCTCAGTGATATATATAGTGTCATACTGTGCTCAGTGATATATATATATATAGTGTCATACTGTGCTCAGTGATATATATATAGTGTCATACTGTGCTCAGTGATATATATATATAGTGTCATACTGTGCTCAGTGATATATATATAGTGTCATATTGTGCTCAGTGATATAAATAGTGTCATACTGTGCTCAGTGATATATATAGTGTCATACTGTGCTCAGTGATATATATAGTGTCATACTGTGCTCAGTGATATATATATAGTGTCATATTGTGCTCAGTGATATATATATATAGTGTCATACTGTTCTCAGTGATATATATAGTGTCATACTGTGCTCAGTGATATATAGTGTCATACTGTGCTCAGTGATATACAGGGAGTGCAGAATTATTAGGCAAGTTTTATTTTTGAGGATTAATTTTATTATTGAACAACAACCATGTTCTCAATGAACCCAAAAAACTCATTAATATCAAAGCTGAAAATTTTTGGAAGTAGTTTTTAGTTTGTTTTTAGTTTTAGCTATTTTAGGGGGATATCTGTGTGTGCAGGTGACTATTACTGTGCATAATTATTAGGCAACTTAACAAAAAACAAATATATACCCATTTGAATTATTTATTTTTACCAGTGAAACCAATATAACATCTCAACATTCACAAATATACATTTCTGACATTCAAAAACAAAACAAAAACAAATCAGTGACCAATATAGCCACCTTTCTTTGCAAGGACACTCAAAAGCCTGCCATCCATGGATTCTGTCAGTGTTTTGATCTGTTCACCATCAACATTGCATGCAGCAGCAACCACAGCCTCCCAGACACTGTTCAGAGAGGTGTACTGTTTTCCCTCCTTGTAAATCCCACATTTGATGATGGACCACAGGTTCTCAATGGGGTTCAGATCAGGTGAACAAGGAGGCCATGTCATTAGATTTTCTTCTTTTATACCCTTTCTTGCCAGCCACGCTGTGGAGTACTTGGACGCGTGTGATGGAGCATTGTCCTGCATGAAAATCATGTTTTTCTTGAAGGAAGCAGACTTCTTCCTGTACCACTGCTTGAAGAAGGTGTCTTCCAGAAACTGGCAGTAGGACTGGGAGTTGAGCTTGACTCCATCCTCAACCCGAAAAGGCCCCACAAGCTCATCTTTGATGATACCAGCCCAAACCAGTACTCCACCTCCACCTTGCTGGCGTCTGAGTCGGACTGGAGCTCTCTGCCCTTTACCAATCCAGCCACGGGCCCATCCATCTGGCCCATCAAGACTCACTCTCATTTCATCAGTCCATAAAACCTTAGAAAAATCAGTCTTGAGATATTTCTTGGCCCAGTCTTGACGTTTCAGCTTGTGTGTCTTGTTCAGTGGTGGTCGTCTTTCAGCCTTTCTTACCTTGGCCATGTCTCTGAGTATTGCACACCTTGTGCTTTTGGGCACTCCAGTGATGTTGCAGCTCTGAAATATGGCCAAACTGGTGGCAAGTGGCATCTTGGCAGCTGCACGCTTGACTTTTCTCAGTTCATGGGCAGTTATTTTGCGCCTTGGTTTTTCCACACGCTTCTTGCGACCCTGTTGACTATTTTGAATGAAACGCTTGATTGTTCGATGATCACACTTCAGAAGCTTTGCAATTTTAAGAGTGCTGCATCCCTCTGCAAGATATCTCACTATTTTTGACTTTTCTGAGCCTGTCAAGTCCTTCTTTTGACCCATTTTGCCAAAGGAAAGGAAGTTGCCTAATAATTATGCACACCTGATATAGGGTGTTGATGTCATTAGACCACACCCCTTCTCATTACAGAGATGCACATCACCTAATATGCTTAATTGGTAGTAGGCTTTCGAGCCTATACAGCTTGGAGTAAGATAACATGCATAAAGAGGATGATGTGGTCAAAATACTCATTTGCCTAATAATTCTGCACGCAGTGTATATATAGTGTCATATTGTGCTCAGTGATATATATATAGTGTCATACTGTGCTCAGTGATATATATAGTGTCATACTGTGCTCAGTGATATATATAGTGTCATACTGTGCTCAGTGATATATAGTGTCATACTGTGCTCAGTGATATATATAGTGTCATACTGTGCTCAGTGATATATATAGCGTCATACTGTGCTCAGTGATATATATAGTGTCATACTGTGCTCAGTGATATATATAGTGTCATACTGTGCTCAGTGATATATATAGCGTCATACTGTGCTCAGTGATATATATAGTGTCATACTGTGCTCAGTGATATATATAGTGTCATACTGTGCTCAGTGATATATAGTGTCATACTGTGCTCAGTGATATATATAGTGTCATACTGTGCTCAGTGATATATATAGCGTCATACTGTGCTCAGTGATATATATAGTGTCATACTGTGCTCAGTGATATATATAGTGTCATACTGTGCTCAGTGATATATAGTGTCATACTGTGCTCAGTGATATATATAGTGTCATACTGTGCTCAGTGATATATATAGTGTCATACTGTGCTCAGTGATATATATATATATATAGTGTCATACTGTGCTCAGTGATATATATAGCGTCATACTGTGCTCAGTGATATATATAGCGTCATACTGTGCTCAGTGATATATATAGTGTCATACTGTGCTCAGTGATATATATATAGTGTCATACTGTGCTCAGTGATATATATAGTGTCATACTGTGCTCAGTGATATATATATAGTGTCATACTGTGCTCAGTGATATATATAGTGTCATACTGTGCTCAGTGATATATATAGTGTCATACTGTGCTCAGTGATATATATAGTGTCATACTGTGCTCAGTGATATATATAGTGTCATACTGTGCTCAGTGATATATATAGTGTCATACTGTGCTCAGTGATGTATATAGTGTCATACTGTGCTCAGTGATATATATAGTGTCATACTGTACTCAGTGATGTATATAGTGTCATACTGTGCTCAGTGATATATATAGCGTCATACTGTGCTCAGTGATATATATAGTGTCATACTGTGCTCAGTGATATATATAGTGTCATACTGTGCTCAGTGATATATATAGCGTCATACTGTGCTCAGTGATATATATAGTGTCATACTGTGCTCAGTGATATATATAGTGTCATACTGTGCTCAGTGATATAAATAGTGTCATACTGTGCTCAGTGATATAAATAGTGTCATACTGTGCTCAGTGATATATATAGTGTCATACTGTGCTCAGTGATATATATAGTGTCATACTGTGCTCAGGTATATATAGCGTCATACTGTGCTCAGTGATATATATAGTGTCATACTGTGCTCAGTGATATATATATAGTGTCATACTGTGCTCAGTGATATATATAGTGTCATACTGTGCTCAGTGATATAAATAGTGTCATACTGTGCTCAGTGATATATATAGCGTCATACTGTGCTCAGTGATATATATAGCGTCATACTGTGCTCAGTGATATATATAGTGTCATACTGTGCTCAGTGATATATATAGCGTCATACTGTGCTCAGTGATATATATAGCGTCATACTGTGCTCAGTGATATATATAGCGTCATACTGTGCTCAGTGATATATATAGTGTCATACTGTGCTCAGTGATATATATAGTGTCATACTGTGCTCAGTGATATATATAGTGTCATACTGTGCTCAGTGATATATATAGTGTCATACTGTGCTCAGTGATATATATAGTGTCATACTGTGCTCAGTGATATATATAGTGTCATACTGTGCTCAGTGATATATATAGTGTCATACTGTGCTCAGTGATATATATAGTGTCATACTGTGCTCAGTGATATATATATAGTGTCATACTGTGCTCAGTGATATATAGTGTCATACTGTGCTCAGTGATATATAGCGTCATACTGTGCTCAGTGATATATATAGTGTCATACTGTGCTCAGTGATATATAGTGTCATACTGTGCTCAGTGATATATAGTGTCATACTGTGCTCAGTGATATATATAGTGTCATACTGTGCTCAGTGATATATATATATATAGCGTCATACTGTGCTCAGTGATATATAGTGTCATACTGTGCTCAGTGATATATAGCGTCATACTGTGCTCAGTGATATATATAGTGTCATACTGTGCTCAGTGATATATATAGTGTTATACTGTGCTCAGTGATATATATAGTGTCATACTGTGCTCAGTGATATATATAGTGTCATACTGTGCTCAGTGATATATATAGTGTCATACTGTGCTCAGTGATATATATAGCGTCATACTGTGCTCAGTGATATATATATAGTGTCATACTGTGCTCAGTGATATATATAGTGTCATACTGTGCTCAGTGATATATATAGCGTCATACTGTGCTCAGTGATATATATAGTGTCATACTGTGCTCAGTGATATATATATAGTGTCATACTGTGCTCAGTGATATATATAGCGTCATACTGTGCTCAGTGATATATATAGCGTCACACTGCGCTCAGTGATATATAGTGTCATACTGTGCTCAGAGATATATAGTGTCATACTGTGCTCAGTGATATATAGTGTCATACTGTGCTCAGTGATATATATTGCGTCATACTGTGCTCAGGTATATATAGCGTCATACTGTGCTCAGGGATATATAGCGTCATACTGTGCTCAGGGATATATAGCGTCATACTGTGCTCAGTGATATATAGTGTCATACTGTGCTCAGGGATATATAGCGTCATACTGCTCTGAGGGACAGTGTCATGCCGTGCTCTCATGTGCAGGCCCATACTGTGCCCCATTGACCTCCTCCCGTGTCCTTTCCTCGTAGATGTGGTCCCTGGGGTTGCTGTCCATCCTCCTGCTCCTTCCTTCAGCCAACGGATGCGTCTTCTGTCGGCGTCAGGACAGGAACCTGAAGAACCGATTTGAGAAGTTGTGTGAAGAGTATAAAGTCGAGAAGCTGAGCGACCGCTGCACCCGCCACCCGGGGCCCGACAACTTCAACCTGTATGGACTGGGTGAGAACTTCTGATTCTATCACGTTGTCAGCGGCGTCTTCACTTATGCTCCCATCCCCTGCTGCACTGTGCCCATAGTCTGTGTCCCCTGTCCGTACTGGCACTGATGATAGGGCGTCCCTACATACTGACAGTCTCCACTCAGTGTAGGGGCCAAGGGAATACAATTCTAGTTGACGCCCCCTCTATAAATCCACTGCTCGCAGGACACAGCTCCTGTGATTGTCGATATTGTCTTTCCTTTTCTTCTCCTTCTGTCGCGCCCCGCTAGGGGGCATTACCACTCTTTCTGCCGCCATCACTGTTTCCTATGGTTAATGTAATGTCACCGTACGTAATTATGGCAAGTCTTTTATAAATGTGCATTGCT